>NC_048539.1:9254640-9580312 GCF_902806685.2 Maniola hyperantus | reverse complement strand
TGACAAATCTGTATATTTGTAAAAATGTTGTGATGGTATTCTTGCTGGAATGTAATTTTTATTTACTGGTTACGGTATGACAATATCTTGCATTTTCTTTTAGTTTTGTAGCGATTTTTTTATCACTGGCAGCTCATGACTGAGTGAGTTCCTGCGGTAGTGGAGTGGTGCGGGAGGGGGTGTGATGACGTAACGCGAGAACTCAATGATTCGTCAACTTGTGACAACTGTCACCCTCCCGCACGGCTCCACTTTTCCAGGAGCCTACTCAGTTATGCGCTATACCTATAGTAATCTAACACCATGGTTCAACGTTATGAATGCAAATTTTTACATTTGATTTCGTTTTAATCCTAATTTAGTCTTTACAATTAGCATGACTGATTCCTCATTATTTTTCCCTAGAAGTGTTTATTTTGCAGAATCTAGATTTTACCATGGTCATATTTACAATAATGTGAGGCAATAGTCAAACTGCTTTAAATAATAAATAAATAAATGTATAAAATCTTTTTATTTGAAGCAACTAGGGCTCAATTTGTTACTAGACAGACTCACTTGAAAACTAATGTTAGTAACTTCTACTACATTAGTAGCAAAAAAAACAATTTAACATTTATTATCTGGCCTTACTAACACTTGAACAATGTGTTCAAGCATTGGTGAGTCCATCTTTCTCGTAAACATGTAAGCTTTGTCCCACTGGTGGGACTATATAGGATACCACCGTGCACGCAGTATTTTTTTTTTTTTTTTTTTTAAATAGATATAGCGAGCAAGCGAGCAGGCGGGTCACCTGATGTTAAGTGATTACCGCCGCCCATGAACATTTGCAACACCAGAGGAGCCGCCGATGCGTTGCCGGCCTTTTAGGAATTTGTTGGTCCGCCCCTTGAATAACCCCATGTTATAATTAAAGTATAGGTTGAGACAAACTTTAGATTCGAACCTGTTTTTTTACAAGTCTATTCCGTAACCAGTTAGTAAATGACGGTAATTTAATATTTTAGTTTGTAAAATTTTTAATACATACTTTGGTGCTAATTCGGTTTTATACAATCAAAACTAAATTGGCAGGTTTGCTTTTTTTTTTTCTGTAACTACTTAAAAATTACTACTTTGATAAAATCTTTTTCTTAAAAATTTATCTAAAAATTGCAAGCACTGGCTGACTGTAAGAAGTGTAAGATCACAATTTGTAGTGTCATTTGTTCTACAAAATGTAGCTTCCTCTTGCAGCCAAGTCTCGATAAGCTTATCTGTCTTGTTTAGAGATTATATACGACCGAATTAGGACTACATTAAGCGCATTGCGATTTATTGGCAATAATAACATTTGTTCATTTGTGCGCTCGTCACTGTATGCGTTAGTTTCTCGTGCCCGTGATTCATGTGCAGTGTGTAACTTATGTATCTGTTAGTTGGATTACACCCTAAGTATCCACTATAGTTGAGCCATTACAAACGTGCGAACGGAGTCATAAATGACCTGTGTCATTACGATGTGGGAATGCTGCAGAAGTCGTTATCGATAAAGGATGTCGTTCCGAAGCAGGTAGCTGGGGTACCCTCGCTCTTTATAAACTGTTTTAGACTATCGACAAATGCTTTTTTACTGTTACATACAACACCAGAGCATCAGGTTCCAGTTCCATAAGGCCTGTAAGTGCGATAAAAATGATTTATGGCTCAGTTCGCACGTTTGTAATGGCTCAACGATAGTAGTCAGATTTACGGCAATGCAAAATGAATTAGAACAAGGGCTTCGTTTATAATAAAAACGGTCAAAGAGTCGGAATCAGTTGGTCACATCTTGGTTTTTTCTTATTTGTTGATAATTAAAATTATAGCAGCAATAGAAATACACTGAAAATTTTAACTCGCCTATTACGGTTAATGATCAGCCGAAGGTTATTGCGATCGTCACTCTGTAGCTGTCAAACTTTGGTATCCATGTAATTGACGCACACAGACTTGCGCACAAATAAGCGAATGTTTTAATTTCTTCCCATTCTACAAAAATGGTTGAATTCATTAAGTACAATATGCATATGTGTAAGAATCATCACAATGTAAAAAAAATTGTTGATAAGTATGTTTTTGTAATATAATTTCACAGCATTTTGTACTCTTTTGTACCTTATTTTATTATTTTTATATGAAAAGAAAATCAGCCAAATGATCATGTTTTTTAAATCTTGTTTTAGGCGTTAAGTTTAACAGTTTAAGGCTCAGCATTCGTAATAAATGAAAAACAAACAATTCAAAAATAACCTAAATGAAAAAGTAAGTACAAAGTGCTTTGTATAAATTATTTATCTGTTAAGTATTTCGTGTTGTATTCAAAGAGAACCGTAAAATCACCAAATATTGTTTCATTACCTACATTAGCCTTATTAAATGCCTATACTTTTACGAAGAAGATATTTTATAGTTTTATTAACTTATTACAAATCGGAGAATATTATCTAATATACATAAATGTATAAAATATAATATTAGGTAAATATTAATGTTAAATAATCGTGTACTATAGAATGTATAAAATAAAGTTGACTAATATCTATAAGTTCTGTTATGTAGAAATTTTTGTTTGTAATATTGTTACATTACTGCGAGGACACAAGTGGTCCAATTTTTATAATCTAACCAATAAAATATCGATGTGGTTGTATATTTACATTTTGAATAGATTGTAATCTATTTATTAAAATTCTTTCGTTGAAATGAATAATCACCCATCATTGCCAGCTTACCCCTATTATTTACAGTTAAATCATGTTTTGTAAACAAATCGTTTTACATATTTACTTTGTACTCTATCGGACTGCTCAAAAAATTCAATAATGTGAGATTTATATACTTATAGTATTGTTTGTTTTCTCTTGGTTGCTATTGAACATCAGATTAACTTTTAAAACTAGACTATTAGGCGGTTTGACGTCATTAAAAAGCAATTCATGACGACATCCTGCGAATTTAACTAGATGACATCACAATTTTAAGAAAATGGAATGGAACCATTGATTTAGAACTCATCACATTGTTTCACCTATCATTCAGTTGCTTTTTTAAACTAACAATTTTTCACAACATTTTATTATTTTAATTCGTCACCTGTACAATTTAAAAGGGATAAACGAAAACAGCGTATGATGCAGTAAAAATGTATTTTTTCAAACGCATAACCACAATAAAAATATACGAGTGTATAACAGTATAACAAGCTTTTTAAAATTTCATATGCACGTCAATATACAATAGTTATAATATTATTCTAATGCTATAATTACCGTACAATAATATTTTTTACTTTCTCTTGGAATACAATCTTCAAGGCGA
This sequence comes from Maniola hyperantus, assembly GCF_902806685.2. Classification (NCBI taxonomy): domain Eukaryota; kingdom Metazoa; phylum Arthropoda; class Insecta; order Lepidoptera; family Nymphalidae; genus Maniola; species Maniola hyperantus. Next base: position 9,576,970 of record NC_048539.1, on the reverse strand, counting down.
ATCGACTGGTTGTTACTCTGGAGATTCTCAAATGAATAGGCTTGATGAAGAATAATTAAATTGCAAGTTTACAATCTTCCTCATCAAGATTTCTCATTCAGAAAAATGGAGGGTAGGTCGGCAAAAACTTCCTAGGTTTAGATGTAAGGTTATCTTTGGAAATCCAGCGCAGACGATAGAAATTGAGGAAGAACCCGCCTGGCAGCCGACAAACGGCGGTAGCGCCATTGATGAGAGATAACTTTTGGTTCCAACGTCCCCGACACGACACACCTTATCCAGCCCATTGTCGCTTGCTAGCCTTGAGAGCTGTCGGTTAGTTTTAGTTCTTTTGCAAATCTTCTAGTTTCGGACGTTAACCTCAAAGGAATTCCGAGCATAGCTCTTTCCGATTACGCATACATGGAGAATATGACAGTCGCTTAATCACGTTGCGTTGCGATCCTAAAGAAATAACCTAAGATTTTGAAAATGCATTTGTGTCCTGAACCCTTCTCATCGTGAGAGAAGACCCGCGGTATTTTGATGTATAATAATAATAAAAAGATCTTTTTTTTGCGTTGACTAGACTGAAATCAGTTTTTAAATTATTAAATTCGCTGTGCTGCCATACAAGAACAGAAATAATACTTAAACATAAAAATTCGACAACTGCTCAAAAATCTCAAAATGATTGTCATCAAATTATTTACTATTTTAATAAGTAAAAATATTTTAGTATCGAATAAAACACAAAAATAGAGCTACCAAATGGTACTCTTACTTCAATGGACATTTTGTAATTGAGCCGAAAAAATTGAAATGGAAAACTTTACTACTTTCGCGCTCATACTAATATGGATACTAGCTCTGTATGTTCACATAAAATCTACAAAATTTTATTTAATCAATGTCGGTAAACGACAAATGCACTGGCTTCATGCCAAATATGTAAAAATGTGGCTGTCTGTCTGTTACCTTATAACGGCCCATCCGCTTAATCAATTACAAAGAGGTTTGAATATTTTAGTATGGAGCTTGGCCTACCTAGGTATATATGCACACCTGGATATTATAAACTATCAAAGTTGTACTGGTGGTTATACTGATGTACTGATGACTCAACCAGTACAACTTTGATAGCTTATATCTGAAATGGGACGCTTTGGAAGGTTTGGCCACACACAATCTTGTTTGTATTGATGCCAGCTATTGATTAATACGGGTTTTATGCGTGACCGCTGTTTTGGACAAGACTACTAGGTAGACCAAAATCTTTAAAGCCCTTTGGAAAAGAGATTTCACTTGCACCAGAAGACGGCTATTTTTTTTTTCGTGGAGAATCTGAATATGAACTATATGAACGCGATTTTTAAAAGCGTAAATCCACGCGGATGAAGTTGCGGGCATCATTTAGTGGAAAATAGAGACAAAGATAAACTTGAGCCCAAGGGGCCCACGTACCTACGCAACTCATATGACATCTGGATTGACAAAGTGTGTTTGTTTATTGGTTTGTCCTTCAATCACGTCGCAACCGTGCAACGGATTGACGTGATTTTTTGCATGGGTATAGATAAAGACCTAGAGAGTGACATAGGCTTTTATCTCGGGAAATCAATTTCCCACGGGATTTTTCAAAAACCTAAATCCACGCGTACGAAGTCGCGGGCATCAGCTAGTGATTTTATACATAAATGAAAACCTATATAGTACAAATCGTATGGTTGCATTTTGCAATTAATTTGCGATGTCTAGATGGCGTAGGGAGGTGGAGATGTTCGCACGATATTTCATGCAAGACTGGCGTGTTTCTAGATCCTACGGTAGCATGTCAGTTTCTAGTAGAAAACGTATAGTACGCGACAAATCGAGATGGCAATCGGGGTATAAAGCGGGGGACGCCTGGTACACCATTCGCGCTATCCCGCACCGGGTTAGTGCGGAAACTAGACGCACAGGGCGTGCAGGGCGTCCCCACCCCGATTACCATCTCGTACTATACATATCTGGCACAAACGTACCTTGCCTACGTGAGTCAAGTGTGCAGTCATTCAGTGAAAAAGAAATTCCCAGTAGTTCTGTCAACAGAATTACTCTGAAGAAAGGGTTGCATCCGCAGCCTATTTTAAATCTTAAAAGTAAGTACTTCATTAATATTATTAAAAAGAATGTATGCCAATTATCCGACCGGCTGTTTTTAACGGTACAGGGGCAGTTGAATATAAGTAGGTATTAAAAATTCTTCCTGTTATCCTTGTACTCTGTCCTCGTTGATATACTTAGTCAAATAAAATTAAATAGTCAAATAAAATAAAAAAATAGTTATGCCCATTGTCCCCATTGTCATGAGGGATAAAGGTGAATATTAAAACAGACTACGCCAAAGACTCGCTTTGTCGTCCATTCAGCTTCACCTACTTGACCTGTTTTACTACGGATATCGGCGGCTAACTTCGCTCACCACCTCCCCTATCGCTTCACTCTGCTTCGTAAACTCGTTTCGATCAGTATCTCCTCGCAAGATTTTGACTTCTGCTTTACCAGGGAGTAGCAGAGGCAAAACTGTGAAGAATCCGGGTAGTCAGATTTCGTTTTAAGCCACATTCGACCAAATACAGATTTAAATGGCACAATGGTGAATGAAAATCATGTAAGCCTGTTGTCCCAGTCGGATTGGGTATTTTCCTACTTTTGAATTTGACAAATATTATTGCTTTATTACAAACAAGAATAAAAATGATGTACGCTGAAAAAAATATTAAAATCCTACAAAGTTACAGGCATTTTAATTTTGGAGTGGGAGGGTCTTCTATCCCTTTCTCGCAATACGAATATTTGTATGAAACCGCAAGAAGCTACTATGGCATTAGTAAGGTGTGACGTCAAAATGCTATATCGCTATCTCTGTCTAATCAAATATTTAAATGCTCATAACTTTTTTGTTATTTGATCGATTTAATTAGATTTTTCAGTTTACGTCATTATTTTTATCCTAGTCCTAGTTTATAATAAAGTAATAAAAAAATTGGAGTCAAATACCCAATCCCTGTAACGGGGACAACGAGCTTAACCGCGTCACCTCACTGAATGCAATATTTCCGTTGTCCTGGCGAGTTTGATCTTCATATTTTGCATCATTTAATTAATCACTAAATACTGTCATATTCTTCATAATTAAATTCGGTCACAACGGATGGTGCTAGTAAATCATGCTGAGGATTCGGTCGCTTCTCGTCTTTGGATTTTTTGTGCTTGTTCTTCTTCTCCGTCCTATCCGATTTGTCACTATAGTCACCTTTGTCCTTATCTTTAGATTTCTTCTTTTTCTGTTTCTTTTCCACCTGTAACATGAAGTTGATTCAATAGCTCAACGGGTAGAGGAGTGGTCTGAAAACTGAAAGGTCGGCGGTTCAAACCCCGCCCGTTGCACTATTGTCGTACCTACTCCTAGCACAAGCTTGACGCTTAGTTGGAGAGGAAAGGGGAATATTAGTCATTTAACTATACTAATATTCTTTAAAAAAAAAAAAGATTAACTGAACTTTTGTAAAAGTCTTGTGTCCACAAGTAAAAAAACGTGCAGAAGCTAACTTTTGTAAGTTTTATACTTAGTGGTCGCCGTTGAGACGCTCCGTGAGCTACTCGCTTATTTATTCTTAACCCCCAACCCAAAAAGCGGGGTGTTATAAGTTTGACGTGTGTGTCTATCTCTGGCTTCGTAGCGCCTAAACGAATGAACCAATTTTGATTTAGTTTTTGTTTGTTTGAATGGCGACTTAATTGAGTGTTCTTAGCGAAGATCCAAGAAAGCATCCGCTTCAGCCGTTTGAAGATCATCAGCTCTTTTCTTGACGGCTGCACATGGCAACCTCTATCCGTAAGGTCGTGGCGGCGCCGCACAGCTGCGGCAGTCGGTCGCGACTGCTGAGATCGGAATGCTACCTCTAGAGTTTACCACTTTTTATCTTATAAAATTACCTTTGTATCAGGTTCTTTAGCATTGTCAGGATCTTCACCACCTATAAGAAATAAAAACATTGAGGATATTCCTGTACCTACTAAATGAGATCATCTATAATAAAAAAACCGGCCAAGTGCGAGTCAGGCTCGCCCAATGAGGGTTCCGTACTGCAGTCGTATTTTTTCGACATTTTGCACGATAATTCAAAAACTATGATGCATAAAAATGAATAAAAATCTGTTTTAGAATGTACAGGTGAAGACCTTTCATATGATACCCCACTTGATATAGTTATCTCACTTCGAAAGTTGAAAATACTAATTATTAGTTCATGACCACAATTTAATTTTTTTTGTGTGATCTAATTTCCCTAAATTCACGGTTTTCAGATATTTCCCCAAATGTCAGCTATAAGATCTACCTACCTGCCAAATTTCATGGTTCTAGGTCAACGGACTTCCCGTTACCCTGTAGGTTTCTTGACAGACAGACAACAAAGTGATCCTATAAGGGTTCCGTTTTTCCTTTTGAGTTACGGAACCCTAAAAATGAATCACCAAATGTCTTGGTCATCGCAATGAACCGATTTCGCTAATTCTTTTTTTATAATATTCCTTGAAGTACGAGGATGGTTCTTACGAAGAGAAAAAAATTTAATCGACTGTTAGGCGGAACGAAGTTCGCCGGGGCAGCTAGTTACAAATACAATATCTTGAATGAATGGCTGAATCAATCTTGATAAACTTACTTTTTATCTAAGAAAACCAAAGATTTCCTACAGGATCTTCAAAAGCCTAAACCCGCGCAGTTAAAGTCGCGGGCATGATCTGTGATCGTGATATAAATATTTCGTTTACCTTCTGGGGATCTCCTAATGCTAGAATCTCCAGCCCAAAGTGGATAATCAGAATGTACGTGAATATTTTGATCACGATGCAGCATAGCCAAACTATCGCAACACTCCAGGTCCTTGCTTATCGCTGCTTGGTTTGTGAACATGTTAGATAGTGTATTGTCTTTTGGCGGCCGTGTGACCTCTGCCCCTACCCTTGTGGTAGGTCGACATGGTGGGCTGACATCTACATCGAGGTCATCTTCGTCCACTATCACTTTAGGATTCATTGTATCGTCGTCACTACAAAAAAAGGTTTTAAAAAAAAAAATGCTTTTATTAATTAGTACCTGCTAGTTACATACTAGCTATAACTAGCTGTTTATATACTAATTTAAAATACTAGGTAATTTCCGGCAAGTGTTGCCAAGTGTTGATTGAACAATGAGCGAACACAAGTAACTATAGTACGCGACAGGTTGAAATGGCAATCGGCGAGGAACGCTCCGCACACCCTCCACGCTAACCCGGTGCGGGTGATTGCGGGGCGTCCCCCCGCCTCATGCTCCGATTTGCTATCTCAACCTGTCGCGGACTATAGGTTTCTTGGCTGGTGAGTTGTTAAAAGTTCCATACAGGTGACGGCAAAGTTCTTGACCACTCTGAAGTTGTGAGCGTCGTAAGCATGACAGGTGTTAGCGGGAAGCGCTCGTCCTGCGTATTTGTTGTGGGGCAGAATAAAGCACTTATTAATAAACTAGAGGATGCCCGCGACTTCGTCCGCGTGGATTTAGATTTTTAAAAATCCCGTGGGACCTCTTTGATTTTCCGGGATAAAAAGTAGCCTATGTCTGGGATGGATGGGATGTGAAAGGCTAGCAGACAGACAGACAGACACACTTTCGCATTTATAATATTAGTATGGATATGGATTTAAAAAATACACTAATTGTACCGGCACAAACACGCAAACATGCAGTTTCAGAGCGATCAAGAAGTTTGGCGTCACCAGTACGTATTACTTATATTTAACTCGCTGACTCGTCCGATATAATAATTGGCATACGTTTACGTACCTATCACTCTCATAGCTGTTCATCTCCTGATTGGATATTGGACCAAGGTCTTCCAAGAAGCTGCTGTCCAGAGTACCCGCATAGAACTCGTCCAAGGCGCCTGAAGACCCTGACACTGACACGTTAGTCCCAGATGGCGTGCTTGGAATGCTAGAAAATAAATATATTGCTGAATACATTTTCAAATTTCAGTAGCACTACACCACAGAATATTTGATAGTATGGTACAGCTGCATGGCTCACTCTGCAAAGATGTTTGTATAAATAGCAACCCTTGATACAACACGATAAAGTGCTATTCAGCTCGCACAGCACTGCACTCTATAATTAAACAAACGCCTGTATCGCGTAAGCTGTGCCACAAGCCACCCATTTGTCGTTTAAGTACATTTTCTCAGCTATAATTGGGTATTTGACTCCAATTTTTTTATTACTTGATTATAAACTAAGATAAAAATAATGATGTACACTGAAATATATAATTAAATCGAGCAAATAACAAAAAAGTTAAAGCATTTAAATATTTCTGATTAGACAGAGATAGCGATATAGCATTTTGACGTCACACCTTACTAATTCCATAGTAGCTTCGTGCGGTTTCATACAAATTTTCGTTTTGCGAGAAAGGGATAGAAGACTCTCCCACTCCAAAATTACAATGCCTGTAACTTTGTAAATCTTTGTTGGATTTTAATATTTTTTTCAGGGTACGTCATTATTTTTATCCTAGTTTATACTAAAGTAGTAATATTTATCAAAACAAAATCAAAAGTAGGAAAATATCCAATTATTGTATACTTTTTAGACTGTTAATAAAACATATTTTTTTTAAATTTAAATAATCTCAAAATATTACTTAAAACTATAAGATTACAGTAGCTGACAAGAAAATATAGTGTAGGCATCGACCTTTAGATTGAGATTTCGGCTTTGTAGAGCGTTGTCTCTTTCACTCATACCTGTGGCATTTTGTCGGTCTCAACGACAAGAGACAACGCTCTGCAAAACCGCTGTTTCTAAAGGTCGATGTACAATATTTTTGCCGCGTACTGTAAGTACCTGTCTTGTGATAGTTTCGAAGGCGTCATCTCCATACTGACCGGCGGCTTAGTCTTTATTAAGTCTGGGCTCACGTACTGAGATTGTTTGACTTGAGAATGTTCAATGTTTTGGGGTTTGACGGAACCAGGGTTCAGAGACTGGGCTAGCTGTAAGAAAATGTTTTTTTGTTTATATCTGCTGAACTTTCACGGAATGTTCCGCCCCCCTCTCTCTCTATTCGTACAAGTGACAAGGAAAGCGTTAGGACATATTATATTATGAGAGGAGCAAAAGTCACAAAATGCGCATTTTCGGATCTCCATTTTTGGCTTTTATAGAATGTTGAAATACTGGCATTAGTATTTCGAAAAGTATTTACTAAACTGGTCAAAATATGCATGTCAGAATTTGGAACACGCATAAAGTAGGGTTCTGTAGTCATGCTTATAAAACCATCTTACTGTAAAGCAAAAAAAAAAGATTCCGACGAATTCAGAACCTCCTCCTTTTTTTGAAGTCGGTTAAAAAGGGCTATGGAACCCTACAAAAGTGGTCAAGCGGTCCACGAACAGGTTGTACTGAGGCTCCTCTATACTCACGAGTGGGTTAACATGAGGCGGTATGATAGGCTTGCCGGCGCCCAGCACGATGCTCGGCGCGCGGTCGGTGTTGAGGCGGGGCTCCGGCTCCGCGCTCTGGCGGCGCTTGTTGGCCAAGCGGTCCACGAACAAGTTGTATTGAGACTCCTCCGAATTCTAACAGGACATATTATATCTACTAAATAAGGTACAAAAATGAATGGAAGTAATGAAACATCACCTTGAGAACATAAAACTCACTACAGGCCCAGTGAGGTGGCCAACTTTCTCACTGGGCCTGTACAGAGTTGTACAGAGGATTCACAAATATTAGAACTTAGAGACATAATATGCTTGGTTTTGAATAAGATGGGGTGGGCAACTATAGCAGACATTCGGAGAAAAATCTGAAAACCGTGAATTTAGGGTTAGATCACACAAAAAAATTAAATTGTGGTCATGAATATATGTATAGTATTTTCAATTTTTGAAGTAAGATAACTATATCAAGTGGGGTATCATATGAAAGGGCTTTACCTGTGCATTCTAAAACAGATTTTTATTTATTTTTATGCATCACAGTTTTTGAATTATCGTGCAAAATGTCGAAAAAATACGACCGTAGTACTGAACCCTCAGTGCGCGAGCCTGACTCGCACTTGGCCGGTTTTTTTTAAATGATAGACTAAGACTTTTATGTATTTTTAGATAATAAGATGTCAATATTACCTGGAAATCGTCAAGTTCCTTTTCAATCTCCTCCATATCTTTTTGGTTTCTTTGGAGTTGTTCCAACAAGCTACTCTTTTGTAGTCTTAGGAATGGAACACTGAGAAACTTGTGTAGTAATCTCAAACCAAATCCATTCCTCATGGAAGATTCTGCATAACGGATTGGGGCTGTCCTTTAATACAAAAAGTAACTAAATAGTACGTAACTACATAGGTACAACTATGGCATGTCAAATCAAGTCATAATTCAGTAATTTATTCAAAGTGGGTTACACTATACACTTCTCGAATATCAATTATTTAATTTAACAACTAAACAGTAGTGATAACAATTAATATTATGGAGGTACTAATAATTGATTAAATCAGTTGTTTATTCAAAAACGTTAATCATCAACATAATCTTCATTAATTATTCAAACTTATATTACTGTTAAACACTACCCATCAAATCACCATCTAAGGCGCCATCTCCATGGACAAGAGAATCGCAACAAGCCCGTCCTACTATCGTCAGATATTCTCCACGGGACAACGACAATTCCGCCAGTGCGTCGATTCGCAACGCAACGGATCGCCGCGTGACGTGACCGCAATGCCTCGTTGGGCCTCTCAGCTGTGGCGTAACGTGGCGGTATCGCCGCGAGACGCGACGAGTCTGTGACGTTATACTCGTCCAGAGTCACTCGTCGTATCGGCGCGATAATTTCGCCGACGATAGTTGGTCGAACTCGTTGCGATTCTCTCGCCCGTGGAGATTAAAGGAAGATACATAAATTATACACACCTAGTAGTCTTAGCATGATATAAGGCCTGTTCAATGTGGTGCGAATGCACCTGCCTATGGTGTTGCATATCACAGTGGTTGCCTAGAATCACCACTGGCAGGTCAGCTGGGATATGACTCAACTCTTTGACTACATACTCAAAGGTCCTAAAAATATAATAATCCATATTGTACTTAAATACTATGTAAATAATTACAAACATTATATTGCAAAAATGCAACTTTTATAGTAAACCCAGTGATAGCAAGATTTCGAAATACAAGTCAAGTGTAAGTTGGACTTGCACACAAAGTGTTCCGTACCATTGTAAGGAATTTAACTATTTTAATTTACATTCAGGTTTCTGCGAATCATTATACTGATTGTGCTGATTTCAAAACTATATTTAAATAGTATCAGCCAAAAATAACTTACATTTATTACAAACACAGCAGTTCAATATTCTGTTTATAGTTGGTAAATTGATTTACTCTCTATTCTTCAAAGTTAAATGTATTTATTTCACGTAAGACAACAAGCATCTCTTATGCTACATCTGTGACTACCACTGGTTTGGAATACAGAGTTGTGAGTTGTGACCTTTGTCCCTTATTCACTTAATGGTAGAAGTTTTTTTAGGACAAGTCAGTTTCCAAATCTTTAATTTGATATAGGCAAAATCAATTCACCTACCATGGCTTAGTAATATCCATCATCAGAATGACTCCAGTCGCATTCTTATATACATCTAAAAATGTTGCATCTAAAACTGGAATTTCAGACTCCTCCTCAGGCACTGTAGGTGCAGACTGATTTTCTAGTTTTAATCCAAGAGGTGGCTTCTTTTTAGTGCGGCCCTTATCTACTACTTCCCACACTTCTACCTATAATATTGTTTAGGAATTTAATACAAATAACTGCAAAAAAATCTCAGCAATTGTGCAGTGTTGAGTTGACATCTCAGGATATATGTTTCGGGGGTTCTGTGTGAAGCTGTGTGGAATTGATCTTGATTGCTTACTTGCTTTTTTATTATTTTATATTTATAACTTTATAATTCAAAGTTGACCACTCGGAAGGCGTTATTTTTATTTTTCGGCTTCGTCCGCATGGATTACTCAAATTTTAAGCCCCTATTTAACCCCTATAGGAATTGAATTTTTGAAAATCCTATCTTAGCGGATACATACGTCATAATAGCTATCTGCACACCAAATTTCAGCCCAATCCGTCCAGTAGTTAGAGCTCTGCGTTGACAGATTAGTCAGTCAGTCAGCCACCTTTTTCTTTTATATTTAGATTTAGAATCTTTTATTGCACACACATATACAGGAAAATAATTGAAACAGAAGAAACTATACAAAGGATGCAAGAGCAAGGCATGTGCTCCTCAAAAGATTAGTAAGGTCCCCAATCAAGCCCATCGACTCATTAAGACTACCTCTCAAAAGTATAGTTAGCCAATAAAGGCAAAACTTATATATAACTACTTAATTTGTTCTTATATGTATATACAAACTCCTCTTACTTTCACAATAAAATCTGTGTTTTTGTATGCCCAATGTATTGGTGCAACTTGTATTTGTTCGGTGGGCACATACTCCTCAGTAAATGCTCCTCCTTGTAGACGCTGTAACAGACATGACTTGCCAACATTTCTGTCTCCTTTGATTAATATCTTCACTAAAAGAGAACAAATATGTCACTTGGAACAATTATTGATAAGGATATTTTCAATACTATTAAGTATAAAAAGCTTATGAACAATGCTATGATTAATTTACATGAACATAATTTGAGTATTTACTGTTGAAATGCACGCCTCTAGAAAACTTTTTCTGCAAAGACGACGACATTGGCATTGGAGCTGTGCATCGATCATCTCCGCTTCTTGTTAATTTCTTTAATGCAGAAAACATTTTTGCTAGTTAAAAACTAATCATGTAATAACAAAAAATATAAATTTCAATTCATTCGAAGTCGTAAAAGTTGAATTGAAATGAAAACGAAAGCAAATTTGAACATTCTGAAACAAAAATGCACCGACCAGAAATAAAAGCAAAAATGACAGAAGTATTTTTGATTTGACAGTTGACTTGACAAATGACATGACCACAGACATGACAGCGATCACAGAGGTACAAATTTTTTAAGTCTTTCCGGCTCTGAGTTCTAGTCTTTTAACAAAGGATATTCTGTATCCTTTTTTTGTTGACGAGGGGAAATCAAAGAGTATTAAAATTTATATTTTACTGATAATCACTATTTATCTGGGACTAGCTAATGCCCGTGACTTCGTCCGCGTGGATTTAGGTTTTCAAGTTCCCGCGGGACTTTCCGGGAACTTGAACGGACTTTCACAGCAAGCGGTCGTCCTTCCAGGATCTCCGGCCAGAGCCCCACTCCAGCCACTCGCGATCTCGAGATACCAGCACCCGTCACTACTGGATGGACTTAACGGCGTTAATCAGCTCCGCCCTGATATTTCCGCCTCCGAGCAGGATCGGCACGCTCGTGATCCCGCTCAGCGGCCTCCTTCATGAATATTACTGTTTCACAGGAGACCACTGCCCCCCCATGCTTCAGTCCTCCAACATTCCCGCTACAGACAGGTCTCTCCCTACGTAGCTGACAGGGCACTCTTCGAGTATGTGATGTGCAGAGTCCCAGCCCTCATCACAACGATAACACTGCGATATCACCTTGCAACCAATACTGCTGATACTTAATAACAGAGGCTCCGCAGCACCCTCCGGGTACGGACCCTAAGAAGGAGCACAATATCGGGAACTTGGCCTCCTTTAAAGGAAACAAATTAATTTGTGTTGTGGTAATAAATCATTCAACAGTGAACCCTCAATAGAAATGAAAATAATTTAATATAAATATTTACAATTTGTAATAAAAGAACTACTTAAAACTAGTATAAAGTACAAATCAACGAAAACATATTTTATTCTTTTTAGTCCCATTTAGATTTCTTCTTTTCAAATATTTCTTTTCCATCCTTGTCTATAGCTGAATAATAGCCCATCGATTCATATTTCTGTCTCATGTAAGCAATATATCCCAATGCAATTCCAAAACATGTGAGACCGATGCTCATTATCACAATATTCTGAAAAAATGTTGAATAGAATGTTTCGTATTAAATTATGTTATAATACTATATTCCTACAGTTAGTTGAAGCAGTTGCTCTTTGAACAAAGTACATATTTTACTACCCTGGCAGTTTTTGTAAACCAATATAATTCAATCAGCTCTCAAAAATAATTCAGCGGGCAATGTAGAGAGCTATGCTCAGTTTCTCTACATGATCAAATCAGAAATGAGGAGATCCGTAGGAGAACTAGAGTAACCAACAAAGCTCGACGGGTTGCCAAGTTGAAGTGGCAGTGGGCAGGGCACATAGTTCGGAAAACCGATGGAAGTTGGGGTCCCAAGGTGCTGAAATGGCGACCTCGCACGGGCAGGTAGACGGACGACATCAGACGAGTCGTAGGGAGCCGCTGGATTCAGGTGGCGCAAGACCATGGCGTGTGGAAGTCACTACAAGAGACCTATGTCCAGCATTGGACGTCTATCGGTTGATGATGATGATGAATATAATTCAATATTGAAGTCACTTGGTGAAGCTTTCGAGACTGACTGCTTCAAGCTGTCCGAGTATGGCTGAACTTAAAAGGAAAAACTATTTAAGTACACACAGGTTTTGCATATAATTCAAAGTTGACCACTCTGAATGCTGTAGTTGATCTCATTGAGCGGATTCCATGACCAGGTTTTTCGTTGGCTTTACTGCTAGTTTTGTTGCTATTGCTGCTAGACATTTTCAACAGGACACTCAAGGGTGCTTTAGGTTTTTATGGTTCAAATATATCTGAAACAAAATGCAACATGCTATATTATTACGTAATAAAATAATAACATTTTAGGAGTATTTTGCGTTATATTACCAGATATTTACCTATCTTTCATCTTACTTTGGTTTTGTATACCCGTGTACCTATACGGTATACGCTACTACGAACGTGCTACGAACAACGTTTCCATATGTTAAAAGTACTCTGTGGAACAACGAAGTAGTCATAGATTAATATGTATACCTGAAAGTAGTGGAAGTAGTACTTAGAAATTCTTTGGTGTGAAATACATACATACATAGTTGCAAGTTCTTTGGTGAAAGATCAAAGAATATGACACGCCATGGACACGCCGAACTGGCTTCATTTGGCTTCACAAAGTACCTACTTTGTAAATTGTAACTTCATCACAGACCAATAACTTCATTATTTACTCTTTGGTTGGCTTGGCATTTGGCAGGTCAGTTTTTTAACTTACTTGTCAAAAAGATTGAATTTTGTAGATTTATTACAAAAATGATGCGTTTTATCGCATAAAAACTTGTTATATTTCAATGTTTATTTGTCTTGTACTAAGCGGCTGCATCTGTTTTAATTAAAATGGAGTCGGACTCAGCTCTACATGGTGATATACCCGATGGCGCGGAAATGTCCCCTCTAGTTGAAAACCAAGCAGAAACAGTCGGTGAAATCAGTGATAATAATATAGCACCAGATGAAGTCGAAGATGCTCAAACTACAGAAGATGCAGGTACGTTGAAATTGCTCCCTTCTCCCAGATTCATTCCACTTTCAAACGGCAAATTCGTTCCACTACCTACTTTGTTTGCATTTACATTAATTATAAAGCTAGCGTTAGCTATGTTTAGAATTTACTCGACATAGAGCGGTACCAAGTTTGCTTTATATGATTAGGTACTTTATATTTTCATTTTTTTTTAATATCCAGCAACCAATGGAGCTGCTCCAACAAGTAGCAGTGATGTTCTAGATTTGGAACCTATTGCAGATCTGCCAGAAAATGAAGAACAGCATGCTGAGCCAGGTATTGGTGGGGGCGAAGGTTATACTTTTAATATCTCAAAATTTTATGGTTCATTAATCGTTGCAGCATCTGAAAAACCTAATTACAGTAGCCAACTGTTTGTGTTAAAAAAAAGAATATTAGCCATGTCAATCATGATTAATATTCCCATTTTCCCTTCAACTAAGTGTAAAGCTTGTGCTGGCAGTGGGTTCGACAATAGTGCAACTTTTAGGGTTGGGGTTTGAATTGCTGACCTGTCAGATTTTAGGCTCCTTGACCGTTGAGCTTTTGAGGCGTTATACAATGTTCCATGGACATATTGGGATGTAAGGCAACATCGCAGCTGACAATGTGTGACAGAATATGAACACAGCAGAGGTTAAGATACAACCCTTTGTGGGACTGAGCCTGCTTCATAGAAATTCTAAGTATAAAATTAATCATTCAACAGATGCTGACGAAGAAATGGACATTGATGAAACCACTCCAAGGACAGCTGGGGATGAGTCGGCTTACATTGGAGATAATTGCCTGTCAACTCCAGTAAGTATATCTTTTGTACAAAAACTGCCAACACCTGTCCTCACAATAAACAAAATAACCACATTACTATCTACATTGCATTTGTGAAAGCCAGGGTGGGTCGCTACTGATTTATATATCAGTTTTTTCCTTCACAATGATCAACCCATTGCTCAGAATGATTTAGGTTTAAGCCATAATTCACCATGCTGGCCCAGTGCAGATTAGCAGACTTCACACACCCATGAGCATGCTTACCACAGCTTTTTCCTTCAACTAAACTAAAATTGTAATAAGACTATATGATAATAGTCCAATTGCAAAACGCAACTTTTCAGTACAGGAAATCAGCATAGTTTTGTGTGGGATAACCTTATTACCTAAGTTCATTAGATTAAAGATTACTTTTAAAGGCTGATTTTTCATTCACCACATAAACTTTAACTGACAAAAAGGTTTGACAGATTTCTGTACAAAAACTGTCAAAAAATTTATCCGTCATAAAAGTTACGATGATTGAAAAATCAACCCTAAATAAAAACAGCAACTTACATATCTGAATGTTTAACAGGCAGAGACTGAGGATAACTCTCTGCAAGATGACAACCAGCTGGAGCCTTTATTGAAGGAGCAAGGGTTAGAAGAGGGGGAGGGAGTGGAAGGGGCACAGGAGGAGTCTCCAGATCAGTCTATAAGTTCTGCCATGCCCATTGAAGGAGATGGTGCACCCTTGATACAAGACGGTATGATGAAAAATATTTTCATGTTTATTTTAATAAAGCCTTATAATATAGATATTTCATTGTTTCGAATAAATAGACAAACAACAGCAAATGTCACCAGGAGCAGCAATTTACCCTACCTTTTCAAAACATGAATATAGCTAGATAATGGGTCTGTTAATAAATAATTAGTCTATTTGTCAATAATTTAATTATTTGACAAAAATTGTATCAGCTTTTTTGATAAATAATGTATACAGGGTTAAATAAATAATGTGATAACAATTACGTGCTGTGAGCTATCTGATATTTTTTATTTAACCCTGTATAGCTAAGTAATTTACTGATAGATACCAGATACAATGATTATTAATATTAACGATAGGACTATCCTTTTTCACATGGAAAATTGGAAAGGATAGCATTATTTTTATATCTGTCAATTTAGATTTTAGTGGTTTAGTGGTTAGCGAAGTTTCTCTCTCGCACATTTTAACATTTTCAATGCATATAAAATAATCAGTACACTTTTAAAAAATATGGCTCAGCCAAGTCCTAAACGATAAAATTACGTTAATTTTGACTTACATATATTTTTATTGTAATTCATCATTATCATCAACCGATAAATGTCTACTGCTGGACACATAGGTTTCTTGTAGTGACTTCCACACGCCACGGTCATGTGCCGCCTGAATCCAGCGGCGTCCAACGGTGTGCCCCCCCTGCACGGTCGCTATTCCAGCACCTTGAGACTCCAACGTCTATCGGTTTTCCGAACGATGTCCCCTGCCCATTGCTACTTCAGCGTCACAGTTCACTTATTGTAATTAGTACAACTGAATAGCACCAATATGTTCAGTTACACTACCATTTTACTATTATAGAAGAATCAAGTACGATGGATGAGGACATGGGTGGTGGTGAAGGGGTGGCCAGTAGTGATGACGTCAACGACATCAGCAGCGCGGCACAAGAAGCCCTCAGCACAGGCATCAGGTTGGTGTTATTTATTCATTTCTAACTATAGTCCCGACAGTAAAGGTCTTGCACATTACTCAGACTTGACACAAATCCAATTCTGAATTAACTCCAACATAATTCAAAATTCAAATCATTTATTCAAATTGGGTAGTAGACTAGATGCCCAATATGTAAAAAAGTCAAAATATCAAAAAGTATCATATACAAACTTTACGCTTAGCAGGGCAGAGTCAAAAATACTATGGACTGTTTTTTGCCGTTAGGTAGTTTTGAAAAGATAAAGAGTGACTGGAACATACACAACAGTTGTTTCATAGATTTCATCATATAAATTTTTAGGTGTAATTGCATGAAACTTTTGTTCAGTTCGAGCACAACGGAGGGTGGTGCGGACATATCTAGTAGTGGGCAGAGCGAGGCAGCGCTCATCTCATCCACGGCCAACGGGCCCGCTGTGCTGCACTCCTTCTCTGAGCTGCCTCAAGCGCAGCCCACTAATGAGTAAGTCAAGCTACGCTACGCCAGTAACACCCAAATTACTTGGTACTAAATGGAATTTTCAATATCTGTAAGATCTCGCCGCGCACACAGCCATACAAACGTAGTACTACAGAATGTATAATAATGCTTCGTACAGAATAGAGATGTCAAACAAAGATATAGTTTAGAAAATATCAGTTTATATAAAACATTGAAAAAAATATTGATTTTAAAGTTACAAGCCTCAAAAGATTCCTATTTTAACACTAAATTATTATGCCAACTTTGGGCGTAAATAAATAAGATTAGGGGTTTAAAAATTCTAAAAGAATTTAACATTGGACATAGTTTATTTATTCATTAGTTGGAATAAATATACTTTGTAAACATAAATTCAGTAGTTTTTTTTCAAAACTACTTTCCCTAAACCCTTTTCGCGCGCTTGATTTCGGTGAAAATCATCGTGCATCTCACCTTTCTCATACAATATCAAGTGAAAAGCAAACAGTTTACCCACGTGCGCTGCCAATTTCGGTCAAGCGTACTGCGTAACCTTAAGCTAGTATAAGTATAAGAATGTTGTTAAGGTTTAACGATGCGGACACGTCGGAGATGGAGGGTGCTGCGGACACCATGCCCTCCGTGAGCGAATCTATGCCTCTGCTCACCATGACTGCCAACGGCTCTACACTGCTCTCGCCCAATCTACTTCAAGGTTAGTTGCTTTTCCATCCCTTTCCTGCAGGAACATCATCATCATTTCAAACCGCAATACGGTATTTGACAACTAGTCAAATCAGTAACTTTTTATCAAACGTCAAAACGCGCGCTAATAGTATTATAGTATGCGAGATTCTATAAAATACCGGTGTGTGACGTCACAATCATTTGACGTGCTTTTTTAGTTTAATCGATAATTTAAAATGGTTATTACACTTGAAACAACAAAGGACGTGGATTTTACGTATTTTGGAAGACCCTCTATTTAATAATCTCTGCGAAATAATTTATTTCTGATGTAGCCAAATACCCAATTCTTTTCAAAAAAGAGACTGAAGTCTTATAGCTAAACCACCATAAACTTGGCCTCCCTGATGGTTTAATAATTTAATAATTCCAAACGTCAATTTGCAGTTTCACTTTGCCGTTTTGACTAAAAAAAATCTTGTATCTCAATTCTCAAGCAAAGTTCATTCACACACACATTCAGCCTCTCTCGGGGTGAGAAGTCTATATTAGCCCTGTTCAATGACTTATATTCCCCTTTCCTCTCCAACTAAGCATCAAGCTTGTGCTAGGAGTAGGTACGACAATAGTGCAATGGGCGGGGTTTGAAACGTCGACCTTTCGGTTTTCAGGCCACTCCTTTACCGGTTGGCTATTGAGGCTCTGAGGAACTTTAGAGGGAAAGGGTGACACGCACAAATAACGTTGTTTCCATCATCTGTGCATACAGCACTAGTTTAGGCTCCACCCGCCAACAAGCTATCGCTTCGATGAAGCGGGCTATTACTACTAAGCTTCCTTCCACCCCTCGGAAGTCGTATCAGTTAAACGTTAAATAACCGCTCCGAGCGGTTGGTGTACGTTGTTCAACCAACTGCTCAAACTATCTGTATATTATGAGTTATGACAATTCAAGCTTCTAACACATCATGAAGTTTTGAAGAATAAGTGGACAAGTTAAAATGAATAACTTTCAGGCATGTTCCAAAGTGAAGAAGGGGGTGCGGCGAGCGTGTCCTCTTCAGGAGCGGAGGGTGGTGGTGGGGAGGCGGCGGGTGCGGGGGAAGGGGATGGTGCAGTTAGCAGCTCGGGTCCCGCTGCGGCCGGCGCTAACGGCGCGCCGCCCATACCGCCCACGGACGCCGCGCACGCATTGGCCACGCTAGCCAGCGCCGCGCTGCACCACCAACATGAGCAGGTGAGACCCCCTTAGTTATTTTATTTTATTGAACCATCAACAGAATTATACAAAAAAAATTACATTATTCAAATCTTAGGTGCCAGGTCATTAAACAATCTCAATTATAGGCGGAATTGTATAACTGGAAGGGGGTTGCCACGATACTGTGTCCGGCAATACATGACGTGATTTCTAATACTATTCCAAAGAAAGTATGAAAAAAATTAAACTTTGTAGATTAACATAAGATTTTTTTACACCTTCTTTTGCCACCATGATCCAAATTTTATAGTTGCGGATCGTCCCTCTTTGTGTTGGGGACAATACGCAGAGAAACTTTTGGCTTTTATAAAACGAAGGTCTGCTCCTCGCGGGCTCTTAATCCATTTTTAAATACTACCATATTCTTTCAAAAACCGGCCAAGTGCGAGTCAGGCTCGCGCAATGAGGGTTCCGTACTACAGTGGTATTGTTTCGACATTTTGCACGATAATTCAAAAACTATTATGCATAAAAATAAATAAAAATCTGTTTTAGAATGTCCAGGTGAAGACCCTTCATATGATACCCCACTTGATATAGTCACTCACTTCGAAAGTTGAAAATACTAATTATTAGTTCATGACCA
Organism: Maniola hyperantus; assembly: GCF_902806685.2. Taxonomy (NCBI): domain Eukaryota; kingdom Metazoa; phylum Arthropoda; class Insecta; order Lepidoptera; family Nymphalidae; genus Maniola; species Maniola hyperantus. The sequence goes on along the minus strand of NC_048539.1, from coordinate 9,557,869 downwards.
CAATTTAATTTTTTTTGTGTGATCTAACCCTAAATTCACAGTTTTCTGATTTTTCCCCAAATGTCAGCTATAAGATCTACCTACTTGCCAAATTTCATGATTCTAGGTCAACGGGAAGTACCCTGTAGGTTTCTTGACAGACAGACAGACAGACAACAAAGTGATCCTATAAGGGTTCCGTTTTTCCTTTTGAGGTACGGAACCCTAAAAACTACCATCATCAAAGTCTACGAAGAATTTCTAAACTGCATCCGATTCTGCTGATCACGTTAGCCAGTGATGCGGACGAAGTCGTGGGCAAAAGTTAGTGTATAAAATATATCGGACATTTTTACTTGGTGGGAAAATACAATAATAGCAAACTCCTTAATTTGTTTTCATTACAGGCAGAACCTGAGGATCAAAAGCCAGTAAATGAAGAAGATCTTTGGTATACCGTCGGCTTTGTAAAAGGAACCACATTTACAGTAAGATAATCATTTTATTTACATTACATTTTCCAACTTAAACACCTTACGCCCACTTGCACAAGCACACTTAGGCGCCATCTCCATGGACGAGAAAATCGTGGTGATAGTCTCGCCGTGTGACAAAATTCGATACAAACTGTCGCCAGATAGTATCGCCCGTTGGGGATTGGCCCTTAGACCGGCCATACAGGAAGCGTGCACGACGTGGAATGAGGAGCGCGGGCGGAGGTAACTGCGCGAGAGCGGTCGACAGCTCGAGCAGTCAGTGTATGCCTGGCGACTGCTTGACCGCCCAACCGCCCGAAGCAGTTGCAACTGCTTCAAGCTGTCCGTGTATGGCTGGTCTTATAGTTTGTATCGAAGTTTGTCACACGGCGAGATTCTCTCGTCTGTGGAAATGGCTCTTTAAAGTGATATAGTATAACTTATAAATTTTCAGGTGCAAAACTACATAGCAGATCCGAATGTTGATATATCGAATCTATCGCTGGATAGTTTACCGGATTTCGCTAGTTTAGCGACGACACCATTGGAGCACGGCACAGCATACAAATTCAGAATAGCTGCCATAAACTCCTGTGGACGCGGGGAATTCAGTGAGGTGGAGTATTTACTTTATTATACCGCAAGACGCGGCGGCCTATGTCGTTAACATACCTTCTACGTGCACGAAACGATTTGCGTCATCATTCCTTATACGTGAGTTTAGAGTTTGGTGTACTCTACCAATACGGTATTTGACAACTAGTCAATCAGTAGAGAGAGTAGAGAGTCCTTTTATGAGTATGCCAAGTGTTTTATGTGTTAAAACTTAAAATGCCAAGTGTTTTATGTGTTAAAACTTAAATCTAATAAATATACCTACCCCATTCTCTTATTTTACAATAGTCAAATATTTAAGTTAAATTTATTTAATAAGTTTATATTAATATTTAAACAGTATATTGTAACTTGTAACTATTTTTACCATGTTCTCAAAGGTGTGTGAAGTTTGCCAATCCGCATTGGGCCAGCGTGGCAGACTATGGCCTAAACCCTTCTCACTCTGAGAGGAGACCCATGCTCAGTAGTGGGCTGATAATGGGTTGATCATGATGATGATATTTACCATCCATGCCAGTTTACACAGATGGTAAATTTGTTATATTTAGCGAGCCGCCCCGGCTTCGCATGGGTGGCAATGTAGATACTTATGTAGTGTCACTTCCATACTAATATTGTAAATGCGACCACCGCCACCTCCGTCTCGTTTTGTTGCGCGGAATATTTGTTATTTTGCGATGGAAGCTTGATTTCTTCCGACATTTTGGTCAAATATCGTCGTATTTCAATAATATAACACAAACCAATATTAAACTATACCTATAAACCTTCCTCTTGAATCACTCTATCTATTGGTGAAAACCGCATTAAAATCCGTTGCGTAGTTTAAAAGATCTACGCGTTCATACATACATACAGCGGGAAGCGACTTTATTTTATACTATGTAGAGATATACTTGTATTTTTAAATTTAAATTGATTATGATTTAAAGTAGAATATTACAGCTAACTTTGTGTAGAATTACTTACAGGTTTACTGAAAAACGTAACCGTGCATGCAGCATTATTTACTACATTGATATTATAATAATATTTAACCTTTTGGTGCTATTAAAAGTAACAAGAATATAAATTTCGTCACTATAATATTTTGTGTTTATTTCTAGACAGGGTACTAAATAATTAAAACTTGTATATTACTTGTTAATAGGAGTCAGCATTTAAAACCTGTTTGCCGGGTTTCCCGGGCGCGCCGTCGGCTATAAAGATTTCCAAATCAGTTGAGGGTGCACATCTCTCGTGGGAGCCGCCACAAGTGGCTGCGGAAGGCATCTTCGAGTACTCAGTTTACCTTGCAGTTCGCTCTAACACACAACCCAAGGTAATATACTCCTTATCTTAATATATAAAAGGAAAAGTTGACTGACTGACTGACTGATCTATCAACGCACAGTTTAAACTACTGGACGGATCGGGCTGAAATTTGGCATGCAGATAGCTATTATGACGTAGGTATCCGCCAAGGAAGGATTTTTGAAAATTCAACCCCTAAGGGGGTGAAATAGGGGTTTGAAATTTGTGTAGTCCACGCGAACGAAGTCGCGAGCATAAGCTAGTCATATAATAAACGTCCAAGGTAATAAATAAATAAGGTAAAAAAGGTTCAAGCTGTAGTTGGGCCATTACGAACGTGTGAACTGGGCCATAAATCATTACGATCTTAGTTTTGCGAAAATGCCGCAGAAGTTGTTATCGACGTTAACTTTCGCATCCAACCTAGTATGCTGATAAGCCATCCATATCAAAGTATTGTCTGGAAAAGTAACGTCTCTAATCGTTGCAGATTTCACATCTGCCTAAACAATTTTAGATAAATATGGCACAGTTTTTTGTCGTCTATCGTTTTCTATAAAATTATCACTAGCTGATGCCCGCGACTTCGTACGTGTGGATTGAGATTTTTCAAAATCCCGAGGGAACTCTGATTTCCCGGGATAAAAAGTCACTCACAAGCCAATGTCACTCTCCAGGTTTTTAACTATACCCATGCAAAAAATCACGTCAATCCGTTGCTCTGTTGCAATGTGATTGAAGGACAAACCAATAAACCAACAAACACACTTTCACATTTATAATATGGGTACTGATTACGAACTACTATTTCCTCCCCACGGAGCCGTTTTAGTCACAGTCGGCGTTGGCCCCGCACCAATATAAATGTGTCCTATACTTTGTCAAAGCGACTGACGAACACGTGTATCGTGCCGCAACAAAATTGACATTACTATAAAATCAACCCGTTCAAATCTAATGAAAAGTATAGCGTTATTCAGTCTCGTGGACTGTTTACTGTAGAAATGGCTCAATTTCCTCCCCAGGAGGCGTCCAAGTCGCAGCTGGCGTTCGTGCGGGTGTACTGCGGCAAGGCGAACACGTGCGTCGTGCCGCAGTCGTCGCTGAGCGCCGCGCACGTGGACTCGTCCACCAAGCCCGCGATCATCTTCCGCATCGCCGCGCGCAACGACAAGGGCTACGGGCCCGCCACGCAAGTCAGGTGGCTGCAAGGTGGGTTCAGTTTAGTCTCGCCATGATACTTGCAGGTAGATTTTAAGCTTAACATGTGAGTTTATAGGCCTGTGGAGAATACGTGTGTCGGATTCATTATTGTTAGATTTTTTATTATTTCTCCCACTTGCTCGGAAATTGCTTCATTATTAAAAAACGTTATCAGTTCTTTTCGCTATGTTACGAAATAACATGCCAGCAATTTTCAACACTACAATCATAGAAAATGCTGGACAGTTTCATACTGACGACCTCCCTGGCGCAGTCTTAAGTGCTGTGGTCTTGTTAGTGGGAGGTCCCAGGGTCGATTCCCGGCAGGGGTTTGGAATTTTATAATTCCTAAATTTCTGGTCTGGTCTGCTGGGAGGCTTCGGCCGTGGCTAGTTACAATCTAGTGTCAGCCGCGTCCGATATAACATAGTACACTGAATTGTACAAACTGTCGGACGTAACTCGCGGACGTAAACTTGAGCGCTCGGACGTCCGAGACATATCTGGCAAAACGACTGTGCACACCTATCAGTCTGGGCCGTCAGCCGCGGCTTATGGAAGCGTCCCATAGTTTTTTTTCACGCTTAAGGATATGATAGTACATGCAGAGGTTCTACGTAGCCGTCTAGACAGAACAATCGTGCTGTTGTAAGTGGGAGAAAAACGAGCGGCGACGTACTGGTTTGACTTTCAACAATATACATAGATTAAATTTTATTTAAATTGTGTATTGTGAAGAATACTTTTGTTTCAGATATAAAGTCAACGGGTGTGAAAAGGGCGGGCGACGGGCGGCTACCGGGCGCTTCGCCTTCAAAACAACCAAAACAATTACTACATTGAATGTTAATTATAATTTATGATTCTGAGGTTTTACTTAGAGTTCATCAATGTATGAAAATATTTTGTTTGGCCTTTGTGTGCTTGTTGCACATTTCTATTGTAATTTGTAGTACACATAGCAAGTTATATTTTGTAATAATATTGTGAAACAATCATAAACACAAGTGGACGGATGAAGTGTTCATGACTCATGTTCCACTACAGATTAGTTTTAATATGCAATAAGGGACTGATAAGATGAAGTGGTGTAAGTATCATTAAATATAATAAGTGCAAAAATATATCTGTTATGTAAAATATCCTTTCTAAGAATAAACGACATTTTTAAATGTGTTTTTGTTTTATTTTGAGCTTTAGGTTTTATGATGGGTGAATTTGATTCTACAAAATGAATCTGATTCGATAAAGTATTGCAATCCTTTTCCGCAGGGTATATTATGAATAGGATGGTACTAATTTGGAGCGAGACCAATAATTAATCTATAGGTTTACCGTTAAAACCACAATTTCACACGTTCGGGGCTCACTATATTTTATAAACAATCATACGCCAATTTATAATTATATACGGCCTTGTTGGGTCCATCTTAAACATTGTACAGAAAAAGGGAGGTAGGTACTGTGAATGTATTTTTAACCATAATCTTGGAACCATAGTTTTCGATATGTATCATAGTAATGTTGTAGAATCATCCTACTTACTGGAGACTGGACATTATAAACGGGTTTGGCCCACTTCGTATTAATTTCATATGTATTGTTTATTGGTACAGGAAAATAAAGATAATCTTTATATTTGGCTTTTAATACTTAATTACATAATATTATTGAGTACACTATACATTTTATTTTCTTGCTATAAAATGCTATCTATTCAAAACTCCGGTAGGCATTCCAAAAGAAAATAAAAATACAAATAATTTACATATAACTTTCGTTTTATAGAAAAATTTTCCTATGTTCGAGATATTTTTGCAGTTTATTATGATATTAAAGCAGTATCACTAAATGTATTGTTTGGACAAAGTTAATTTTTATTGTGTTTCATATAGCTTCGTCGAACACACTAGCCACTGCTGCACCTTGGTTACTGAAATAAGCAAAAAAAACATTCATTACTATTTTTACAAAATTTTAATGAAGCTACATGATTACTCGCATACCCACATGCGAGTTATCAATAATTTGGCTGTTTAAAATCACTATCACATACGGACCACTAGACAATGCTCACGACTTCGTTCGCATGGATTTAGATTTTTTTAAATCCCGCGGGATCTCATTGATTTTTCTGGATAGAAAATTGCCTATATCCGTCTCCGGGATGCTAACTATCTCTGTACCAAATAGATGCTGCCCACGACTTCGGCCTCATGCAATTAGGATTTTTTAAAGATTCCGTGAGAATTCTTAATTTTTCTGAACCAAAAGTTAAACGGATGGCTTGTGAAAAGCTAGCAAACGAACTTACATACTTTCGCATTTGTAATAGAGTAGCGACTCGCCCTGGCTTCGCACGGGTGTTAAGGTGTAATCAAAGTAGGTATCATCATTTTATCATCAGGACATACCTATAGTTATTACAGAACTTCTATAGGTACAGCTTTCACCCGCGACTTCGTCCACGTGAACTGCAGAATATTATGTGACCTAAATTCTCCAGCGTAGATCCCGATCCCTTAAGGGTATTGGGATAAAAGTATAGGACGTAGCCTGTTACTTCTATGTATATTATGAGAATTTACATTAATTAAGTGGCACTGTATGTATTGTGGTTCTAGTAAGTACCTACAAATGTTCTTTGTTGTAGTATTAATAGGTTTTAAGGTAACAGAGCCTGGCTCTGACTGAGGTGAGAGAGAGTTGGACTTAAAATACTGCTCCAACTCGTACCAAAGATTGCGAAAGTTTCATCTAAAAGGGTTCAGTGGTTTTGTCGCGATGCGTGTACAAACAGAGGCTTGTTACAATTTAATCATAGGATGTATAGTCCGCGACAGGTTGACATGGCAGTCTGGTCGGGGTATGAGGCGGGGGGACTTCCGCACACCTGCACGTCACCCGCGGTCGCTCGCACCGGGTAAGCGTACCTCGAGCTATCTCGACCAGTCGCGTACTATAGTTAACGATTTAATTACCAGTGACGTGGTTCCGAAGAGCTTGTACCATCCGATGACAATGTTGGAGAGGTTAAGGTCGTCCAGCATGATCTGCGCCACGCCCATGAACACTTTTTTACCCTCAATGCGACCATAATCCCCCCACACTGTTACCTGCAAAATTAAATATTATATCAGTTATAACTTATACCTATTATTATCTAAAAGGAAAAGCTGACTGAGTGATCTATCAATGCACTGCTCAAGCCACTGGACGGATCGAGTTGAAATTTGGCATGCAGATTAGCAGCTATTATATGACGCAGACATCCGATAAGAAAGGATTTTTGAAAATTCAACCTTAAGAGGGTAAAATAGGGGTTTGAAATTTACGCAGTACACGCTGACGAAGTCGCGAGCATAAGATTAGAGAGAAAGATTAAGAAACGTTTACGCCTAGCAAATAGCTGATAACTAGATGGACGGGCTATACTCGTAAGCTGAGTTATTTTACTACGTTGTTACGAGTAAATTAGTTTTAACTTTGAGTAATAAGTAGACCCTGGCAAAAATATTGGCAAAGTGCTGTAACCCTGCAGGTAGGACGAAAAAGGATAATTTGTTTATGAGAATGAGTTTTGCAATTACACGATAATATGATGATTATCATGATCAACCGATAGACGTCCACTTCTGGACATATGCCCCTTGTAGGTACTTTCACACGCCACAGTCTTGCGCCTCCTGAATCCAGCGGTTCCCGGCAACTTGTTTGATGTTGTCTGCCCACCTAGTGCGAGAACTTCCAATGCTGCGCTTTCCGGTGCGAAGTCGCCATTCTAGCACCTTTGGACCCCATTGCCATATCAGCTTCTCAGCCCACCCAATGAATAGCATAGTAGATAGTAATCTAAGATTCGATATACGTACTTGTAGAATACATCCCTTAAAGTTTTCCCTGAAGGTGAGTGTTTGTTGGTATAGTGGATCGAGCGTTCTTCTCGCGGTGCTCGTCTTCGCCTTGGCAATGCAGCGCTTGCCACTCACTAAGTATACTTTGACGTAGGGTGCCGGCAGCGTGCGGCTACCTTGCCTGGCTTGCAAGCCTCGCGCTCGAATCACCTCCACCTGGGATGACGAGTAACACAAAATTTTATTAAAACCGCCTTTATTCATAACAGAGCCTTAGAATATAGGAAAACGTGAACATTAATCTGTCGTGTAATTGAGGCGCGATACGCTCATGGTGCGTTCCTATTGGTTGACTTTGGTTAACACAACGACGCAGTAATTTGCATCTTTATTCGTATACAGAAACGTAATATGCGCTACCGAAATGCCTTATGAACTAAATAGGTGAAAATAAACAACCCTGTGTAACCAACCAACTAAATATGTATACTATGATAACTAAGTATAACTTGCTCTAAATGATAACTATAATTTGCTAGTAACAAAAAAATGTTTTGTTATTAATTGGTTGGTGTTCCACAGGGTGCACTTATATAACCTATACTAATCATACTTTATTTCAGTCACACGTAACAAAAAATATATCTAGCATGCTAGATAGATACTACATATTTTTGTTAATTAATGACTTTTAACTTTTCCTAGCTAGCCTTGAACTTACCTCAAGAAATCCTTTCTGATAGCACATGGAGAGTTGAACATCGCCCAAAGTGGGTGCGCCAAGGAGCTGTCTACCGACAAGCTGTCCTGGGCCCAGCCCATCAATGAAATCCGATAAGCCACCTCCATCGGAAGACCCTGATCCTCGCATTCCAGGAGACCACCTGAATTTAACATGAAGTTATTTTTGAAACTCGTAAGATTTATGCTACTAACAGTTTTAAAAATAGTAGAGTATAATATTTTTTTGAGCTTTTGATATTTTATATATTATTTAATTTTCAACTTACCTGCACCAGTAGAAATAAGATTTATGATAATATTTGTATTATTAGCATAAGCATCAGACTTAATGATTTAGTAGTGGAGTGAAGTTTGAATTTTATTTAGTATCTTTAAAAGCATTGATTAACACTGCGTGAAATAAATTGGAAATCTAAGTTTATATAGAAAACCGAAACTATGAAAGATTGATTAAATTATTGTTAACAGAAATAAGAATAAAAGGTAAAATAAATAAAACTTAGATTTTCTCGTGGTAGGTTAATAATAATTTAGTAAGGTTTTAAGAATATAATGTTGAACACGACATTGATACAATAGTGAAGAAAGGGGGCGGTAGTCTTCGGATGCAACGAACAAAATTAGGTTTTATTAAAACGGTCCCTTAACATACTTACTTATCAGGAGTAAATAGTAGGTACAGAAGGCTATATCTAGAAGTCGAATCGATCAATAGGTACAGTTAGAGATTGAATAGAGTAATAAAATATTTCATACCAGCGCGCTATAACTATGGTTTACCTAGCAGGTACTTGTAGCCAATCAGTTTAATAAAGTACCTACATAATTAGAATTTCTATTTTTTTTTAAAGAATTGTTGGTAGGACATCAATCACCATTGGGTTTAATACCCACCTGTCTTTAGTTGATCTTAGTTTTTCTGTAGGTAATATTTCAATTTTGTAGGTAGGTAGCTATTTAGTCATTTATTTTATTTAATGCATTCCAATATAATTACAGTAATTTTTATTATACAATATCAATATTGGAATCCCATTGGGGCACAGCAATAGTTCTCAGATGGCCGTGATTGCACTTTACTGAGATTGCACTTTTTCTATTATGTGATCATTTTTTATATTATGATTTCTTCATCAGAATTAAAGTTCGTAATCCGTTGAAAAGTAATATGTTTGGTGTAACCTTCTGAATAAGTACATATTAGTGTCTATATATATATACAAAAAAACCGGCCAAGTGCGAGTCAGGCTCGCGCAACCAGGATTCCGTAATACAGTCGTATTTTTTCGACATTTTGCACGATAATTCAAAAACTATGATGCATAAAAATAAATAAAAATCTATTTTAGAATGTACAGGTAAAGACCTTTCATATGATATCCCACTTGGTATAGTTATCTTACTTCGAAAATTTAAAATACTAATTATTAATTTATGACCACAATTTAATTATTTTTGTGTGGTGTAACCACAAATTCACGGTTTTCAGATTTTTCCCCGAATGTCAGCTATAAGACCTACCTACCTGCCAAATTTCATGATTCTAGGTCAATGGGAAGTACCCTGTAGGTTTCTTGACAGACCGACAGACAGACAAACAGACATCAAAGTGATCCTATAAGGGTTCCGTTTTTCCTTTTGATGTACGGAACCCTAAAAATTATTACTTTAAAAATAAATGTAGTTAATTTATCTAGAATAGTTGTAGGTATTGTTTAATATAGTACCTATACACCTAAAGATGAAGTGTTATAAAATTTTGTGATACATGCATGAAAAGTAACATAATTTATGTGTACATTAAGTGTAAATGGAATACAAATGATCCAGAACTGAAAGGTGCAAACATCATTAGGCTTTCAGGCAACATTTAGTAACCCACGACATTCGTGCAGTGAAAACTGTAAAGCGCCTTAATATCAGCAATAAATTCGGACATTTTAATTGCTTACTCTTAAAAACCGTCAAGAGCGCGTTCACGATACCTCGTAATATATAGACTGAGTGCGTTGCCTATACGTATGAAGACACGTGTGCGCTGGATAGTATAGAGAGTGAAGTAAAAACACCAATACAAGACGGCGTCATGCGTTCAAGACGAAGGCGTAAAGAGGGGTTCAGAGGAGAAGACGCGAGCAACATCGATGCACACACAGACGGACTGCAAGGAGAGAGCGGGCGAGCGAGCGACTTACGAGGATCCCTCCGAGCTAGATATGGAGACGAGGCTGGTGGAGCACACCTCGTGCGAGCGCTGGAAGGACGTGGTGGCGGGCCCGGAGCGCTTGCGACGCGCGCCGCTCCCGCCCTCTACGCGAACAACGCGCCGCGCGGGCACCACACGGTTAAATACCCGTCATTATGTTACACACACCAATATTATTAAAATCTTCGTTGACTTAATTAATACAAATTAATATTAATAAATCAAATTATTGTAGGTAAATATGTATGGGATAATTTAATTGCCAATCGTTGTGGCACCGGCACATTTAATTATGCAGAATTTAGGTATGTATCATATCCACACGTAAATATTTAAGTGATTTGTCGATTGACATAATTTTGATACTCGCTCGCTTTGTGGCCAATTAAGTACATTACACTTAAAAGCTCTACATAGCCGTCTTTACAAAGCAACATTGCACATGTATATCTATAGTTGTGGATGCTTGTAGCATGCTGTGTTATTGCATACATTCAGTTGACGCAAGATTCTTGAAGTTCACTATCAGGTTGACTTTAAGTTTAAACGAATGAGTACAAATCAAACATCGCGTCGCGTGATACCGCCGGAGCCCCGCACTATTGTGTCAATGTTAGGTGCGAGAGCGCCGCCAACCTTTCATCGTCGTTTTCGCTCGAGGCGGAAGAGGCCCGTGTGACGCCAGTGCCTCTCATTTCCCCGGGCACCACTTCCTCACTGCGTTGAACCGTGAAAGAGTTTTTTCCACGTTTACCGAAACCTAACCGTCTTTTTCTCCCTGTCGATCATTGGAAGTAACTTAAATAAATCATATTTATTTATAAGTTTTACTATTGGCTAGATAATAATCAGAGCATGCTATCGCGCTCCATGTTTTAGCGGAAAAAGAACTGAAAGGATTAAGGTGCTTACTTATTTGAAAATTCAGTAAATAATTGTTTTAATTTACCTGTGGCCGAAAGTTGGGATGTAGAGTTGCTTTTCTTTCCCATCCCAGGACCGAAGTAGTCTCTTGGTTCGGCTTTTAGGAGGGCGTCGTCGCTTACAGGCTCTATTTCATTAGCTCCACCAAGCGCAGTATCGCTGAGACTGCCGTCTTGAGATATATTTAATTTAGTTATTAGCTGTTATTTTAGTATGAGTCAAAATACATTGAAAATTAAAATATATAATTGAATGTTATCCCAAAATATTTTCGTCAGTTAAAACAGTAAAATTAGGTACACTATCATTGTGTTGAATTTTTGTTTAGATACCTCTATTATTTTTCTGATTTTTTTATTCAATTTTTTATTGAACCACCAATAGAATCATACAAAAAATATTTTTAATAAATTTTTTATTTTAGTAATTTTCTATTGATGTTCAAAAATAGATATTTACCTGCTTTTTCGTCAGGAGGAGCATCAGCATTGCTAAGACTACGAGTGAATTGTCCGCGTCGAGATTCTCGCCTTTCGAGCGGCTGCTGTTGGCTATGATTCCGGTCGTTCTCGCGCCCTCCGTAGTCATTGCTGCATTCCAATTCAGGCGAATTGACGATTTTGATCCGGGTGTCATTGGTTTTGGCAATTGGTGAATTATGGCGCTCCTCATTTGGTATGTTGGGTGTTTTCGGTTCGTCAGCAGTAGTGAAGTCAGCAGCAGCAGGGAGATACGTCGTCGCTTCGGTGGTGTTATGATGTGTGTCATCGGATGGCAAGTGCGGGGCGACGGATGTGAGCACACCACGGGGCGAGCCGAGGTTCGTGGGAGAAAGACCGACAGACAAAGAATTAGCCATTTTACTATACTCTTGATCTACGTGATTGGTCGCAGCGTATGAAAGTGATTGAGAGTAAGCGTTGTTTATGTAAGGTGATAATGGGGGTTTAAATGATCTATCTAAATTAGTATGGTGAGAAAAGGAATTTTGGGAGTGATATCCATTACATGTTGGAATTTCAGAAACTTTATTTACAGACTGCCTTTGCCATATCCCTAGTTCTTGATCTTGATTAAAATCTTTTTGCTTTAAAGATTTTTTGCTATTTCTGGAAATGTGCATTTTCTTAAACATAGCATCACTTTCTTCTGGTGTTGATGGTATTAAACGACTAGGTGATGTTTTGTAATGCCTCTTAGATTTCTTATTAAATTCAGTTTTCATACATTTTTCATCATTGAACCCGTCATATAATATTTCAAAGTTATTGGATTTTAAATCTAAAGACAAGACTTTTTTGCTATGTACATTGTTACTTAAACGATAAGATTCAAAACTATTATTAGCATGTTTGGAAGTCTCAGCTTGCCTTTCGTCTAAATATCCATCGATATCAAAACTATATTGTCTATCAAGATTAACATGTATTGTTGTTTCGGCTATACTATCATCACTAGCATAACCGTGGAAGTGACGGTTAGTTTCTTCTGTTTTCTTTATTTCTGATAACTTGCTGTATGCATTATTGGCACATGTATCAATAGCCTCATCGCAAATGTAAGTTTCTGGCAAAGCTTTAGTTTTTTTATGACATCTTGTGTTTGATAAATGCCTTTGACGGGCGATTCGCGAATTTTCAATTTCATTGTAATAGTTACAATTAACATCATTGAAAAATTCGTAATGGTGACTAGACTGTGTTCTTAATTTCCTTTTTGTTTGATGCTTTTGACGCATTTTTAAAGGTTTTTCTTTAGTAACACTGATATAGCTTTCGATATTTTTTAAGTGTCTAGGCGTTATACTTTTAAAAATGTCAGATCCTGAATAGAAATCATAGTTTTGACCGGAACATTCAGAACAGCTGCTACTTCCTTCATAAGCGAGTAAGGGTTTGGAGACTTTAGGATAGGCACCAGCAGAATGACTGCGGGAGAGTATACGTCGCAGACGGCGGGCGGGGCGTGCGAGATGTGTCGAAAACGTTGGAGACATAATATTGGTGCTCCGAGATTTTGCAGTTTTACTAAAAATCTCCCCAACCGCCGTCTTATCGTAATAACATTCAAGGGCAGGGGCGAAGCTTGCGCAAAAGGAAGAAGTGCTGTAAACGGGAAGCGTTTGCATCCGGCTGTAAAGCATGGAAGCAACCAATAATGAACAGAATTCACATGCATCGTTTTTTATCACGTCATACAAAACTAAGGCCAAGCTAACATAAAATCAAAAATTATATATAGAAGATGAAATGTTTGTCAATTGTTTTTTTATAATTTGTTTTTTCTGTTTAATATCTAATTGCATACAATAAGAATTAAACAAATTTTGAGAATTTTAGGTCCATAGTACGACATAAACTTAATTAAATTTTCATATTATTCAACACAAGGTAACAAAGGCAATTTAAAAATGTTTTGATATAGGCTAGGGCATTACCAGGTTAGGACAGTCATTATAAATTTATAACACAAAAATCGGTGTAATTTGGATTGATTACGTATGGTTATATCACCTTAGCATCCTCGTGGGACGTGGCCGTTCGGACTGCGTACTGAAAGCACTAGAGGTGACGGAAGCGACGGACTCGAGGTCAGAGTCCGCGGCCGCCGCGTCCGGCGAGAGGCGGCGTCGCGGCGCCCAGCCTCCGCCGCGCGCTGCCAATTCAGAGTCCGACAAACCCGCATAGTGTCTCTCCCACCCTAGATCATTATGGATATTTTGTTTGAACAGTCCACATCCCATAGGATGGCTTCAATTTTGGCAACGAATACACTAAATATACCAAAAATTTAGCCAAAACGCAGAATTAATTGCGGCAAGACCTATCAGGGCATGAGCGTAACTAGGAAACATTGTGGAATGTCACGCGTTTTAAATTTGCTTCACTGTATCGATTTAGGAGCTACCAGTTTTTATAAGCCTTCCTCAATAGCTACGTCCATGTCTAGAAAGATGTGCATTCAAAATACATAATAGAAATGCAAAATTAAATTATTATGGGGCCTAAAATGTTTTCCTTAATTGTTCAACGTAATATAATATAAAATCTAGAACACAATTAACATCTATAAAAATTATGCAAAGTGCAAATCTAGTCCGCTAGACGGCTAATTTGTTAGCAAAAGCAGTGTTTCTTGTCCAGTAAAATATAGACTTAGACCGAAACAACTTTCTGGTAAAGTGATGTGTTTTTTGAATAACAAAATTGACTTTGTAATTTTCATACAATTGATACTTTAATCCATGTTCGTCAATAGAAAGTGAATTTAAATTTCAGCCATTTCCTCAAATGCTATAACTATCTATCAGCATCTTATCAGCATCTATCAGTCAGTTACACCCACGGTTCTTACTTCAGACATTATTGAATATTGTCTGCCAGCCTTATTTACATAGCGACATTGGGTTAAATGCAGCGTTGCCAGATTTTTTTTCGGGAAAAGCGGGATTTTAAAACCGTTTAAGTAAAAAAGTGCGAGTCAGACTCCCGCATTGGAGGTTCCGTACTCGATTAGGTTTTCGTCATTTTGCACGATAAATCAGAAACTATTATGCATAAAAATAAACGAAGGGTTCCGTTTTTCCTTTTAAGGAATGGAACTCTAAAAATGCGGAATTCTTTGGTCGAAAGTGAGTCTTACCTACTAAAAAAAGTATATATAAAATCAGTAGATTTTAAATACATCTTTTGATTTCAGTTTCAAATTAAGATTAGGTACGTGACAATTATATAGCCAAAATAGCCAAGAAATGTATTTTAATGGAAGTACGTCACTTTACTAATAACAATAGCTGTCTGGTATAACCCTGTAATTATGCAGTTGGTTTTCTTCGGGTTACTAACTAACTTACTCGGTAAATAATCCCCGAAAAGTGTGACTGCACCTGTCCTACGCGGGACATTTAATTTTCATTTATTTTGTAGATAAAAATCGTGACGTCCCGCCAAAATCCTGACGTCTGGCAACGCTGGCAAATGGCGCTTTTCATTTGACGATGAACTCTATTTGCAAGTGAGGGTATGGGTGTATTGACCTTGTGGCGTGCTGCGGTAGGTGAGTGTGGCGCCAATGTGGTGCGGGGCGATCCACTTACGTTCTTCAAGATCCGCTGACACCTGCGCGCGCATCGCCCGCTGCCCACTCTGCTGCATAAAGTTTATTATCAGGTGGATTGGATGAATCGACCAGCTTTACATTACTTGGTGAGCAAACAATCCAAAAGAAAACGCACAAATCGTGCTGTATTTAGGAAGCCTTTATGCATAATTTATACCTACTAATATTATAAAGAGGTAAAATTTGTAAGTTTATTTGTAGGAAGTTATCTCTGGAACTACTGAACCGATTTTGAAAATTCTTTTACCAGTACACAGTTTCATTATTCCTTAGTGACATAGGCTATATTTTATTTTCAAAACATGAGAGATCCCTACGAACATTGTAATAAGCTATCCGTCCGAAACCGGGGCGGGTCGCTAGTCTTAATATAGAAAATACAATAATGTTTCATTCATGTGTACCATTTCAGTACGAAATACCAAAAAGAATATTTAATGAAATCTTCTTCTCGTTTAAAGAATTCCAGGACATCCGTGCGTAAAACCTACCTGGTGCGGTATCTGGGGCAGCTGTCGCTTCTTCGGACTAGTGGTGGGCGTGGCGGTGGCGGATCGCGACTGGAAGCGCGGCGCGTACGCGTGCGTCGGCAGTCGCGATGCGTCGCCTCGATCTTCGCACACTGAAATATTAAGCGTACTCTGCTTTCTGGCTCTTTAGTGATGCTGTGAAGAACATAATACTTCCAAACTACTTCAATGATGTCACAACATCTATTACGTAAATAAATTCAAGAATATGACGTACTGAAGTTCTGTTGGCAAAATTTAATATTCCAATTGGCAACAAAGAAATATTGATATGAGCGTAGTCTTATCTCTGATATTCGTATCCAACGATAGGGCAAAGTTGAAACGACAACATTAATTCAATCAAGCTGCTCTATTTAGGTATATCATTTCATACGGACAGTCGCCAATAGTAGTAGAATTTGCTGAAAATACAAACATTTATAAGAAACTTACGAAGGTTGCCTTTGAAAGATATTATTGATTAGAGCGGCATGCAATAATATACTTAGTGAGTTCATTGAAAATACGTTGCACCCATAATCTCCACGTGTAGATTGATGAGTCCAACGTATAGCACAAGTCTAGTGGTCAGCGTGCTCAGGTAGAGGACGAGGGCGGAAGATGCGTGAAACAAAAATGATAGGAAGGTAGAATAGTAAGTGGCAGTAAAGTGGTGATGATCGCGATACGTGCAAGTCGCGCGACGATGTGTTCCGTGCGGGGTCGGTACCACGTCCGTTAGCCCCATCCAGGCGCAAACATAACACTCAACGACAGGTACTCATGGTCGAACTACCCCGCTAATATTTTACTCATTCATTTTGCGGCATTTTTATATACATGGTTAATATACAAACGGTTTTACATTTCGAAAAATATCTTCTTATTTATATCTTAGTTTATAATTAATGATGTATTTTTATACTTTTGTCACGCTCGGATTGCGCGCCTATCTGATGGAACTAACTCTAGGACATAGACATTATAACAAGGGAAAGCTTTAGGCTGTATTATGTTATATGGTGTAGGTTTTTGAATAGCTTTATTAGCTAGTTGAATTCAAAAGATAAAGAGATGAAATCAGATTAGGTACAGATATTACGTTCATCGAGTAAACGAGTAAATAATGTAAATTGCATGCAACACATTCATCAGATAGGCTAAGAGCCTCATAAACTTTCTCCGCGTTTTCAATTTAATCTGTTAAATGTCTGTCCATTACCAAACGTCGATACAATACAATTGTTATGATAACCGCAATCTTTCCTATTGGATGATTCTTGCAATTCTGATTTCTTAATGTAACAGCTATAGCAATAAGTTCATCCAATAGCAATGATTGTATAGATCACATTTCACAATGCATAAATCAAAAGTTTGGTACAGTACTACTACTTTTATTAGTTGCATCGCCAAAATTCGTTTGGGCAGAAAAGCGCAAACGGCGACTAAAACACATTTTAAACACAAGAACAACAGAGACTCTTGCTATCTCGCTCATAATTCGCGCGCACTAAACATGGCTCGTAGGTAACAACCAAGAGCGGATGGACGCGCTCTATGATTGGTTGAGATATTATTTTCGCGCCATTCTAAAATAAGAATTCTGCGCAGGTACATCCAGTATATATAATGTACTCTGTAGGTACATCGGCATAACTTATAAAAGTGGTAGTACAGTAACACAGGTTGGTTTTTAGACATAAATGTTCAAAGACGTTGAGGCGCTTGATTGCAATCCAGAAACATGACTGTATAGTAATTATTGTCGTTGGTTGCATTGTGTTGTGGTAACCTGTGTAGCGCGGCGCGGAGCCGGGCGGCGACAGCGAGCGACGCGGAGACGCGCTGCGACCGCCGGCCGCCGACTGCGACCGTGCTACGTAGCCACTCTGTTGTAAAGAAACAACTTAATAATATATATATATAAAGATAATAGATAGAAGATAATATATATATATAATAATAAAGATAAAGAAGTAGTGGTCTACTTTTGCTAAGAAAGTTCTGAAGAGCGTTGCCATAAATGCAAATAACAGATCCACCACTGCTTGTAAGTTTCGTCTGGTAGTCTAGCGTGTCTTTTTTCCTAGTGTAAGTACTCGTACCTAATAGTAGTTAGGGGGGAAAGTGCAGTGTATGTAGCTCCATATAGAATTTTCTGCATGCTTTTACCGTATTGCTAAACTAGCTGACAGACCCCCACGACATCCTCGGCGTTGATTTAGGTTTCTAAAAACCCCGTTGGAAATTTTAGATTTTCCGGGATAAAAAGTAAGTAGTCGATGTCACTCTACAAGTCTTTTGGTAACCAAGCAAAAAGTCTTGTCGATCCGTTGCTCTGTACAACATGATTGAAGAATAAACCAACAAACACGCTTTTGCATTTATAATATGGGTAGGTAGTGATAAGCATCCTGTTCCTTTTGAAGTTATAACTTTACATTACATATTTTAGGAATTTGCGAAATGTTGAATTCAATGCAAGCTTTTTAAAAATATTAAAAAATATACCACCTATATTGAGTAACATACTAAATCTAATACTTACATCTTTAAAATGGCACTTACCCGTTCTCTAGACGTGCCAGTTCTGACTCGACCAGCTGGCGACATGTCTCGTCTGCTGCAGCGTGTTGCTTCGATCTATAAATCATTATTATTTTAATTTGTTTTCTTTGTATTTGAAAAATAAGTCGTAACTTATAAAAAATTAAAAGACTTTTCACATTTGAAAATAGGTGCATACAGCCGCCATTTTGATTTAAAAAAACGGCCAATTGCGAGTCAACTCGCGCACCGAGGGTTCCGTACTACAGTCGTATTTTTTCGACATTTTGTACGATAAATCAAAAACTATTATGCATAGAAATGAATAATTTTTTTTTGAGAATGTACAGGTAAAGCCCTTACATATTTTGATACCCCACTTGGTGTATTAATCTTACTTTAAAAATTGAAAATACTAATTATAAACAATAAGTTCATGAACACATTTTAATATTTTTTTTGTGATGTAACCGCAAATTTACGGTTTTCGGATTTTTGCCGTTTACGCGTGCTAAAAGACCTACCTGCCAAATTTCATGATTCTAGGTCAACGGGAAGTACCCTAAAGGTTTCTTGACAGACACGACAGACAGACAACGAAGTCATCCTATAAGGGTTCCTTTTTTCCTTTTGAGGTACGGAACCCTAAAAATATGGCGAATGTTAATCGGGATGACATAAGCATATTATAACCCTATGCATCCGTGTCTGTTCAGACATTAAGAAGTTATCCATACTTCTAATCTATACTAATATTATAAATGCGGAATTGTGTCTATTTGTCTGTCTGCTAATCTTTCACGACCCATCCGTTCAACCGATTTTGACAAAATACAGTACAGGTACAGGTGCAAGCTATCTCTATACAGGACAGGTACAGAGATAGCTTGCATTCCGGGAAAGAACATAGACTACTTTTATCCCGGAAAATCAGTGAGATCCCACGGGATTTTTGATAACTTATATATTATCCTTGCAGACAAAATCGCAGGCATCGTCTAGTGCTGGAATAAAGAGCTCACAGACACTCTGAAAACACTATACTCCTTTTTTTGGACAATCGTGTGGTGTGATTTAAATTATGGATCTCCATCGCAATAACAATCAACTGACCTCATGCGGAAGCGGTGGGCTGGAGCTAGAAGCCAGGCTTGAGAGCGAGTGGTGGCGGCGCAGGTCACACTCGCTGGGGGTGTCCGAGTCAGAAAGACGGGATGTGGATGTGGATGGTGGTGACAGATGCTCCCCATCTACATCGTCGTCCCGGTATCGCTGTTAGGATTAAAACACTTAAGTATTAATTTAATGAATTTATTTATTTCATACAGGACATCACTCAACGTGTGCCACTTATGATGTCAAGACTCTACCATCGGTTCGGAAAGCAGATAGCTAAAAGAACCCTATGATCAATAGTGGATGCATGTTGGCTGTTGATGATAATGATGATGATGGTGATTTGGCGAACGATGTTTAAACTGTTAGATGCTTAGACAAATAAACAGACAAGCTATTAAAACTTTATAATAATAAAAAGTAGAGACTTACGCTATATCCAGGTATTTCCTCGTGTGGTTTTAGTATGTACCAGTTAGGTTCGTGATTCATCATATCGGTGTCCAGATCGAGCAAGACTTCGCCCAGAAAATCATTAGGACCATAGCGATTCAAATCCCACACAGTGACCTGTGATAAAGTTTTAAATTAATAAAAGTACAAGGATGCAATTAATTATAATAATACTATATCTATAGGTTAGAAATTGCTTAGAAATTCTATTTGAAACACCACTGCGGGAGAACATCGGATAAAAAATAATTATAAATAAACAACGCGACGTCATACTATTAATATTGATAGTTAGATTATAGTAAGTATTTTTTTTATCCAAGGGAACTCTTCGATTTTCTGAGATAAAAAGTAGCCTATATCCGAATACGGAATGCGAGCTATCTCTGTAGTATGTAGGTATCAAATAGATGAATCCCGCGAATTGGGTTTTTGTTTGTGGAATTAGGTTTTCTAAATCCCGCGGAAACTCTGTAATATTGCAGGATAAAAAGTATCCTTTGTCCTACTCCAGGATGATAGACCGATTTCCTTTCTTTTCTTTCTATTTTTTGTACCAAATGTTGTTGAAATCGGTTAAATGAATGAGCCGTGAATAGTTAGCAGACATACAGACACACTTACATATTTATAGTATTACATTATGTTCTGTTAATTATAATTGTGCATGCGAAGTAAATAGAACAAATAAAATCTTACCTCCAGAGTTCGTTTTTTGAGGTCAGTAATTCGTATGCCACAATACACAAACGTTTGGTTCCACCTTGGTTCCAGTGTATTGGCGAGTGTTTTGGTCCGGCGTTTGCTTTTCTCGCTTTTGTCCGGTAGGAGGAAGATTTTGGCGTATGGACATCGAGGAGAGCCGTCGGTTCTAGGACTCAGGCCAGTCGCTGAAACCACCGTCACTAGAAGCTGAAGAGCCGTGATGTCGAAGCAAACTTTCAGCTGTTAGGAAAGGTAAAATAAGTAAATTAACATAAAAGCTTTTAAAGTAGTGTTTAATTTATCCACAATAGCAATATTTTTATTTAGACAACGATATAGCTATTTTATCGAATGATTCAGAACTTACGGTTATGTAACAAGAGTAAGTAAAAGAAATAGATACTTATATATTATGCTTATTTAATGCCTGTTTGGCTTAGGTCCTAGGTGCGATTCCCTGGTCAGGCTAAAAGTATTTTCTGTAAAGTACTAGCCCAGAGTTAGGAAGCTGGTGGTGTTTTACCCTCGTGCCTTGGAGATCACCTAGCTAGAGGATTTATTTCCGGTCGAGTCGGTTTTCCGGCCTATCGGCCTAGTGACATCTGCGATCAGCTATGCTAGTCTCCGTTGACATTATGCTAGTCATTGTTGTTTGGAATAAGTATGGTTAGTTAAATGGGGTTACCTGTATGGACGTTGCGCAAGGGTGGCGCCGCGCCGATGTGTCCGTAAGACATCTCGGAGCCTCCCAATATACGCTGAGTGGATTTTAGATGTCTTTTGTAGATGTCTTTTCTAGAACGTCAGAACTTTGGTATCTTAAGAAGATTTTATCCCCGTTAATAAAAAGGGTTACCTGTATCCGGCCAGCAACACTGACATGGTGGTTGTGACGCGCGGAGCGGCGACGTGCGTGCATATCTGGTGAGCCCGGTGACGTTACTAACACGCTTGGTTTCTCGCACCCACCCATTGTTTCGGTGTACAGCTCTAAAAACAGATATTAGTTTTAAAAAAAGTCACCATTATGATCAACCCATCACTGATGATCAACATCATCCACTACTAAGAACGAATGAGAAGGATTTAGGTCATATAGCCTGTGATGTCAGACTTCAAACACCTTTGAGAACGGTATGGAGAACTCTCAGGCATGCAGGCTTTCTCAGGATGTTTTCCTTCACCATTAAAGCAAGTGATATTGTAATTGCTTAAAACGCATTTAACTTTAAAAATGCTACGGTAAGCTAATTTATTGTCATATAGGGCGCCGTAGCTCGCTACGACGCTGCTACGTGATATGACTTCGACACTTGTGGCGTCGCTGCTACGACTTTGCTACCCGGCTGGTTTACATAGAATGAATATAATATTATACATGCTTGTTTACTAAAACCTCAGTAGCTCATAGGAACTGGTGAGCTGAAATTCTTTGTTATCGGATCCAATTCTTTAAAGAATGATATCAGGGGTAAGAGATTGCTTGTTAATAAAAAAAAGTAAATGACAAAAAAACTTAAAAAGTTGTCAGCTTTTTGTTTTTATTATGGAGTGGACCATAAAAATCTGTTTTAATGTTTAAGTATTTGATAATTTTATTTTCCAAAACTGTGAACGCAATGTCGTACATTGCTACGGCAAAATCATTTGATATTAGGGTGCCGTCGGTTGCTACGACACCGCTACGCGATACGCGGCAATATTGTAGCAATGGCCTCGCTGATACGACATATAAAACTTGTTTATTAAATTTTCAATAGCTCAAAGAAACTGTGCGAGTGAGTAGTGACCCACGAGTTCATAAGCTTTTATAAATTAAGTTTTTATTAAACCCATGCCCATTTAGTTTCTACACGGCATCATACCGGACATAGACCCACTCTAAGATTTTGGAAAATTTCATGAAACTTTAAAACCCTGAAATTAGCGTTGACAGTTACGTTAAACTAGTGAGATTAAAATTCGAGGTTCCGAGGGACAGGTCAACCTTTATGTGTTCTCCATGTCTGCGCGGGCGGGCGGGAAGGCCCCAGTGGGCGGGACACCACGAGCTCGACATGTGAGTCGTGCTTGCTGTTGGCGACTACCGCCGCCACCTCCTCCGCACTGCGCCCTTGCAGCGGCATGCCGTTCCAATGCAACACCTCGTCTCCTGTGCGGAGAGGAGATGTAACATAAACAAATTATTGTCTAGTAGCTTATTGCAACGCTATCTGGTGCGACGGTTGACTAGTCAGAGCACGTCTAGAGGCTATAACACGCCACAAAATAATAATTATGTTTTTGCAGGTTTACGCGTAGTAAACTAATTTTTTTATCAGAATATTTTTGACTAGTTTTAATGTTGACTTGATGCTTCTTAGGGAAAAATCCTAGTTAATATTATAAATGTGAAAGTTTGGATGTTTGTTACTCAATCACGCAAAAACGGCTGAACGGATTTGGATGAAATTTGGAATGGAGATAGATTATACCCTGTATTAACACATAGGCTACTTTTTATCCCAGAAAATCAAAGAGTTCCCGAGGGATTTTGAAAAATGTAAATCCACGCGAACGGAGTCGCGGGCATCAGCTAGTAATATTAATAATGTTACAGATGACCCACTGCTATAGGACACGCGACGCGACATACATCACACTACAAACACGGTCGGTCAGGTTATCGATATGTGGTCTTAAAAAATAGAATGATACTAACCTATTCTAAGTTGTCCCTCTATGTCTGCGATTGAACCTTTCTTGACTTTCTCGACGATAGCACCGCGCGTTCCATCCGGTAGCATTTTCCCTCCGACCACCTTTAAGCCGAGAATCGCGGCCGAGGAATGTGAACTGCCCTCTACCACACTCTTGCGTAGAACCATGTGCCCAATCATACGCGTTCCATCAGTTGAAACTTGCCAGTTCAGTGGAAACTGTTAGCAACGATATACGCTTAAATAATATGGTCGATCAAAGAGCTTAAATGTTTGTGACATAAAAAAATCAGCAAATTTGGCTAGAAGTGTGTCGCAATGACGAAAGTGCACACTCAGTGGTACTAGGACGATTCATGCCTGCCAATGCAATCATGCTACAGCCAAACACAAATATGCCTAATCGTTAGCCCATACATAATACCTACCTATTATAATTATTTTTAACAATGTATAATAACGATTCATAAGTTACCATGATAGTCGTATTCTATTTTATAATCTTATAAAACGAAATAGTATTTTGCATTCTCAACCAATATATAATTTTAACTTTGAATATGGAATAAATAATTGTTCTTATTTATGTGAGCTGTTAATCTTTAGTTCAAAAAGCAAGCTAAGAGGTACCGTTAGAATGAAAAAAGTGCAATGATCATTATGTACCTTAGGGCAATCGCCCCTGTTCGAGTCTTCACTGGAAGTAAAAGTGCTAGAAGTATCGATGCCTGAGTCTTTCGTGGCGGAGTCTTGGCTGGTCTGGCGCTCGGCCTCCCAGCGCAAGGAGGCCCAGTCGTGCGGGGCGCCCGAGGCGTCGCGACCGCCTCGAGGGAATGTCGCAGCACCTTCGTGCCCATCGAAGCGAACAGTTTTTTTTCTCCTTTCGGTGAACCGTCTGTTATCGGAGGAGTCTTCCCACAAATAGGCACTCTTATATACAGCACGGTCGACTCGCGGGCCCCCGTCCGGCACGTAGGGGCGCAAGTAGGAGCCCTCGCCGTCGTCGCGGGCGCGCCAGCGACAGTCCGTGGCCGAGTCGAAGCTGCGGCCGCCGGCGGGCGCCGCGCCCGCGTCGAACGCTCCGCGCGCCTCCGGCATGTATGAGGCCGGTGAGTGATTAGTCAAATTGTAATAATTGTTGGCAGCCACGTTGGTGCTGCGGAGTTGCGAGTGCCGAAGAGATGAACACGCTTCGAGTTGCCCTAAGAATGACAACGTATAAATGGCAACGGCTCGACGCGGTTCAGTTACGACTACCGCCAAACGACTTGCGCGCCCGTACGCGCCCGGAACCGACTCTTTTGTAATTACGTAATAATGATACCGATTCACTTATTTAACGTTAAATTTTGTTTCAATTCCGCATATCTATTTAATTTCATGAGAAAGTCAATCTTATTTTCAGTTTTCCTGATTTTTTTTCATTTAACATATTTAGAACCTACTATATAAAGTTCAGCCTCAAAACAAATAAATCGCAATTAAAGCGGTGATCACGCGCAAGCGGAAATAATGTGTGATAAACTTATTGAAGTTTCACTATAGATACAAGAACGGTTAATTACAAATACACGCCCATGGAGTCTATTAAAAAGGTAGGTACCAAGAAAGTACACTTCTTTTCGCCCAAACATGCATTGCTTGAACCACAATTAGATAGTGCTTTGTAATAATGACAGGAACAAATCTCTCCGTTAAAAGAATTATTGCTTAAGGTAGAAACTGTGGGACATAATAATTGTTCTCGTTAAATACATAACATAATTTTAAATTCATAAGTAAAATAAATTAGAAGATGTTGTAACATTAACTGTGCTGACGGTAAAAGCATAACTTAGCATTTAAATGAATTTTAAATTATAAAAAAATATAGTCGTCCACAAAACAAGCATTCTTGATGCAAAATGTATGGAATCTCTGTCGAAATCAAGACATTAACTGGTTCAAGCAATAATAATAAAATGGCAGAGGTACACTTATGTTCCGACAGCTGCGACTTAAATTGTGTACCTACTTTAGACTTAGGTACTCTTAAACGAGTAAGTTATGGTAAGTAATCTGAAAAAATGTTAACATCCATGTACGTCTGCCTGGATAGATGATTGGTATGATAACAAATGTCTCAAATATACGAAGAAGGATAGAAACTCAGTTAACAGCGATCAAAGGTTACCGATCAGAGAAGATTTTATAAAACGAACAATAACAATTAACAATATACTGAAACATCAACAAAATTAGCTTAACTAGTTACAACGCATCATTTCCCTGAAATTCGCCCTCACCGATAAGAATTTTTTCATTTTCTCATCTAACATCGCTTGGCGCTGGTTTCTCGTAGCCCCGGGAGCGCTCCTATCTCTAGCAACACCTGCGAACAGTGCATGGCGAGATGAGGGTCGGGCACGCGGCGCGGCGCGAGGGGCGATGCGGCGCGGTGCGACGCGGAACCGGGCGCATAGCAGAGGCGCGCGAGACGCTCGCGGCATTCGGTATTTACTTATTTTCAAAAACTTTCAATAATTCATATTTCTTTTAAGTTTAATTTAATCAAGCAATACGTTTCATTATTTCGTTCAAACATCAAGCAGATGCTCTTTATCTGAAAGAAGGTATCTTTTGTAAAAAAACAACAAGAACACATTTTTAAAAATTTTGGAGTAATGAAGATTTAAAATACTTACATAATTATTGTTCTCTCACACATATTATGTACTACATGAACAGAAATGATGTAAACATAAAGTAGATATGTATATGTACCTATGGATAAGTTTAGGTGCTCTAGAGTTAACGTTTGTGGTCATTAGCTTATACTATCTCTTACTAATTTAAATTACCCTGGGGCTAATTAATCGCTACAGAATTAACAAATGAAAACTTCTATACCTCGCACGGAACACCTTAAACTGTATCGCTAAAAGATGTTGAGGGTTAATATGCAGTAAAAATAGTTTTTTTTTAATGAATGGAGACATAGTTTATCCCCATAGTATTGCCAGGTTTATGTAAAACGTTTATTGCGTGTTGTATAGTGTAGCTGTCGTGTAAGTTGACAAATAAAAGTTGCTCGGATGGAAGGGATCGGTGACGACACGGGGAGAGTGGGAATGGGCGCGGGAGAGCGTGCTCACTCACCACGGTCGCGGTACTCGTCGTTCTCGTCGGAGATGCACTCGGGTACCTCGTCGTCGGACGAGGAGGAGCGCGGCGGCAGCGGCGGGTGCGCGCCAGGCGCGTGCGGCAGCAGCAGATGCGCATGCGGCCCGGCCGCAGGCATGCCCGAGTCCTCCACGCCGTACGCCGCTTTCTGTCTCGGATGCACGAGGTGAGGATGAGTTCGGGCCAGCCCTTCTAACTCCCCATAACACCGTGCCTCCTGTTGACTGTACTGCCGCCGCAGGGCACTCCCCGATCTTTGCAAAGGTAGATTCTCCTTTTCTGCGGCGCTATGTGCCCTCTCTAATTTCGGCCTTTTATCTAACGAAGTGTCCCCCTGAGGAGGTAAACCTCTCAAATCGGACTCCATTTGCCACAGCATTGAATCTTGACCAGCACTTTTGTGGATCCATTGGCCTGTTTTTGATAACAGTTCTTGTTTTTTGCGACAGAGTATGCAAACCCATATAACCTGTAAGTTATTATTACCTTAAATATCCTTGCAGCTATATTTTACAGAAAATAATACTGATCAGAGTTTAAAAAGTTGTGATGATTATTCAGGAGTCAGAAGTGTGAGTGCGAGGACACGGGACATTGCATTACAAATTATATTGCTTGATATATTTCGTTGATCTCTACAAGACGTGAAAAATTACAAATGCATGCACACTGGGGACTATTTAAATGAGTTTATGATCGAAAAATTGATTTTGTCAGTGGTACATACGTGCTTTCTAGGAATTATCTTGGAAGCCTTTGCGAGATATGTGTGAGGTAGCAAAGGTAAGCATTGAAGGAATCTCTAAAATGTTCCGAAATCTGAAAGTTGTTAATTACCTTATTGGAGCGTAAAGAGACCTTTCCACCACACCTCGCGCAGCACCTGACCCTGCAGTAGTGGCAAGAATGGCCCACACCGTCCGCGAACTTAGTCTTCAGACAAATGTGGCAGGTGGCAGCTAGCTCTACTCCGGCTGCTCGGTGCATTTCGTTTCTGGTACGAATAGTCTGCTCGAGCACCGCTACTTCGTCTTGTTTACGCCTGCCATTAAATAATTACATTAATATGGCTAATTCTAATATACAAAA
This sequence comes from Maniola hyperantus, assembly GCF_902806685.2. NCBI lineage: Eukaryota > Metazoa > Arthropoda > Insecta > Lepidoptera > Nymphalidae > Maniola > Maniola hyperantus. Next base: position 9,530,167 of record NC_048539.1, on the reverse strand, counting down.
TCTCTAAACTAATAGGTATACAGTATATACTTACAGAATAGGTCTTTTAAAACTATATTTAACCAACTTCCAAAAAGGAGGTGGTTCTCAATTCGGCCTGTTTTTTTCTCTTTAGGTATGAACATCGATTTTTTCGAGGTTTCTGGACCGATTTGCAATATATTTTTTTAAATCAACAGAGGATGTTTCCATGATGGTTCCTTAAAGGTCTGTACGCACCTAAGCTGCGCTGCGCGTCACTGCACGTCGGGGCACAGAGCGTCAAAATATTATTTCTATCATTTTGTATGGCGCATATCGCACTAGAGCGGCGCTGCACAGCGCTTCACCGCGCGTTGCCGCGCGTCGCGGCTGGGAGAATATTGTGAAGCGCAGCGAAACGACGCGCGGTGCAGCGACGCTAGTGCGACATACCCAGCGGCGCGTCGCGTCGCTTCAGAATGCGTACGGCGCTCGGATAAGATACACGCGCATCGAGTTAAGTATTTAATGTATAGGCGTGATAGACCTCAAAATAAATAACGTAGTTTTAATTTTTGGCACGTGACGGGCTCTTAAAAGTATATCCTCAAAATTCCCAACCCCTAGTATGTCGGCTTCCACCCTTTCCCTCTTCAATGTCGCTCATCTTGCGACGTTGTTGTTCGTACGCGATCGGGCATAGAAGTGACGCGCAAGTGACGCGAGCTGCCGCGTGCTGCAGTTGTAGTGCGGTAGGTACCGTGAGCGGCCTGAAGTGACGCTTTCTGCAGTCGGAATGCAGCGACGCACAGCACAGCTCAACTGCGTACAGACCTTAAAAATTTCTGGATCCAAATCCTCAATCCTGATGCTGTAGGGTTACTGCCCACCTAAGTTATCAAGATTTAGGAAGCGTTCATAGTGAATTAATGTTGTAGGTACCAAACAACGACTTTATGCTTGGACTGCAAATCCCAACTCCACAACCCTGATGATGTAGGGTACAGCACTCCTAAACTACGGTGATTCAGGAACTGCGGATGACGTAGTATTATTTTTGGTGCCAAGCATAGACTACACCATTTAACTTCGGATCCCAACTCCTCAATCCTGATGCTGCAAGGTACTGAACTCCTAATCCGTGAGGATTCGGGAATTTCTGATGGTGAATTGATATTTTAGGTACCTATCAAGCAACGACTTCATGATTATACTCCAAGTGCGATCTCCTCAAACCTGATGATGCATGGTACAGCTGACTACAGCACTCCTAAATTATAGAGATTCATCGACCTCGACCTGTCACGTATTATAAGTAGCTGTGATAGATAGCATAGTGGTTAGGACGTCCGCCTCGACGGTTCGATCCTGGGCATCCTCTAACTTTTTGGAGTTATTTTAATTTTAATTTATTGAACCACCAACTGAATTATACAAAAACAAATTACACTATACAATTTGAATTATGTGCGTTTTAAGTAATTAAATATCTCTTGCTTTAACTGCAGCAAGGAAGAGGAAATCTGCACGCCTGAGAGTTCTCTATAATGTTTTCAAAAGTGTGTGCCAATCCGCACTTGGCTAGCGTGGTAGACTATGGCCAAACCCTCTGAAAGGACACCCGTGCTCTGTAGTGAGCCGGCAATCAGGTTGAAGTAGGTAAGTACTTATATTACCCACGTTATTAAATAAGTACCTACTTAGTACTTACGTATATTATAGGCTAGCAGTTGCCCACGACTGTGTCCGCGGTTTATGTGAATTTATTTTAAAATACATATTATACTGAATTTTCCAAGGAATGACGGTGAAAATCGTATTTCTCATCAAAAATATCGAAACACTTCCAACCTAAAAGTTGTTGCGAGGTGTTTCGATTATTTGATGGGAAATATACTAATTATAATAGGACGTGAACAAAACGTTGTGTTTTTACAGGAAGAGCAAAAAATTTAATGGAAGCTGTAGACTTGATCAAAATCACGAATTTTGGACTCGATTTTAGCACAATTTTATATCGGACTAACTTATGCTCGCGACTTCGTGATGTGATGCCGACTCAGTGATGACATATGGATCCGAGACATGGTCGCTAACTATGGGCCTCATAAGAAAGCTCAGAGTCATTCAGCGGGCGATGGAGAGAGCTATGCTTAGAGTTTCTTTACGTGATCAAATCAGAAATGAGGAGATCCGTAGGAGAACTACAGTAACCGACATAGCTCAACGGGTTGCGAAGCTGAAGTGGCAATGGGCAGGGCACATAGTTCGTACAACCGATAGACGTTGGGGTCCCAAGGTGCTAGAATGGCGACCTCGCACCGGAAGACGCAGCGTTGGAAGACCCCCACTAGGTGGACGGACGACATCAGACGAGTCGCAGGGAGCCGCTGGATCCAGGTGGCGCAAGACCGTGGCGTGTGGAAGTTCCTACAAGAGACCTATGTCCAGCTGTGGACCGTGGACGTGGTTGATGATGATGATGATTCCTTTCTTAGCGGACTCCTACGTCATAATAGCTATCTGCATGCCACATTTCGGCTTGATCCGTCCAGTAGTTAGAGCTGTGCGTTAATAGATCAGTCAGTCAGTCAGTCACCTTTTCATTTTATATATTTAGATTTTCTTTATGATCGAAATAATGAACTTTGAAGTCAATTTGCATTGGCAATTGCAGTTTAGGCCGTACTGCTTGGAAGTGAATTCACAATCTATCGGTATATTCAGTGGGCTAAAAACATCTAGATTTAAAAAAAAAAGCATAAGACCGTTTTGTTTTGCCAGTTCGTCATATTGACTTCCTTGTCCGTTCTCACTCGGTTTGCTATGTATGATAGCATGCAGTTAAAACGTATCGGTGTCGGTAGCTCATATTTAAATAAGAGTTTGCAAAGTAGACATTATTATGACCAAGTCTTTAATTTATCTCCAATATCAAAGAGCCCTTGCCCTCAGAAATATATTATAAGTACATACTAATAAAGTTAAGAAGATATTAGTGAATGCACAGACAAACGCGGATTGCGATTCTGTTTTATCCATTTTGAGATAGATATTTATTTGTTAAACATTCTTTATAGCTAGTGGTGTAAGTGCATGCGAACACAAAGCGGTCACAAGGCTTGCTTTAGTAGTGTTATGCAGCTCTGAAAGTAGGTCACTAAAATATCTTACTGCATCCACGCTCCCGCAAGCGTCTACTTAACGTCAATAACTAAGTATGTAAGTAGAAACCAGTGCAAATGTTCCGCGCCAAGTATTAAGTATATTATTATTATCTACTTTATATACCCCTTATATACTATGTTTCACAAAAAATTACTAAGTTATAACATATTTGTTGACTCAAATTACCTACATTGAAACTCATAAATAAATGACAGTAAACCTAGTGAGCACTTGAATATTATGCTGAATAATTTTGCAACTGGGGATAGGTAGCTGGTTATAATTTAATTATGTAGTTAAGGGGTGTTATTTAACCCTCTGAGACTCTCTAGAACACATCATGCAATGTATTAAAAAAAAGAAAAATCAAAAGATTGCTATAGGTATATTTTATTTACTTTTAGTAAATCGTATGAAAATTAAAGCTGTGTGTTTAGAACTACTCGTATCTAGTACCTACTGTGACAATTTCGTCTAAGTATTTTATACATACGTAATCACGACTGTGAGATCGCGCAGATGTGACACTGAATTCACGTCGATATCAATAAAGCTGAGTTATAAATATTCGGATTTCGGAACTTATTCAACTGCACTCATTTTTTCGATCGTATAGTAGTTTTATCGCAAGAACCGCGATAATGTAGGATCATTCCAAGTACAATAAGTTGGTTAAATTATAATAAAAGCACATTCACAACATTATCACATATGGTGCATTAGAGAAAGATGGCGAGCGGGGAAGGAGCGGGGTGGGAGTCGGTGGTGAGCGGCAGTGGAGGGAGGGTCGGGCACACCTCATAATCTCGTGCTCTCGCTGCTCCTCTTGTCGCTGGCGCATTATGACACCCTCGATGATGGCGCGCTCCTCCGGCGTGAGGTGCGACAGGTCCGGCATGTCGTCCATGGCGGGCGGCGAGCCGCGAGCGGTGCGCGGGCCCGCCGCGTGCTGCGGTGCTGTGCCGCGGCGCGACGTTCAGCGCCACTCGCCCCGGAGGTTTATTTAATAATGCCGGGCGGGCCAATGGCGCGACACCACACTGACGTCAGCGCGACTATTGATCCGCACACTCTAGGCCAACATTAGCGCGCCGACGCCGACTGACGCCCTTTCTCATTCCGATGCGTGCGCATCACTCCCTCGCAGACCCTTGGCGTTCTATTTATATTTTTCTTGCAACTGTAAACGAGACATTGCCACGAAGGTATTCTGTATTATGTAGGTACTTATGGTTGTGAATGAACTGTCTAAAATATTATTAATATTATATTGTTATCCATAGTTAAATTAATAGTATAGGATAGGATCAGTCGCAGTCGAGCGGCGGTGGTACGCATTCACCCGGTAGAAAGTTTACGTGTTCGTTATGAAAAAGGGTTTCTTGACCGCTACCCCATGGATATTTTTTTGTGCGGATGCGCATATACTCGTAATCGCGACATTCTGTCTTGTGCGTCGGAGCACATCCGCTAACAAGGATCGTTTGCAAGAGAATGAGTGGCAAACATATGAAGAGCGAGATGTACTTGTATCGTTTTAAAGCTGTTTTAGGGTAATGTGGGCAGCAAGGGTTTGGCGGGATGTTAGAAGGGCGACACGTGCCGGGCGGCTGGATGCAGCAGGACGCGCCGGGCACGCCGGGCGAGCACGAGCACGGTCTAGTCGAGAGCCGGGGTGGAGAACATAAACTGTACAATTTGATCCCAGTCTTTTTTACTAGTTCCTTTTGTTGAAGAGTATGATGCGCAGGCTTGCTCGCGTGTCATCGCAGAAGAGACAAAATAAAGTCTTGGATTTCCAACGATGCCTCTTTATTTCATTATAAAATAAATAGTAAGTCATCAGCGTCACATTTAAATTACGATGCAATTAGATTTAACATTTAAGATAAAAAGAAATCAATTTATATTTATGGGACGAACACAATCGAAGGTTATAATTAAAGGAATGACAGGACAGATGTCAATGTCAAGTTAACATGTCAAAGATCATAAAGTCGATGTAGATCATAGACAATTTCAACACTCCTCCTTATGGTCTACATCGGATAAAGCAAGGGCTATAATTATTTGTACATAATATACTGAGACAATATACATACAAGACACATATATATTGAATTGCGAACCCTTATTCTTAAAAACAACTAGTTTACACTTATTACATTCAATTGACACTACACAATAGCTTTGTTAACACATCTGCTACCACCTTGGCTGTTGGTTAAGCATTTTACACTCATTAAACCGTTTTGTACAAAATCTTTAACAAAATGGTAGCGCAAATTTATATGTTTTGTTCTTTCGTGTGACTATTATTTTACTAGTAACAATTTCTGAGCAGTTTGGTTGTTATTGTATACTTCAAAATTAGTTTTGTCAACAAGTTCTCACAAGAAACTCCTAACAAAACAGATATCTTTGCATACATTACTTATGGCTATATATTCCGCCTCAGTGCTGGATAAAGCCACACAACATTGTTTTCTAGACTCCCAGCTAACTGCATTGTTACCTATCTTAACAACAAAGCCTGTAGGTAAGTATATAATTTCCTATAACACCTATCATTTGCCAAGTCAGCATCTGTATAAACAGTTATATTAAAAACAATCACTTTTACAGAAACAAAGTCTTAAATTGATAGTACCAACCAAGTATTGCAGAACTCGTTAAGCAGCTATCCAATGACTTTTATCAAAAGTAGTTAAATACTGGCTAAGCTGACTACAGCTCAAGGCTATATCAGGCCTTGTGCATACCGACAAATACATTAAACAGCCTATAAGTTGTCTGAACTGATATACATTATCATTTAAAGGTTCACTATTTGTCCTTTTGAGTTAACTATTACAATCATAGGTGTAGAAACATTGCTTAGTCTTAACATATAAAAACGTTTAAGTAACCTTTCAATATAACATTATAACAATATAAGTATATTTCAGATTGATCCAAGGTCAAAACATTCTTATTTCTAATCACATGTACCTATACTTAAACAATTTGTTAATGAACTAAGATGCTTGACACTGAAATTTGTACTTAATAAGCTAAACAAGTCCTGTGTATCACATGTTGAGAAAATATAAAAATCGTCAACGTAGAGAGCAATGATAGTGAGGTCCCTATTATTCCTTTTCACATACACACAGGGCTCACACTTGCTTTGGACAAATCCATTCTTCAACAACAAGCTTTTCACTTTCAGATTCCACATGCGACTTGCTTGCTTAAGTCCATATATACTCTTGAATAGCATACAGCATACATACATACATTTCTCCAATTTACAAACAAAACCTTGCGGTTGTTTATGTAAAACCTTCAATTAGATCGTCATTCAAAAATCCGTCACGTCCACATTATGTTCCATAGACGTATCTAATTATTGATATGTCAAGGAAAACAAAATACGCTTGGTCAAATGACGCACCACGGGTGAAACAATATCAGAGTAGCCTAAACATTTCCTCTGCATAAAGTCGCAAGCCAAAGCGAGCTTTAAATTTATCGGAATTACCCAATGTGTCATACTTTAAATTCATACTTAATATCCACTTACACTTCACAACATTAGCATCAGCAGGTCAATGCACTAGCTTCCAAACCTTAATATCCATAAGTGACTCATAGTCTACCTTCATAGCTCACTTAGAGGAATTTGATGATGCTACTGCCTCTTCATATGTTTGTGGCTTTTTCAAATAAAGAGCTGGCGTACATACCTATTTCATAATCGCCATATCGTATCGGCGGTTTACCACGTGTACTGCGCATGGGGCGGCTGCGGACGGTCACAGACAGCTCTGTACGAGTCGCGCCTTCCCCTCCAACTACTACATCCCTTGCAAGTCACCGGCTGCATCTCCGGTTCCTCAGCAGAAGACTCAGCATCAGCAGAGGTGTTTACCTCGCTGTAATTGCAGCAGTCATCGCCAGACTCAACATCTGTAAATTCATTAAAAATCATGAATTATTTATACCTATATAGGCTACACTAGAATCCTAACAAGATTGACTAGAATTTAACATATTACTATTTTTACAGGTACTACTATTATTCAATTCTTCATTATTTTGAATATTATCACAATTTAATTCACTATTATATTCATTAAATATAAAGAACTATCATTAATATTTAAAATTAATCCATTTTTAAATCAAGGCATTTAAAATCCTTATAAAATATGTCAGCAATAAAATGCACATTCCTTGACAAAATAACCTTCATTTAATTAGATGGGTCTATAAGTTGGTAACCTTTTATGAATTCTGAATAACCAACATACACAGCTTTACCTTAGCGTTCAATTTACTAATACGAGTAGCCTCAGGAATTAATGAATAGGCAATGCATGTAAAAATAAAGGTGTCCAAGACAAACAGTGTGTCAGGACCAAACCTCCTCATGCACTGGTCCTGCTAACGAGCATTGGGGCTTCTATTTGTCAAACAAATAGCCATCACACAGCTTCACCCCAGCGGTTACAGAGACCTACCTAAATATTATGTTTCATTAAAGAGCTCTAAAACACCACTCTGAGCACAATACGGTACTGTCAGCTGATGAGGTATTCCTTTTTCTAGGAAACATTTAAAACTGTCACTACAGCACTCACCAGTCATCACCATCATTATCAAAAACGCAGGCATCTAATATGCAAGCCAGTCTGCTTTTCTACATAATTCTTGAAATTGATAAAACAGACTTTAATAAATGTTCAAAACTTTTATGAGAAATATCATCAGTAAGGGTTAATAAATACTTTGCACATACCCAGCTAGAGTCTTTCATAGGGCCGCATACGTCACTGTGTACCAGTTCCAAGGGCCGGCTTGCACGTCTCACAGATCCTTTTGGGTAAGCCCTGGCCACAGGCTTTCCCTCTAGGTAGGCAACACACTTGGTAAAGTCTTCCTTGTCAACCTGAAATGAGACACTACGTGCTGCACACTTCCCAAGTGTACACTTACCTTTAAGACAAAAACACCCTAATCTTCTATGCCACAATTTAGCAACAATACTATTATATGACTCAGCTTTTGCAATCTGTGCTTCCTGCACTTGATGTAGGACAGCCATCGATTGCTCTTTTGCAAAAATATCTTTTATTTTGTAAACACCCTTACATAAATCAGCAGACATAATGGGCTTGCCTTTTATATTGCAGCTGTCATATATAAAAACACCCATTCACGCCAAAAACAAAACTAAAACCATGCCACTCTTGAATACTTACAGAACACAGACTTTCAAACAACAGCAGAACATACAAGATATTGCAAACTTTAAAAAAAAATATATCAACGCTTACATGCATATCTCAGATACCAGAGCTCTCTGATTTAGTTTCCTTAACCAGCACAGGTAAGCTTAATTTTATTAGATTTTAAACTAGTCAGAAGGCTAAAATTATTGCACATATGCGATAATGAATCACTGTCCACAATGAAGTCCGCACTTTGTGTAGCTGCCAAAAATGATGAAGCATATACAGTCTGTTCTTCTTTATTATTCTCTTTCTTCTGTCGCTTCAATTTCTAGCAAAGAGACTTCATGTGACCAGCCCTTCTGAACTCCTCCTGAATTCAGCGAGCACAAACTAGCTCTGAAGATAATGCATTAGTCATCGATGCTGTCTCCAAGGCTGATACAAGAGTGTTAAAATCCTGAGGGAGACCTGATAATAATATTTCAGCAATTTCTTTGTCTTCGATGACCTTACAGATGTCCGCAAGTTGTTGTACAAAGGGAATAACTTAACTGTTTCAATGTATCTGGTCATATTATCATATTGATTAAAGTCTACACTATGTAGTTGCTGAAGTAGACTCGTCTAAATAGACCTTTATCTTCAAAAACACATTGAACTTTATCCCAAGCTGCCTTTGCTGTATTCATTCCATACAAGGTCTAATAAAGTGGCTTAAGGCTTGATATTCTAGCAAGAGCCTTACAATCTTTAGTAGGTAGTGTCTTTCTCCATACATAAGACACAATCCAAAAGACCCTCTAGAATAAGTGAGTTTTTGATTCCAAATTTTTCAATGCTTACGTCGCCCATATTCGGCGCTGATTGACTAGACATCGCTTTAAATAATTAGTACTCACAATTCGTCCTTCTACGACTTTCTGGGCACGTTAACCTGTTGAAGAGTATGATGCGCAGGCTTGCTCGCGTGTCATCGCAGAAGAGACAAAATAAAGTCTTGGATTTCCAACGATGCCTCTTTATTTCATTATAAAATAAATAGTAAGTCATCAGCGTCACATTTAAATTACGATGCAATTAGATTTAACATTTAAGATAAAAAGAAATCAATTTATATTTATGGGACGAACACAATCGAAGGTTATAATTAAAGGAATGACAGGACAGATGTCAATGTCAAGTTAACATGTCAAAGATCATAAAGTCGATGTAGATCATAGACAATTTCAACACCTTTGTCCTGCGTGAAGTGATGAGCATTTTGAGTTTTTTTGTGCTGTTTTTATATTATTTAAATTTTTAAGTTACATAATATTATGGCACTTAAAATTTTGGTTTGATTCTGATTTTTATGACATTGTGACGTTTTTATTTTCTTTTTTAAGATAAGTTTGTTTATGGTTTAATCTAACTTTATTTTTCGAATGGAAAACCTCTTCCATCAGAATGCTTTTCCCATTTTCCATTTTATTATTTTAAAGAATAATAATGGAATAATATTTATATTATCAAGACTAGTCAAAGTTTGTACGTGTGTGTGTATGTTTGATACTCTTTCACGCAAAGCGAAAAAATTGTAAGCCTATGCGCAAAATACAACGGGACGTATTTGGCCGAAGTCACTTTTCATCCCGGAAATCAAGGAGTTCCCACGGGATTTTGAAAAAATCGAAATCCACACGGATGAATGGGTGGGCTAGTAACAAAAATAATTATTTACCAGAGTTCGATTCCGTAGTAATTACGGCCGAGATTTAACATTCAGTCTAATAACTAATGATTACGTAATATTGTAAAGGGCATATATTGTTAGGATTTTAAATAAATTAATTATTATTAGTCATCTGGAATCTGTCAAAAGTTATCTAAGAAATAAGAAATATCCATAGATTAATATTTGGTCTCGCTCCGTGGAAATATCATTTATTATTACCTCTGAAAGCACTCTGAAAGTTATAATGTTAAAATGGCGAGTGAGTTCACATTTTTTATGGACTAAGTATTATATTCATCAACGTTGTTAAGGTTGTTGTAGCAAAGTACCTAATTCAGTAGGTAGGTAACTCCTACTTATCGGCAGATTACCTGTTCTTTCTGTTCCGTGCAGTCTACAGATGGATTGATTATTTTAGGCCTTTAAATAATAATTACTAAGTTCTAAGGAATTGATGGAATCCAACGATAGAAAAGTTAATACTTATTGCAGCTTTGAAGAAAGGTTGTTCATTATTTGGCTTCATAGTTCGTAGACTTCGTAGATAATATAATATCTACGCCGATTGCCCGGTCCTCTACGCCGTAGCTAGCCCGTAGCGAATGTATCGTTTTATAATATAAAAAATTTGTTTCCAATCTGAAGTGTAGTTAAAATTAAGTTCCCCAGTTATTTTTTGTGGCCCACTCAAAGCCTAACCTGAAAGACCTGCTTGTTGCTATTGCCACGCTACTGCTGCTGTAGAATTGATACGTCCCGGCACATCATTTTAAATTATTCATCCAAGATTTTAAACATCAATGATTTTAAGAACGCTGAACGTCTTCGATCAACAATTCGTTGACCGATGCTGAACGCCATCGCTTTACAAAGTCCTATCGACATATCTATGGTATTTTGAAGATTTATTTTTAAAAAGATCTATCTGCCCTTTATAATTACTGATACTGAGTAATTGGTATACATCGTAGGACAAGGAGACCGAAGTTTCTACATGTATAGTACATGGATGGACCCTAAGAATGAGATTTCAGCTTTGTAGAGCGTTGTCTCTCTCACTCATACCTATGTGAAGTTTTGCCAATCTCAATGACAGAGACAGTGCTCTAAAAACCGTAGATCTCTTTCTAAAGGTCGATGTACATTATTTTCTGCCGCATACTGTACAGCCCTTGCTGAAATAAAAACCTTGTAGGTATACAAATTGATCTAAAAAAATTGATTTTCAAAACTCATTGGTGTTAATGGCCACTGCCATAGTTACCGTTTTGTCTGTCTAGTTGCCTTTACTTTATTTTTGAAAATTCCCGCTTAATAAGAGCTCTCTCTCCATTTTTCTATAAAATAATTCACTAAACTAGGTACTCTTTCTTCTACTGTAAATAATTCAACTAAAAATTCCTTCAGAGTAGTCCAGTCATTAAAGCCAAAACCCGAAAGTAATTAGTAACTTGCTGAAATTGTAGGGGGTTTTTAAAGAAGGTGAAATAACTTACCGTGTGATTTTGCAGCGTTCTGGGGTGTACGGAAAGGGTTGAAAAGGGCTGAAACGGGTTTTTTGTTAATAACATTGCCAAAAAAATTAGTAACACGCTGCAAATTTGGCATTAGGTTGTTCTTACCGTTTTGTAACGTTTATTAAATTTGCAGCGTTTTGTAACATACGGAACATTGTTGATTATTAAAAAACAATTAAATTTGTTAATAACAAGGTTAAAAAAAGTAGTAACACGCTGCAAATTTATAATTAAGTTGTTCTTACCGTTTTGTAACGTGTATTAATTTTGCAGCGTTTTGCAACAAACGGAACATTGTTGATTACTATATGAACAAAAATTTCAGATAGTGATAAAAAAGTTAGTGAAGAGTAGCAATCTAGACAACATGTTATTAAAACTTTTTTAGAAGATATTAACATATTTTATTTATTGTTCCATAGTATTGTTACTGTAAGATATTAATTAAGCAAAGTTGAAAAATATTTCAAATAGGTGCTGACAACATTTTCTTTAGATTGCAACTCTTCACTAACTTTTTTACCATTGATACTAAATGAAATATTTGTTTATATAGTAATTAACAATGTTCCGTATGTTGCAAAACGCTGCAAATTTAATACACGTTACAAAACGGTAAGAACAACCTAATTCCAAATTTGCAGCGTGTTACTATTTTTTTACCCTTGTTAATAACAAATTTCATTGTTTTTTAATAATAAACAATGTTCCGTATGTTGCAAAACGCTGCAAATTTAATAAACGTTACAAAACGGTAAGAACAACCTAATGCCAAATTTGCAGCGTGTTACTAATTTTTTTGGCAATGTTATTAATAAAAAACCCGTTTCAACCCTTTCCGTACACCCCAGAACGCTGCAAAATCACACGGTAAGTTATTTCACCTTCTTTAAAAGCCCCCTACAATTTCATCAAGTTACTAATTACTTTCGGGTTTTGGCTTTAATGACTGGACTATAGTTTCACTTTTATCAGCTGGCATTTTTTTTTCTCGACTTTTCAGTTTCCACATTAATTTAAAACTCGCGCCTTTTTTTACCCGCCAAAGAAGAGAAGTCCACAGTGTCCACTCCATCGACATAGGAGGTAATAATTCTTATTACATCGAAGTAGTTTCATTATATCCTGCATTCATAAAATAATTATTAACGGTACGGAGAGATAAGACGACAAAATGCGTAGACAAAATTTTCTCGTGGGCCTCATGTTAGCCCTGCAGATTAGATTCAGACGACAGTGATATAACCAATCTATTTAATAAAAGAAAACATAAAAAAACTGTCTAATCCCTAAACTGTTGTTTTATTTACCTAAAGTAATTCAAATTCCATTTGTCTCCGAAATAATTTCTATAAGTCAAATCAATTAAATTATGATTTGACTTTTAGAAATTATTTTGGGAATTATTTTTTAAGAAATACCCTGAGGAGCGCGATTTGTTCGGCTTTAGTGATGTCGTATATCGCTAGATGGCGCTATGCAATCATTCTCATTTCTCAGTGTTAACTCTATACCCCTATAATTGTGAAGTTACTATATTTTTTTCTGGTCGGTGTTATTCATCTCAGGATTCTCAGGTGATACAATTTTTCAAGCGTACCTAGTGATTATATTATTATTATCTTTGTTTTCAAGTGTAAAATAAGGACCTAATAACTACGATAAACTTTACAGATGAGCAGCAAACTTTTGATTGGTCAGCGAGTGGTAATGTGTCTGCAACTTCAATCTTGTTATGCATGATACGAATATTAATCATTCGGTTTATCTATTTTCGATCGAAAATATTTGATATCAAGAAACCAAAGAGTATAATAATATAATCACTACGTTTAAGAATTAACGTAGTAGTACGTTAATCTGTGCATAGTAGATAATCTATGTATATAACTAATACCATCGATCAATGTGGATCCGCACTTCCTTTTGCATTTGTAACTATTTATTTTCTATTATTCTTTGTATTTTATTTTGGTAAGGCATGTCTCAATATTATCGTGCTATTATGTACCGAAAACCCATACACGTGCCGGTTTTCTTATGTTTATGACGTTATGTTCTAATCTCTATGTTCTACACATTTTATAAAAGTCTTTCCGCTACGAAGTATGACATCATTCCCTCTGACTAAGCAGTAGCTGTTACACGGCTTTGGCAAGCCCAGTAAAATTTACCGCTAGTTTTCCTCAAAATTAACTTTTGCTTTACAGCTGTTCTTTTCGCGGCAGTTCAGTCAGTGAGTTCTAACATGGATTCTAAAGCCCTCTCATCTTCCATTGCCAAGTTTTCAGCCCGATTTTGTAATGTAAGTGTTCCATCTAATTATTTTGGTAACTATTGATCTAATGAATACCAAATACAAAAGTTTCCTAGGTTCAATGCTTAATTACTTTGAATGATTTTTAATGTACTCTATTTAATGAATGTGACAAAAGTTATATAGTATACATATACCTACTACTATATAAATAAAAAATAATTGCTAATACCAAGCGCTAAATGATAACCTCAGTACCTGCTAACTTCACCAACAAATAAAACAATGCTTAGAACATTACAAAGTTGTTAATGAAGTTAGTTGGAGCTGTCAAGATCATCATATTTGAATGAGAAATATTACTTTATAAATGTTTGTAGGAACTGGACAAGACTAAGAATGTGGTGTCCTCGCCACTGTCAGCTGAATTTGTTCTTGCTCTTGTCGCTTTAGGATGTGAGGGTGCTGCTCATTCAGAACTGTTAAAGGGACTCGGCATTCCCAATGATGATGCTGTAAGTATATATCTATTTACTAAATTTATATAGCTATTTTAACACATCTCATCGTCATCATCATTTCGATAGAAAAAATATATATTGAGAAGCAATTCTGTTAAAAGCTGGTGTAAAAGTAAATATAATTTGGATTATAAAAAAGGCTGGTCTTCAATAACTTTTTTGTGAATCAATTAAGTTAATGTTAATTTTAGCATTTGACGAAAAGCAGAAACTACAATGTTCCTTAAGTTCGCCTATTCAATCCTCATGTCTAGCAAGAGATCTTAGGCAATGGTTTCATAGATTAACACTCATTAATTTGTGCAGTAAATATGTAATTTAATAGAAAAACTGCCATTACAGTAATTCTATTATATCTATGAATATTACTTTTTAACCTGTTATGCATTGGTCTTATATTTTTAATCTACTTGATTAATAATGTTGTTTCAGATTCGTTCAGCATTTACGAGTGTATCCCAAAAATTGAGAGCTGTAAAGGGAGTAACTCTAAATGTTGCTAATAAGGTGTACATCAAGGATGGTGACTACGACTTGAATGAACAGTTGAAGACAGATGCTATCAAAGTGTTTGATGCTGGTCTTGAGAAAGTCAATTTCGGCGATGCGGCTGCTGCTGCTAATCTGATTAATCAATGGGTGAGCTTCAGTAATTATATCTGTAATCTGCTTATGCAATTGTTGTGGAACATCTGAAATTAACATGTGTTTGCTTTTTAGTGTTCGTTAATCAAATGTAAAAACATAACTACATATATAACATTCACAAGCTATAATAGCTGTGAATCGGAAGAGATAGTTCCCAAATTTCATATAAAAATAAGTACATTGCTAAAAATTATTTATTATGTATGATTGGGCATAAATAGAACATCACAGAAGATTTTTCAGAAATACACACACCTGCCCTACCATACCATACCTAGATATTATTTTGATCAATGATGGGTACAATATAATATGGTGCCGAACAATGTCAAATAGTAAACTTCAAAGTACAACTTCGATGTTACTATTCAAATTGGCGGCAATCTTTTCAGTTGAAACGTATGGCACTACAATTTAAAGAATCATGGCCTAAAGAACCTCAACTTGAAGATATTTTTTTAATACTTGAAAAAAATATGTATATAGTAAGTAAGTAATATGATGTTTTTTTTTCGTTTCAATAAAGGTTGAGAGCAAAACCAATAAGAAAATAAAGGACCTCATCACATCAGACTGCCTCAACGAGGACACAAGACTTGTGCTTGTTAATGCTCTCTACTTTAAGGTAACTTTAATAAATCTTAATATATAAAATGAAAAGGTGACTGGCTGACTGACTGACTGATCTATCAACGCACAGCTCAAACTGCTGGACAGATCGGGCTGAAATTTCGCATGCAGATAGCTATTATGACGTAGGCATCCGCTAAGAAAGAATTTTTGAAAATTCAACCCCTAAGGGGGTGAAATAGGGGTTTGAAATTAGTGTAGTCCACGCGGACGAAGTCGCGAGCATAAGCTAAGCTATATCTAAAAATACACAACTACTCGTATATTTAAAAAAAAACCCGCCAAGTGCGAGTTAGGCTCGCGCACCGAGGGTTCCGTATTCGGGTATTTTTTTCGACATTTTGCACTAAATCAAAAACTATTATGCATAAAAATAAATAAAAATCTGTTTTAGAATTATATGTAAAACACTTTCATATGATACTTGATATAGTTATCTCACTTTGAAAATTAAAAATATGTCTGTATATCTTGTGACATAACCACAAATACATGGTTTTCGCATTTTTTCCTTTACTTGTGCTATAAGACATTGCTGCCTGCCAAATTTAATGATTATAGATCAACAGAAAGTACCCTAGTGCCTATAGGTTTTTATTCTCTTGATGGGTCTTGTCAAACAGACAGACAGACAACGAAGAGGTCCTATAAAGGTTCCTTTTTCTCTAGAGATACGGAAGGCTTTATTCAAAGCCTTTTCCTAGACCTAACTAAGCATAAAATGTTCTATAAATGATGCTATTTTTAAACATGACGAAATCTGCCATATGTACAAAATACAGTGTTATCAGTAAAAAAATGTATTTTCTATCCCTGCAGTGACTCATGTTAGAACATAATTTTTTATTTATTACCGAGTTACCGACAGGTCCCAGTTATGTTTAAGTTTTGATAATGTTTGCTCAAAATATCTTAGGTATATAAATAAAGTTTCATAAATGTGTAAGACAGCATTCAAATTAGCTATCCAGCTATTTCTTTGATGTAGTTAAATAAACTTGTATAAATATGTAATAATATATAACGTTGGTGCAATAATAATTATTTTTGACGGCATTTTCTTCTATTCGCCACTATTGAAGTAAATTAGTACCTATAGAAGAGCTATTTCAAACAAAAATTATTGTGTTCTATGAAGTAGGTGCATCAAGTTGTATGTAAAAACGAGTTATAGCTTGCAAAAAAATTTCCAAATGATTTTTTGTTCAGAATGTCCTGTCTTGTTAATAAACTACATAGGGGTCGTTGTTTGCAATAATGTTTTAGGGTACATGGAGTAAACAGTTCGACCCCAACAACACAAGTGACCAGCCTTTCTACATCAACGCGCAAACCACTGTTGATGTACCCATGATGTACAGAGAAGGTGACTACTGGTATGGGGAAAGTCAGGAATTAGGAGTGCAGGTAATCTAAGTATACATACTATTTTATTAAGTACTACTTTTTGAAATAAAGTGAAAAGAAATAAAGTTCTTTTTAAAAACAGTACGAAGTATGATGTAGATAGTAGTAGATGTGGCGCCGGCATTATCACGTCGGAAATCTAAAAATATCATATTGTGTTCTCGTCACGTCTCGGCCACTCATAACTTTAGTGGCCTATGGTCATCATTGCTAAAATATGATGATCGCTCTGACTGACACTCATAGTGTCCTCTAGAGTACCTACAATATTTTTTATAATCAACACAAAAATTACGATTGTTGTATCCGAACTCACCTCCTCAAATAAGCACCTTGGACCAAATCTTTAGCTTCGGCCATATTATGTAGCAATGAAATAATTTAACCACCTTTGTGCTAAGGGGGTATAAACTGTGTCATGTTGCTTTGTAAACTTCTGCCTAGTACCCACTGATTGTTGTTTATATTATAGGTACATTAGGTAGGATGACCGCAACTGAAAAAATATTAATGCAATTTTAAATTGTCGCTTATCATTACAAAAATCATCACTTACCGTGGGAAACTATTTTTGTTTCGTCTCTGCACGAGATAAAATTACGCGATCAAAATCTTTTCAAAACTCTTTATCGATAAATCAGGATTTCGAACTTTAAGTCTTGCGCTATAGATTCGAAACTTTTACGCTCGGATAAAACAGCTTTTAGAAATGCCTAGACTAAAATAATAAACACTGAGCCATCTGGAATGCGTCTATTATTTATTTTCGTTATTGCTTTCGGTAAGTTCCCACCTAATAAGTTTCTTACAAACACTCTTTGCATTTGTATTTTCGTTTACAATATTTGAAAACTGTTTCTAAAGTATCGGTCCGCTTATCCCATGTTTTTAGGAAAGGTACATTCAGGTACTATACAGTATACTAATGTACCTATATGTACATGTAATGTAAATTGGAAAAAAGTGAATCATCATTTGACCATGAACGACCTATTTAAAATAAGGAATTCTAAACGATTGTGTGCAGTAATTATTATTACAAGTAACTTATGCGTCATTTAGGCGAAAATATACATTTTTAAGCGGGTCTAATTTTTCCCTGCCCTGTCTACCTAGGCTTGTATTCTAGGTCATTAGGAAGATAAGACATAGGAATTTGAACTGCTCGAATGACAATGTGCACTTTATAACGTTGAACTGTTATCATCATCCTCATGATCAACCCATAGCCGACCCACTACTGAGCAAGGGTCTCCTCTCAGAATGAGAACGTTTTTCAGAAAGGAAGGAGAAGGAAGACGTTGGCTCATTGCAGATTGGCAGACTTCACACACCTTAGATAACATTATGGAGAACTCTCTGGCAAGCCGGTTTCCTTACGATGTTTTTCTTTCACCGTTATCTTCAGTATAATATAATTGTACCAAAACTGTATGTAAACTTTCGTAGGTGAAGGTTTACTTTGCCATCGGATCGATAGCTATCGTTCATTTTGCCTGATAATGATAACAGTTGCCGTGTTGATAATAGCCTTATATAATGATAAATCGAGGAAACAGACATATAGTTCGCGACAGGTCGACATGGCCATCGAAGTATGAGGCGGGGGTCGTCCCGCATACCCGCACGTCACCCGCGCTATCCCGCACCGGGTTAGCGGGTGGGTGGGTATTTATTTTAAACGTTATTGCAGTTGCTCCGTATCACATACGTCGGCGATGAGGCCAGCATGCTCATCGTGCTGCCCAACGAGATCAGCGGCCTGGACGCGGTGCTCGCGAAGCTGGCGGACGGCTTCGACCTGATGGCCGAGGTGGATAAGATGCACGAGACAAAGGTCCAAGTCAGCATCCCTAAATTCAAGATCGAATCTGAGATCGATCTTGGTGAACTTTTGCCAAAGGTAATGCTGTAATTCAGTACTTATTAACTTTTATGCGCGAATGCGATCCCGTGTATAAATGGATCAGGGGTGTGGGTTGAATGAAACTGCCATACCGCTTCCAAGTTAGCCTGCTTCCATCTTAGACTGCATCATCACTTACCACCAGGTAAGATCAGCAGTCAAGAGCTAACTTGTATCGAAATAAAAAAAACTGTAACTGTGTTACTTCTCATGCTCGTAAAGTTCTTCTTTAGGCTGGATATAAGCGAGTAAAACGACTTTTTATGCTCTCGTGCATGAAAGTGTTGAATGGAAATTTCTATAGTGCCTGAGCCTAACCTCCTATGCTCCTATGCTCTCCTGGTACTTCATGTAAGTTACAGTTGGTGTCACGCAAAGGGTCTTAGACCTTGAGTTTGCACAGTGACTGATATATCGCTCCATATATTTGGCGTTTCATTAAAAGGCATCCGACCTTGTACCTGCACAGTAGGTGATTTATCGATGTATGGCTATAGCATATGTAATGAATGAAAGTGAGCTCACCCACAAGTCGCGGTCTTACGATGTCTTAACCACTAGGCTACTATTTTACCGCTTTACTAGGGGACCTTAAAAACCAAAAGAGTATTAAGTACCTAATTAGGTTCGGTGCTTACTCATAGCGTTTCGTTGAAAATAAATACTTGAATCCTGTTTTCCACTAACAAGTTATTTTTTACATGTAAAGAATGTCCTTATCTGTAGACAAACGATTATTACGAGCAAGCCACTCATTGCATTTTTCTAGATAAGATTGTGGTATCCGTAAAGGACTTCGATAATTACTAAGTATTAATTGGTTATTCACATTCTATTCATAACTTACGAGTAGAAGTTATTATTGCCGAAATAAATATTTTTCGAATTCAAGGACGAATTTGTTGAATTTTCTTGAAATCCAAATTAAAAAGAGGCAAAAACACTGAGCTCTAGTAATATAGTACGCGACAGGTCGAGATCGCAATCGGGGTGGGGACGCCCCGCACATCCGCGGGGCCCCCACGCTTAACCCGGTGTGGGACAGCGCGGCTGACGTGCGAGTGTGCGTGGCCACCCCGCTTCATAGCCCGATGGGCATCTTGACCTGTCGCGTACAAATGCGCTAGACTTGTGATAGCCGATCTGGTTTTGAAGCAACATGATTTTCGCCATTTTGGCGCTGATTTCCGTTCTGAAGTTCCGTTTTTCATCTCTGAAACTAATCATCAAATCTTCAGTTGTACATGGAACCAACTCGACAGAGCAACCTTTGTAAAGAAAAAAAGATTATCAAAATCGGTTAAAATTTGACAGGAGTAACATAGACAAAAAATTTCATTCCCTATCCGGAACGAACCCTATTACTGTTTGAGATATAAACTATTCTATTTATTAACCCGGAGTTAGCTATAAGTATGCCAAATTGCGATGGAATTCGTCCAATAGTTTAAAGCGTGATCGTGCACAGATAGACAAAAACAATACTGTTTTAGGCTCTAGGTCGATAATAATGCTTCCTCCGTTTAGAATTTTCAATGTTTAATGTACACAAATCCCCCAGTTACAGTTTTATTACAGATGTATTTAAAGTCATTGCCCTCTATTCCAGCTCGGCATCAAAACAATCTTCGACAAAGGTAATTCTGGATTGACTAAGATGTTGAATAAACCAGAGAGTCTCTACGTGTCCAAGGCGATACAGAAGGCTTTCATTGAAGTTAACGAGGAAGGCGCTGAGGCCGCGGCTGCCACGGGTATGTTGTTTTACCTAATAGCTATATACAAATACAGGGTTCAAGGTTTCATTTCAAATCTCGGAACTACGGTTATGTCTAGTATAGCCATAAGGTCTGTTACAAATGAAAATGCATTTATATGGCGTAATGTAATCATGACAAAACTTGTATGTACATATTTATATAATTGAGGGCCTGTGTCACAACCGCCAGATAAACTTTATCTAATGGATAAATTTGTAATTTTGACAGATTCCCCATACAAAAACTGCCATAACGTCAAATTCATTCGTTAGAAAAGTTTATCTGGAAGTTGTAAAACAGGCCCTAAGTATATTTTGACGAGTCATATAATATTCAATGTGATGTCGAACACAATGTGTGCTAGCTACATCCATACCTCCGTAGGTATGGATGTAGTTAGCAACTTTGTCGTCGGCTGCATTTGGCTGTGGCGTGTGGCTCGTTTGTGCACGCTCTAATCTGCCACAAGACATACAAAACTTCAACATTGGGAATTTTTTTTTCTCATTTTGTAAAATAAAACTAAGTGATCTGCCTTTTTTAAACTTACTTATCTGAGTCTCTATCTGAATAATAACTTCAGAGGACTGAAGTTGAATACCTAAAACCCTGTATAATTTATTGTGCTTGTTAATTGATAATTGCAGTTTTAGGCTAATAGTATGCTATATGGCGAAGGTTCGAATACTCATATATAATCATAAAAACATAAGTTGAATCTCACTATGCTTTCATAAAAAAAAACAAATCTTCATAAATCCACGATTTTTCTTTGTGTTACATTAACTCGTTTAATTATAATTTTATTAACCTTTGATTTTTATACCTATTTACTACTAACGGTCGATTTACTTTTAATTTAATTTTTTATTTACTTTGTTATACTATGGTTATGCCACAGTCGTTAAAAAACTCTATTGACCAGTACATTACTACCATTGGGAAATTTTAAAGTTCACGAAAGCAAATTTTAATTTTCATTTCGTGAACTTTAAAATCTCGAATGAATTGTCTTATTATTACATACAACGTTCCTAGCAAAAAACTTAAAAATTGGTACTATAATTAGTAAGATATGGAGCTATGGATTCGTTAGATTCTGTCGTTATTATGTCGGAACTCTAGTAAGTAACCAGAATTTTCGAGATGTTCTAGCTCATACTTGGGTATCGAATGGAATAAATACATAGTTTGGTATGTAGGGTTTGGGATGTAGAGTACTGATAGTGATAGTACATAGATGTGAGTACCGCTGATTCACAATGGTAATTTTATACAACACACGTTTTGAATCTAGTGGGCGGTGTAGGAAACTCTACACCCTAATGAGTCAATCATGCCAATTTGAATAGATAATAGAATTGGTTATAGTTAAGACATCTAATTATAAAAAGGTACCCTTTATCTTATTTTAGCGTTTAAACTTATCTTATTCTTTGTACGTCCGTACTCGTGGTATAAATATAACTCTGTGGCAGGCTTACCGATAAACTAAGATGCTTATTATAAAACTCCAAATAGGCAAAGCTCTTACAGTTTTATTTTAAAAAGTGAAGGCAAATTCTAATATAACGCGTAAAATGTAACTGCTCACGCGCCATTTTAACTTTTGTGTCAAATTTCATATAAAAAGTACGATTTTAGTCCTTATTTTAAAGGTGAACCGTAGTTTTACATGACAGTTGACCAATAGAGTTAAATGGCGCGTGAGGAGTCATTATTTACGGACTATACTTGTGTCTGGAACGCATACGCGTAGCAACATAGACTATATAGATATTGGCGCGAGGTTTACGCACTTTTGACACCTTCGAACATGCTTCAAACATGAAATAATCCTTCGGCATCGTTCTGTTAGTTGTTACTCTTTTAAATACCCAACCTGTACTGCTTACCTATAAAATTAACACTTTATATGGATAAATATTTTACGTCACCATTTTCTTGTTACTCTTGTAACCCACACATTCTAAAAGCTTATTAATACACAACGCTTTGCTTTGCATCTCGTCATACGCACAAGTTCACATTCATAGGGTAATGTTAGGTCCAGTAGCCGGCAAGAATTAGTGTACATCGACCTTTAGAATGAGATTTCGACTTTGTAGAGCTCTGTCTCTGTCACTCATAGCTATCGGTCTATCAACGACAGAGACGACGCTCTACGAAACAGCTATCTCTTTCTAAAGGTCGGTGTACAATATTTTCTGCCTCGTACTGTAGATATTATTATGCAGCACATTTTTTGATAATTACCGTTACAAAGTTACACTATCAATAAGGTGACTTGAAATCATTTTTCAGATAACTTTATATAAACGAGCAATGTTTGTTATGAAGGTGTCTCGAACGAAAAATTTGAGTAATGTATTACTGCTGTAAATACATAATATAAAATGAATTATTTATACGTTAGTGCGGACCTCTGTCAATTAAACTGTAATTCCATTTACTTTTATTTTAGCATCAGACTTCATCGTTTTGCATGACTTCATCGTCTCGCCTCTAATAGTGTTTGAGAAATTTGGTTTTTCGCGTTTTATATCAGTTGCAAATTTTATCAAGTGGAATGTCTGCGACTATCATCAAACTAACAGCTCTTCAGTGGCATAATAGATTGAATTTTAAGCTTCAAGGCGTCGTCGTCAAGGCGTGTCTATTTGAAAATTAAACAGCATTTATTTCTGTGTTTAGTGGTAATGTTCCACAAATGTTGCAAGCGGCTGCGCCAGGTTCTATATCTGCGTGCCGATCGTCCATTCATCTACGGACTAGAACTAGATAATGCACAAACTAGGTTCTTCATTGGAGTTTTCAGAGCTCCCAAAGGCAACTGCATTTCTACATCAAAATATCAATTTCTCCGTAAATGTCATATTGGTCCTGACTTTGTGAACACCATGTGTATGTCTCCTAATAAGTCTAAATAAAATTGTTTTTATTTAAAATAATTCGTTCTGAATTGATTTTTTTAACGAAATAGGAATCATAACATAAAAGTCTGTAGAAATTAAAAACAAAATTGTTAGCAATCAACTGAAATAAACATAATAATATGTAGGTACGCTGGAAGACGTACCATACAAAATAACAATTATTTTTTATGCCGATTCGAAGCACCCCACCGAGCGTATCGGGAATTTAAATTGTTACTTTGTGTCAAATGGTCTTCGTGTTGACACTATGTTGACAGATATCTCACACTACGTTCATGACGCTCACTGTTGCTATCAGTGCCAATATGGCAAAAATCCAGTTGCTTCATCGCAGGTCCAGCGTGTTTTAATAGAGGTCAGTGGGAAGATCCTAGATTAAGTATCAATCATTTCTTCTTTTTCCATATATGTTGGAGGTTGTTTGTTTCAGGAATGGTCTTCGTGGAAATGTCGGCTATAATAGACGGGCCGAGATTCAATGCTGACCGGCCGTTCCTTACAACTGTAGTGGCAGACAATACATTCCATTTTTCGGCTACATACCGGGGAAATAAGTTTAACATTAATTTAACGTATTAATATATCAACGTTATTCAATGCATTATTTCTTAGCGAGTAGCGACCACTTGCGGCCTCGTTCGGCGAAAATATTCTTTTTGTTAAGTCCTTTTTGTTCCCTATTCAATAACAATTTTAAAAAATCTGGCCTTATTACTTGCCTACATTATCAAAGGAATCTCTGTGCACAGCTTTCTGGGTCCAATAGTTTGAGGATTGATGACTCATAGTCATTGAGTGAGTAAGCATTTTATATGTATTGAATTACTAACTTTCTATATTATGTATTAAACATATCAACGGTAAGTAGTATGCGGATCGCCTAATGTTTTTCAGACACAGGACTTATTTAACTTTAGTCGTTGTCTTGCAATTAACATAGCATAATATAGTACTTTCCATTTTACGACCAAAACCGTGGAAAATAATTATTATTAGTTTTACAACTCCAAAGACATAGTCGTTGCTCAATCAAAACAGCAATTTCTCCACTGAGCGCCAACTTTTCCTGATTTTGCGAATACCATGTCTCGCAATATGAACTTTTACATACCTACTTTTTTTTGTCATTAAAAATGCTTTGCTCTAATTTGCAGCTTTTTGTAGAAAATAGAAAAGTAGCCAAAATGTCTGGGATTATTAAAAATAATAAAATGTTTGAAATTGATATACCTGCAATAATTAACTTAGCTTATTCGCTTCACATTCATTGAAAACATGTTTGTTTTGTTGTTCGCAAACGAATTAAGTGTTCTTGCTGTTGCAATTTATCCACTTATTAAATTGTGTCGTTCCGTCAATTTTATTTTCCAAATGGACATTGTTGAAGCCCTTCGTGTTTCAGGAATGCTCGTCATGGCATGTTGTGCTATGATAGACGAGATCCCCGTGCCGAGATTCGTCGCCGACCGGCCTTTCCTTGCAGCTATCGTAGCAGACAATACCTTCCATTTTTCAGCTACTTATCGTGGAAAATAAGCTTCACTGACTCGATCGGAGAATGCAACTCTAAATACGGTTATTTATGTTATCGCTTTGATTAATCATTATTTATTACCTTCCGGTATTGTGTTGCCCGCATTATATTTACTAATCGATGTATCTATATATTAACCTAAACTTAATTTATTGTTTTATCCTTCATGGCAAAGTTAGTAAGAAAGTTAAAATAACCATTATACACTTATTTGTTTCTACTTTTCTAAATACCTAGAATCTACCTAGAATATTAGATTAAGTATTAACTACAGAGGAATGTGCAGTGCTATGACAAGCCGCCAAGCGCTTACGAGCATGAAGAAACCAATATTGTAAGCGTTTTTTCTTTTTGTGTGGAAAAAATAAATCGAGTATTAATACTAGAGACAATAATTATCTGCTTTAAGATATTAATCTTTTACTTACCTTACCTATACTTTTTATATTATTATTATACTTAATTACTGCATTTATTACGTGATGGATAAGCTTTAAATTAAATGTAAGAACTATTTTTATTAATATACATTACAGTCATTTATTTGTTTTAGAATATTTTATTTTTATAATACATGTAATATTTATCAATCGGGCTTTTATTTGTTTAAATCTAATCCTTTTAAGCTAGTACAAAGGCAGACAGTTCTTTGTTGGATATAATAATAAGTAGGTAAGTATGCTAATAAGCATGTGGATAACAATTTGTTATGGGGACTTTTCGTAAACAAACATTGTTCGTTAAATAATAGTATAAAATTGTTACATTATGTCAAAATGCTGTTATGAGCTATTATATTAGTCACATATTACGAGATGAACCGCAAGCTTCGCATTTATAGCCATGTTAACAAAAGCTGGCACGTACGTCGTACAACACATTCGTACACTGCGCTTGTGAGTGTCTATGAAATAAGCGCAAGTGTCATGAAAAGTCTCTCTATCTCGCACGCAGCCAGCGTATGAACGCTGATAGAAAAAGTTATCGTTTTATTTTTACATTAATAGGAAATACAGCGTGATTATATTCAGTCAACTGATAATAATTGTTTTTGTTGAGGTTAGAATAAATATATTTTCTGAAAAAATTGGATCCGGCAAAACATTAAGAGGGTAGGTAATCGCATGCAGTAGTGTATAAAGTTTTTTTTTGCAATTTCATGCATCACAATACTTATTAACGGTGATGTAAGTAATCTTTTTGTAAAGGATTTAAAACTTATACTTAAAGCATTTATTCAAACTGGGTACCACTGTACACTTTTTAATTGTCATTAATTGGAATTGGTGGTGGTTTAAAATTACCTACATTTACAGAGATGTTCTTTATGCACGCAGCGTGCCGTAAAGTTTGGGCACAATCGCGTTAAAATAATATAAATTGATTTTTTGTGTGAGTACTGTGAACGTACCAGCTTTTGGTAATTCAGAGCAGTCAGTAAATCAGCCTAATTTTTAGGGCGGGCTTGTATTTTCGAATTCAGTACTAGAACAATACGCCACGTGCGGCTCGGCTTGGCTAATAACCGTATGGATAAGCTTAACATTGCTTTGGGTATCTGAAAAGAACGTTTGAGTTTAGTTTGTACGTCTGCACAATGACATGAGACTTGCGTGACATGTTACAATGACGTCGTTAACGTTACTAATTTTCATTGTGTATATTTTGTGCACAATATTTAGTGACGTCACATGGTAGACTTACATTGTCGTTTGACAGCTACAGAGTGTGCCAATCGCAATTACCCCTGATTGCTTGACACGCCTTTACTATTAGCTATGTTGCAGGAAGAATACCTAAAATTCAGCTAATCACCACGATTACGATTGTAGCAATGATGATCACGGGTGAGCAAATGGAGCTCAGGTCTCATGTTATCAGGCACGCGTAGTATGTGAATGTATAGCTGTGTTAAATGTTGGAATGCGTTGGCTAGTGGCGGCAGTGCGGACGCGGCGGATGGCGGTGATGCCGAAAAGCGTGCATGTGAATCGGCCCTCACTGTGGTGCATCTTGACGCACAGAGTGCCGCTATTCGCGCTCATCCCCGTCCCCGGCCGCGCCCCTCGCGACGAGCTATAGATGTGAGATTGTGAGCTGAGTCTGTTGCGTGCAGGCATGGTGATCATGCTGCGGTGCGCCAAGCCCCCGCCGTTGAGGTTCCACGCCGATCGGCCGTTCCTCTACGCGCTGCTCGAAGGCCAAACGCAGCTCTTCATCGGCGTCTATCGCGCCCCTTAAAGCGACCCAGAATCGACACTATGCACGTTCACCAAGAAGCGTTTTATTTGCAAGCTGTGTTTTAGGACAAGTAATTTTAACTTATAAAGTATGTTTAATTTTAAATGTTACCTACCTATTGAATGTAAAATTAAAATCTTGACAATGTTTTTAATTTTTGCCACTAATCAACCGTTTTATGTTGCATGTTCAAATGCATACTCCATGCTTTATTCCGTATGGTATTTTTGAAAGATAATTTTACAGCTAATCAATTTTTGCTAGATATTTATTACATTGTTAAACTCAGATAAAAATGTGAAATGCTAGTTAGTTAACTTAAACTAAAGGCGTCGCAACTTATTTTCATACAAAATATATAGTAATCAACATATTTCTTGCTTGGCTTGCTTTTTAGCAAACAAAATCTGAGTTATTAAACCGTAATTTAATTTGCTGATTTTATGTTTTGATTTGAAAAGTATGGTAATTTAAAATCGATATAACTGCTAATCAAAATAATGTGTGCTGTTACGGTATAAACAGGATTAAAAATACTCGAATAATTATTGCTTTTTCACATTGTGATTTTTTTGCGAATTGCGACACGAATATAAATCATGATCAGGGCTTACCATCTGATTATCCAAATGCTAATGTAAATGACATTGACATCTCCTGCTAACATGCATATAAACATGAAAATAATTTGAAATAATGCACGTAATATTACATAGTCGCGAGTGAAGTGTGCAGGAGTTTTTCAAGGTTATCCATTAGCATTTGGACTGGGTGATACTTAATGCATTGTGTTGTCTGTGTTACAAATAAAATAAGTTCGAAAACTACAACTTCTAAAGGACTGCCTCAAATATTAAGCCAATATTTTTGCGTTTGCTGCGCCTACATATAGACAATAATTTAATTTTAAGGCTCCTATAAGAGGCTTTTCAGTATTTGGGGGATATACAGCCAAAAGATGATGGTGTTTAATCGTTTGTATTACAGCAATGCTCATCATGACGTATTCGGCAATGATAGACGAGGATCCCGTGCCGAGTTTCATTGCTGATCACCCGTTCATGGCAGCAGTTGTGGCTGACAATACGATCTACTTTACTGCTACTTACTCTGGGAAGTAATCAAAATTGATAGGATTTTATCTTGAAAGATTGAACAATTATACACCATAAGGCTCAAGGCACATTACGGCTGAGAAGGAGCGCGCGCTGCAATGCGACTTTCCCGAAATATTTCAATGTTAGCAGAACTTTAACTCCACGGCGTAATGTACAATTTTTTGTGTAAAACAAATTCATCGAAAAAAATTCAAAAGACGACGAATCCAAGAAAAACGAATGCTCGCGCCGATTTTGCAATTTGTTTCACAACAATTTAGTTACTTATTTGAGATAAAGTTGAGCTCAACCTCGGCTCGCCTCTGCCGTAATTTGCCTTAAGTCTGAGTTCTTGAAATTAACCATGTTGCAGTATTACTTAATCAATTTTAAAAATATCTGCATATAATTCAAACTAATCACTTGTATATTTATATAAAAATACCTAATTTTACATGTATATTAGTTCTGTCCTATTTTTTCGCGCATGAACTAGACACTAATCGAGAATTAGTTTAGTGTTGAGTAAGTAAGTTCAAGACTTCATTATAAAAAATAGGTATGTATTTTACAAGATTTTAATTTTTTTTTTTGTAAAACGCTTATATGGTTAAACCAATTTAATAATAATATATAAGAAAGTATTCGAAGAAATGTTATAGTTTTAGGTGCTAAAAACTAAGCGTGTTGGCAATTTGTTTAATCATATTTATTGCATAAAATAGCAGCTGTTGGTCGCTATACGCCTTAACTATTTTATTGTGAAGTTAAGTTTAAGAGATACTGAATTTTGCATTTTAATGTGATATGTTTTGTAGATAACTTGCAAATCGATAACTTTTAAACCGAACTAGCACGATAATGTGGTTAATTCCGTTGTACACAAACTCTAAACTAAACAAAACTAAACACTAAAATGACATGTCTAAATCTATTGCTATCCCTTTCATAATGTTGCTTGCGGAAAAGGATAGCACTAGATTTAGACCCGTTAATTATGTTTAATTTAGAGATTGTGTACAAGAGAATCGACCACATTGTCTTAAAAGTATATATTGTTTCTTTTTTTACGTCCATTTACCAGTTAGTGCATTTTATATAAGAGTGTAAAAAAGGTTATACTTATTTACATTAAATTTAAGCAATATATTGTAGTATATAATAGAGTACAAAGTGCAATACGGGGTTATGATTCAAACAATTACACAATAGTTTTTCTAAAGATTTATTTATTATGGCTTATTAAATAATATTGATTGATAAATGAATTTTTCCTTACTCAACCCATTAATTTAATGAAAAACAAGCAGTACAAATTTTATACTTAAATAAATACATTGATTAAGAATATCTTTATAATTGCTTGGCATTTCTTTTTGTTATTCAATTTGTTTCTTACAAAACAGGTACCTACATACATAAATATTTTATAAAAAATACATCGCCTCTGGCTTCACTCTCTCGCAATGTGCCTTGAGCCTAAGACATAGACAGAAACAAGAACTACCTATATCTATTAGTGCCTACATCCCCTTGAATAAAATATGGTTTTTATTCAAATTAACTTTTACAAATGCTTTTGAATCTATGAAAATATAATACATTTTATTTTTACCTTTCTAATTTTATTCCCAATTTTTTTTCAGCCAATCATTTGGAAAAGTTAACTGAAAATCTGTGGGAACAGTTCATAGCGTGCCATCCGTTTATATCCATTATAATGTTGAAGAAATATAGTTTTTTCTGGTTCGAATATATAATTCCCCGGCGCTAGTCAAGAAATATTACTTGCGTCGCTATACTTACGTTCCAATGGTATTTATAAAAACATTTTGATACGTAAATACTAACCGTCTAAATATCGTCAACATCGGTTGAACGGATGGGCCGTGAAAGGTTAGCAGTATACACTTTCGCATTTATAACATTAAATATGGATAGCATATGTCCTTCCCTGGGGGATGCAAGCTATCTCTATACCAAATTTCATCAAAATCTGTTGAACGGATGGGAGGTAAAAGTCTTTTAACTCGCATAGCCCATTACCTCTCAGACAGACACACTTTTGCATTTATAATATTAGTATGGATTAGGTTTCATCAAATATTAGGTATGAATTTTAACTAAGTAGGTAATTTGAAATGCTTTAATAATCTTTTATATCAATAAGTGTATAAAATACTTTTATTTTATACTAGCTGACCTGCCCGCCTTCGCTCGGGTAAGAATTTATATACCTACATAAATATTACGTATATTACATAATAGGTATATAGCCTATGTTATTTCTGCATAAAATAGCTCTCTAATGGCGAAAGAATTATTAAAATCGATTCAGTAGCATAGACCTATAAATTCAAAGTTTATCGATTAACAATAACAAATCTTTTCTCTTTATAATATTAGTAGGTAGGTATAATATTATAGCATATTATAATCCACTACGAGTTGGAAATTAAGTACCAGTCTTAACGTACTAGAGTAATGTAAGGAATTTAAAAAAAAGCTTAAGTAATTAGGTACCTAGGTATTTACTTATTAAGAAAACAATAGGTAGGTAGGTAAGCACCTTCTCGTGGATATGAAGTGAATTAATGCAGCCAATTAATGCATAATTAACAGCATTCAAAAACCATCTATCAATTTAAACAGACGTTGGTCGCATGCGGAACAGAACTCATTTTCTACAGATAATAAACTGAAGTTTTTTCAGCGAGATAAGAACATTCAGCTTGCAGTAGTAAGAACACCGTTACCAACACAACTGGAGTGATTTTATTTACCTATTTAAACAAAAAATGTTTTAAGCTGAAAAATAGATTTGAAATTGCTGTGTTCAAGAGATTTATTGCCGTGACTGATGAATTGCTGCGTTTAATAAACCGCTCTAATGAGAACTCCGGCCTGTGTTGCGATACTGATATTACTTAGGCTACATGTGTTCGTAAGACCGTTTGATTTTTCTGTTACTAAACCACCGATATTATCTGATATCCCAAATTACCTGAGGGGTTCTGAAATCTTATGTTTTATTGATAATAATAAACCGTTCTTCTGTCCAAAAACCTCTCTTGGCACTCCATACATTAAACCCTATGCCATTAATCCAGGTAGAGAAAGAAATAGACATGATCAAGTTAGTCCAGACTCAGTAGATCCAAGTGTCTTGCGTCGGCCTCTACTGTATAGTAAGCCTCAGAAAGAGTTGCTTTCTTCATTCCGATATCAACCCGCTGGTGAACATCATGGCAGTTCAAATAATTCGCGTCCATTGGACCATAAGAAATTGAACTATGAGGTAACAACCGTGAAGAATCCAATAATTAAACCTTCGTCGGAGTACTCAATTTTGCCTTCACGCAGTAATGTGGTAGGCGGAAGTGAGTCCACGACTGAACATATACTTGCAAGTGTGTCGAAGCCAGACCGAGGAAATAAAGTGCACGCGTCTCTTTTTGATAAGTTTACAAATTCACTAGATCGATTTGAACGTAAGTTTTATAAGGTGAGTATTTTAAAGATAAATTATACTTAGGTAAATCTTTTGTTATTACTGTTTTTTTTATTGCTGCTAATAAATTCTTAATATTGCTAAAAATAAAAAAAAATACGTTTTTTATACCTAGGTACCACTTTAGTTACAAAACTATTGATTTATCCATATATCGTAGGGGAAAGCAGGTAGGATTTGTACACTTTTTACTCTAGGTCATGTAAAAACAAAACTAATAAATATTTCAAAATAATTTCTACGCTGCTGGATTACCTAGTTATCTGGCTTTAATTATAGTGTAGTTCAGTGTTGATGCAAAGTAAGATGACAAAGTTATGATGAATTTCCCAAAAAATGGAAATCGTACGAAAGCACCCCACACGCGAGGTAGCTTCGTACATCGACTAGGGTACATTCGTACATAGTGGGGAGCCTTCGTACACAGGAATTAAAAAGGCTATTTTATATGAAATTAAACATTTATTGATATCAAAATTAACACAGAATCAACCTTACACATAGTAATAATAAACAATATGGTGTTTACAAACAATTTGTGACAATTTAAGTCATTCATTAATCAACATTCAAATTTACCGTTATAGTAACTCGCATTTCATCTCTTTAGCCTTCTGTTTTCTCTCTTGTTCTTCTTTTTTCATCTTTTTTGCTCTTTCCTTTTCTATCAGTCTATTTTTTTCGGGATTATATGTTATATCCTTAATTTTTCTAATACTTTTCCTTTCTTTGTGTCTTTTTAGGTGCATTCTCATTCACTTTAGGCTAAGGTTCCATAATTTCTGGCGTCATCATCCCACAGTTGATGTAGATGGTGATGGAGGTGGCAATCTTGATGATAGATCTTGTTGAGTAAGAGTTATTTCTTTGGGAGTTGAATTGGGATAGCGCCTATGTCAAAAATAAACGATTTCTTAGTAATTATTATTAAACAGAGGGTCTTCCAAATTTCGTGAAATCCACGTCCATTGTAAGTTTTAACCATTCTAAACTGATTCTAAATTGTCAATTTAAATATAAAGAGTACGTCAAATGTTTATGACGTCATATCTATGTATATCGTTAATACAAGCTGCCATACTAAGCCAGCGTTTTGACGTTTGATAAGAAGTTGCTAATTTGACTTATAGCGCAGCTCACGACAGGTATGAAACTTGTAAAAAAACATCGAGGTTTCACCCACACTGGCAGGCGTCAAATGTCGCCTATATTTGACGCTTGGTAGGCTATGAAACTACTAAATATTTTTGATTTAACGACACCCCTGGCCTAATATTTAGCAGATATCGATTTCAGGATCAAACCGAGAGTTTCTTCATTCTTAGTTCTACTCTGCTAGTGTAGGCACCACCACTATTTGTTGCATGCTATCATCTGGGAGTGGTTTAGAATTGGAATCCGATAACCCAGTTAGTGCAAAAACGATCTGAACTCACGCGGGGTGCATTCGTAAAGTACGAATCCACCCCACTCCTAACTGCACGAAGGTACCCCAACCAAAAAAATCAAACAATAAATTCAAAATAAAAATAACGGTGAAGGTTATCCCAAAATTAATGTTTACACATGAATCTAAGGCACTTATCCAAAGACTATTATATGTTACTTTAACAATTTGAGCCAAGCTTATTACGAATTAATGTCGTCAAAGATGAATCGAAAAATTATTTTCGAGGTGTGAAAACACGTTTTGATTTATTCTAAAAAAACTGACTGTTGTACAGCCACTGCACTTAGCTGTGAGCCTATGAATATGAGCGGGCCTCATATACAAAAACACAAACGCGTCACCGTGTAGCATAGTGTAGATATGACTGTTGTACGAATGCTCCCTCTGTACGAATCCTACCTGCTTTTCCCTACCAATTTATTTATTTATTATTATTAATCGACACCATAACAGAAATGCTTGTAGGTATAATTATAGTCCGCGACAGGTTGAGATGGCAATCAGGGTAGGGCAGGGAGAAGCCAAGTCAC
This sequence comes from Maniola hyperantus, assembly GCF_902806685.2. Classification (NCBI taxonomy): domain Eukaryota; kingdom Metazoa; phylum Arthropoda; class Insecta; order Lepidoptera; family Nymphalidae; genus Maniola; species Maniola hyperantus. The sequence continues at coordinate 9,496,160 of NC_048539.1, read as the reverse complement.
CCGCGCTTGCCCTCACTGGGTTAGCGCGGGGGATGTGCAGGTATGCGGGGCGTTCTCACCGCACGAGTAGATATAGACCAGAGAGGAAGCTTCATACAAGCGGCCCGCTGCATGTAGGTACACTCATTCATAGCGCAGCTCACGCACACATAGCTCTCACCCCGATTGACATCTCGACCTGTCGCGTACTATACAAGGAATTACCTGCAAGATTTGTCTGTTTTAGCGGATTTTAGTGACTTCCGCATAGTAACGCCTGCTTCTGTCCAACATTTAGTGTTTGTTTTAGACTACATTTAATAAACTTTTATCTATAAGTCCGCCCAGCCGCTTTCAAAATGGGATCAGTTTCGCTCAATCCGGCCTATTTCTGTATTTGGCGCTTATGGCGCTGTCCACGGAAGTTGATTGGGTTTCTTCTGCCGAAATTGACTCGAGCTTACAACTCACAACATCTAACCTGGTAAGTCAACATTTTGTTAATAGGTAGGTACTTGGCAGAAATTTTAAACTTTGCTCAGACTTAAGACAATGTTAAAACGAGACAGCGTTAGTTGCTGACATAAATCTGTCTCATTTTAACTGAAACTTAAGTCTGATAATAACTCTGAGCAAAGTAAACTGCTCTTTGATCAATAGAGCGCACTTTGACTTTGCTCAGACTTATAGATATAGCTCTGTCTCGTTTTAAGTCTAAGCTAAGTCAGAGTGCGATCTATAGATCTCATCCATTAGATCCCCGCCTTAGATACATAAGTACATATTGATACAAATTTCTAAAACCAAAATTGAAATCATAGAAGTAAACTTTGAGCTTCTTTCTTCAACGAGTTATTTTGGAGATCAATAGTTATTTTAATTGTGTCTATTTTTTTGCGAAGTAAAAATTAGTTAGAAACTGTCTGAAACATTGTTCATACTTTTTTCCATGTCTAAATTCGCTCTCAATTACAATGCAATATTTTAAATAGGTACACCCTACTAAAGGGTTGAAATCTCACAGTTTTCGTTGTGACAGGACAAAATAGAACTTCTGAGGCAGATTACATCGTGGCTCCCTCCGTCAAATGTTAACCTAAAGTTCCGCTGGGCAACGCGCTTGGTGCTAGAACCAGGGTTGCCAGTTAGTCAGAAATTTCTGAATGGAACTGCTTCAGCTCTAAGAATACAAGTAGAATGGTTAAATGGATCAGAAACAATGGCGAATCTTACTAAAAAACTAAATAGCAGGGTAGGTGGCATTTCTTGTTGCGTATCCTCTTATCCTCGCCCACCAAATACATTCCACAGTCCACTCATCAGAAACTGCTCAAATGCGACCATATTATTTTCTTACTAGCTGATGCCCGCGACTTCGTACGCGTGGATTTAGGTTTTTAAAAATCCTGTGGGAACTCAAATTTTCCGGGATAAAAAGTAGCCTATGTCCTTCCCCGGGTTGCAAGCTACCTCTGTACTAAATTTCGTCAAAATCGGTTGAACGGTTGAGCCGTGAAAAGCTAGCAGACAGACAGACAGACACTTTCGCATTTATAATATTAGTATGGATTTATTATGAACTAGCGACCCGCCCCGGCTTCGCATGGGTGCAACGTAGATACTAATGTGGTGTCATTGCCTCGGAAACTCTCAAATGGAAGAATTTTTTCCCGACGTAATTCACATTATTTCAATTTCTCTAGGGATCTCTAATTTTTTGAGAATTAAACTATAGCTATAAACCTTCCTCTTGAAGCACTCTATCTATTGGTGAAAACCGCATTAAAATCCGTTGCGTAGTTTAAAAGATCTACGCGTTCATACATACATACATACATACATACATACAGACGCGGGAAGCGACTTTATTTTATACTATGTAGATATGCGAAAGTGTGTTTTATGGTACCATGAGAGATAGCTTGCTTCCCGGAGACCAGCAAAGGCTACTTTTTATCACAGAAAGTCTGCACTATTGAGCATGAGCGGATGATCCATGTCACAGGTCTCTATCTAGTGTGGGCAAGTCCCATTAATTCTATAGAACTTGACGTCGTCAGATAAAATTATCTAATTTTGTTCGATGACGACAAATGGGACTTATCCTCTAGTGTACCTAAAAAATAGTATTTTGTCTCTGCTTGGTAAAACATTCTCTCTCTCATTGACAATTAGAAAAGTTTATTTTAAATATTTTCGTAAATAGGTGAAAACAGATTCTGGCGGTGCGATGCGCAATACTTTCGAAGAAGACGATTTCTCAGAGGGTGCGTGTTCGATTCTGCTGAGTACGATGTACGTCCGCGCGCGCTGGCGGTCTCCGCCCACCGTGCTCAACGGCTCACGGCCTTTCCGAGACTCTGAGCACATTCAACCTCAACGCTCAGTGAGAATGATCAGAATAAACGACGTCATGCGATATGCGGCGCTCAAGGAATGGAATGCTGAGGTAAAATTTTATTTCATCTTGTAACAACAGTTCTTACACCCTATCTTAGGGACTCTACTTTGTTAAGTAATTATCGCACATTATTTTAAACTTACATAACAATACATACAATACGTGACATTGAAATGAGTCTTAATTTTTATAGAGCTGGTTATTTTGCTACGTCAGGCCGAATGAATACTGAACAATTACGTCTGGACTCAGTTTCCATCCAATTTCCCGACCCGGTTCTACTTTTTGTCGCTGGGGATGTAAATGCAAATTAGTATCAAGTAAACGAAAAGAGATACGACAAACGTTAGATTATTCAGAACGGTAGCGAATTTTATCCAGTCGGAGGCTGTTCGCAAATTTTTCTCCTCGGTTCTCGAATCCTCGGACACTATCTTGTTTTCTGCAGTATCGCTCGGGTCGAACTCTGTAAATACAATATATTTTCCTGGTCCGAGGCTAACTAATCTATTAAGCGACATAATCCAAGCCGGCGCCGGCACCACTTGCTTTCGTAAAGACATCAGCACCATAGTCACTAATATAGCGGTTAGGGTGATTAGCAGGGAATCTCTTACAAACAGCAGGATAATTGGCGTATTTGCACTCAGTTTTGGTACCACGTAACCTATTTCACTTAACATCGTAAAATGACCGAACAAACTGAAACACAGGAGTATTAATCTCGTGTTATCCTTGACGTCTAGTAATAGACCTGCCAGCGTTAGCAGTACCAAAACAATCGATGGCGCGACAACGATAGCTGCAATGCCAGCTGCTTCTCTACGCAACATGAACGTGTACTTAAGCATTGGATACGTGCTGTTTAGGTTGTACTTTCCCGGTAAACGCTCGTTAGCTACGTTCAAAAGTTTCCAACCGGCACCGTTTTGAAAATCGTCGAGCACTACCGGCCTTACGTTGTAAAACGTAAAATTAATCTGTTCTCCGGTGTGCATCCACGACCCGAAATAGAAGGTACAATTTTGCACATCATACGGCCATCTGCTTAGTGACGTTCGACAAATTCCAGTATGAGCGAGGTGCGGCACGCAAGTAACCTTCCCCGTGTTAGTGACCAGGCAGGTGGTGTAAATCGAGTCAGTAAGATACCCCGAAGCGTCTGCGTTGAACAGGGCCAAACCTGGGCTCCATATTTCGTGACTCTCGATTTGGATTTCGTTTATATCACCATATTCACTTGGGTTCCAAGTTAGAAACGGGTCGTTCCAATTCAGCGCTACCCAACTGTGAACTGTGACCATTTCCTCTTGAGAATCAAAGCTTAAATATTTCAATGCCAATCGCACTTTGACGACCACGGCAGTTTTGTGGTCTTTCACAGGTCGCATGTCACTTTTATATGCACATAATAAATCGGTGTGTAATTTTAACTCGTCGTGTTCTTGCTGCTCACGGTCAGGTGGACAGTCGCCCCGAACACAGGAGAGTATACGGAGGTACAGCAGTGACGCGAGCAGAGCGCCGTAACGCGCCATCGTTGCGATGTGTTGAGAGACACTGAAAGAGGCGTCAACGATTGCATTGACAACCAAATGCAGATACACAAAATTTGATCCAGTACACCGCCCCCAATCGTGATAACTTGATATTTGATATTTATCTTTCTAGTTCATATTGACATAGCAGATCTGTTATTTGATACCTTGAGTACATAATTGATAATTGCTGGTTCGTTGGCGATTAACCATTGTATTTTAAGGCCCTTGTCACACGGGGCAACGCAACCTAAAATATTTAGAAATAAATTAATACATATTTTGCATCCTTCTGTTCTGGCTATCGCGGCCATGGACGACACTAATTAGGTCGCAACTGGCGTTGTCGACTGCGTTGCGACTAATTTTCTCACATGGCGTGACTCCAAGTTATAACGATTTCAGTCATAATTTGCGCCACCGTTCACCGGGCTTACAAAGAACCTACCTTCATCTCTTGACTGCTTAGATTTCAAATGTGTAAAAGTGATGATGAAGGCATAATCTTTATACCTTTTAAATATACCTACCCAGTTTCCCCACTTGATTCCAAGACTTTTCCGTAATATCATTTTGTGCATAATCCACAAGCCTACAGTCGTAAAGTCGTTATTCCTACCTCTTGAACAAATTAAGTATTGTTTGCTGGTTCAACTCGTGGAAAAGTTGCGCTGGCAACGCGCGGGTAGCATTTACTGGTTCCGTCAGCGGCGTCTTAAATGCAATTTCGATAAATAGCTTCGTGTGCATTCCGCCATAGAAATGTGTATGTGCTAAGGCTACGTGCCGCGTGGCGTCGGCGTCGGCGTTGAAAGTGAATTTCATTTGCGTCGCCCTGTCCTAATGAAATTTAAGAATGGGATAATAAATAAATAAATATTATTTCATTATGCCGTTTATTTTCTTCATACTTTCTTATTTCCCATTTTTGGTGCATCTATTTTTAAAAGTTTGGCAATAAACCTTTTTTGGGAGACCTTATAAAACGAGTTTTTTTTTCTACAGGCTATAGAGATCAGATATGCAACACCCGGCCTCACCCTCCTGTTACTGGTTCCTGAAGGGCACTCACTAAATAGCTTGGCAACAACTATGACTACAACCAGTTTGCGGGGCATTGATGACAGATTGCGTACAATGCGGGTAGCGGCCATACTGCCTATTTACACACTGCGTATGACATTACTATTACCTGGGAAACTTCAAGAGGTATGTACTACAACACTGCACAGTGTGTGTAAATGCGTTGTCACGTACAGAGGGCGTGTGCGCAGTATCGGACTGAGTATCCTCTTGCTTTATAATTGAACTTCCGATTTTAATTTCATAAAGATTTCGGTTGGGGCTCTGGCTGGTGTGCGGACGAACTCTAACCCTTACAATTTACTGTTATGTATTATATGGACTAAGAGCCAGCGCGTGCCAGACCTTCGTTATTTTATAAAATCTGAAAGTTTATCTGCGTATTGTCCCCAATACTGGGAGGAACGTTTATTTGGATGTTTGTTTGGATCATGGTTGCTTTGGGAGATAACAGGTGTAAAAAAATCTTACGTCTTACTAATAATGCTGCTGGAAATAAGATAGGTGTAAGTACAATAATGTTTACGACCCAACATTTATTATGCCTATTTTCACAGATGGGTATATCTCGCTTGGTAGAGACAAATAATAGCAAGAGCAGTGGATGCGGACAACTTAGACTATCTCACGCAGTGCAGCGAATCATGTTTTGGGCGGAGGCTGGCCGAAATGCTTATAAAGATGACGGTAGGTACCGAATTGTATGATAGCTAGCATAAATTGGATGCTTTGCAATCTGCGCTCGCTTTTTAGAGTTCCGTACATCAAAAGGAACCGTTATAGAATCACTTTGCTGTCTGTCCGTCTGTCGTGTCTATCAAGAAAACCTATAGGGTACTTCCCGTTGACCTAGAATCATGTTTGGCAGGCAGGTCTTATAGCACGAGTAATGGAAAAAATCCGAAAACTGAATTTATGGTTACATCAATCAGTCATTAACGTGCAGTGTTCTACATAAATGTGTTAGGTATATCTTGTACGATGGTACGGAACCCTTCGTGTGCGAGTCCGACTCGCACTTGACTGGTTTTTGGAAGCTAAAAGCTGCGATTGAACTTTTTATCACTGCTTTCGGATGCTCGATGCAGGTATTGCATGTTTCATTATAGTACATTCGACCACTAATCGGAACGATTTTGTAGAATGATAGCCACCGAGCTCATTTTGACATTGGTTGTTTGTACATTGCTGCTTCGCCGAGTGATATTAAAATAACTTTTCGTAGAAAACCATCACTGGATTTTAATAAAATGACAAGTGACCTCGGTGGCTATCATTCAGTGTTGATCACCGTCACCCCGCTGTCCAAGTATCGATTGTATTGACACGTGGCCATGAGACCGACACTACGGTAGCACAAAACGAGTAAAACTCTTTGTATTTGATTTTTTGTTCGTAGTACTTACGATAATATATGTACCTATGTATTATAATTTTAGGTATTGAATGGGACGAAGCTCCGGAGAAAGAAATAATCGTGGATCGTCCATATCTTTTCTACGTGCGATGGAAAAATGTCACGCTGATGAATGGAAACTTTGTATTATAGAATTAGATACGTTCTTGTATCTTTGTATATTATTGTGTAGTTCAGTATATTAATTTTTGTTTGAATAGCTTTATAGTATTAACCTCGTATATTTCAAGGCCTGGAACCTAGGGATGGCGTTGTCTAAAATAAGTGTTTTAAAATTTTCAAAAACCGTTTTAACAAATAAGTAGACCTATAGTACGCGACAGGTCGAGATGGTAATCGGTGTATGAGGGGGGGGGGGGGGGCACGTCTCCGCCTTCGCCCTATGTATAAGCTGCAGTAGGATGAGACTGCTAGTAGGTATACAGTATCAGATGTAGTAGGAACTCAGATTTGTTCGATAGGCCAGTAGGTAAATAAGTATTGGTTAAGTACTCGTAGATCAGACGTCGAAGCACAACAGACGGAAACGTTTAAAAGTACTCTTAGATCATCCTAATAAGTATCCTAGGTATTATCCAAATCTACGAGCAAGTATTATTACTATTATTTTTCAATACAATTTGGGTTACTCGACGGGCGAGCCATTTTCCATAGGTCAAGAAAATTAAGTAGGTAACTAGGTATGTAATGCCAACTCGAAAAATAAAATCGGGTCATTATTTTGTTCTTTTGCCAAGGTTCTAGACTTTTAGCAATAATCGTTTTTACAAGAATTAAAAGATTTCGCTTTGCGCGCGTCGTTTTGTTGATACTTAACAAATTACCTACCTCGACCTCCCTACCTAATTAGGTACCTACTTAAGACTGCCGCTGAATATATATTGAAACTTTAGATTGAAGGTCTATAATAATAATTAGTTACTTAAAACCTCGATCGTCGAGAAGGGAAACTAGCCGCTAATAAGGTACCTACTTTCAGATTCTAAACAGTTTTAAAAGAGCGCCTGAGAAAATTAAATGGCAAACATGCCTGCCTAAACTTTACGAAAATAATTAATTATTAGGCAGGAGTCAGGAGATGAAAGGAAAGGTTCTCACTTAGTTATTTAATTTTCGGCACTGTTGAGAATCTGAAAGTGCCTAAAGTTAGAGAGCTGTCCATTTCTTATATTTTTCATGGTGGCACAATGGAAACCGTAGTTACTTATATTTTAAGTGCGCTGAGTGGGTAAATTTAAATGAATTGAAGAAACAAGAGAATAGTGACATTTTTCATTTTTTTAAAGGATATTATCAAAGCATGATGATTATAATATTCCCCTTTCCAACTAAGTGCTAGGAGTAGGTACGAACGACAATAGAGCAACAGGTGGGGTGTGAACCGGCGACCTTTCGGATTGCAGTCTGCTCTTTTCATAGCTGAGCTATTGAGGCTAAGTAAAGACATCCCACTACTTCTCTTCTTCCAACTATTAAAATAGTAGGCAGTGGCAATCGGGGAGGGAACGCCCCGCACACCCAAACAACCCCCGGGCTAAACCGGTGCGGGCGTGCGGGGCGTCCCCAGCCTCATACTCCGATTGCCATCTCAACCTGTCATGGACTATACATGAACTTTCAATCGTAAATCTCCGCATGGGTTCTGCACTTTCCAATAGATATGATATTTTTAAGTAGGTAGGCGTGAGTACAGCCGGGACAGATATTAATTAGAATAGGTAGCTGTAGTGGTCGTAGCTACTACCACTTGCCCCTCAACTGTAGAGCATAAATAAAATAGTTTGTGATTATACTTAAGTACTTAATATTATTTTCCAGTAGGTAAGCCGCTCCGATTGTCAGGTCCCTGAAGATAGAGTTTGCCTAAAGAAGACTTCAAACAGGCATGCCGTCCAGGCGTCCGCGGAACTCCAATCCAGGTTTTCGTTTCATTTTCAGAAAATATTGATCTCTTTCCAGCCTACTGATTCGCTAACTCAGTGTCTACTGACTAACACTGAATGATAGCCACTGAGCCCATTTGGTATTCATTTTTAATACAATATGCACCCATATGATAACAAGTACCTAGGTCATAAAATGTTATAAGTTTATATAACACTAATTGTTAATAAATTATTATACACTGATATTTATTTTGTGTTAATAAATTTTCTAAAAATCCCGTGGGAACTCTTTAATTTTCCGGCATAAACAGTAGCCTGTGTCCTTATCCCCGGGATGCATGTTATCTCTGTACCTTTCGTCAAAATTGGTAAAACGCATGGGCCGTGAAATGCTAGCAGACAGACAGACACACTTTCGCATGTATAATATTAGTATGGATATATAACAAAATTACCTAATTTGTAAATATAACGCAATAACAACAAATACAGGTTTACAGCGAGAATTATCAACTACCTACTCGTACATAAACGTCTAACAAAAAAAATGCTTTGTTATGGTATTTTATAAAGATAAGTAAAATTTTAGAGCTCATGTGTTGAAGCAGCTTAATAAACCACCAATTGAGCAATTTATAATTGAAACGATAGACCCAATTAAAAACGGGTTTTCGTTGATAGATTACATCAGAGGCCATAGCATAGTGTAATAATGCTGGTGACCCTGTCTTCATCTCATTAAAAGCGGGCGGTAGGTAAATACTTTTTAGGGTTCCGCACCCCACGGGTACCAACGGGACTCTATTACTAAGTTTACGCTCTCCGTCCGTCAGTCTATCAGTGGGCTGTATCTCATGAACTGTAATACGAAAGCTGTACCTACATCTCATGAACTGAAAAACAAATTTTCACAGAATGTGTATTTCTATTGCCGCTACAACAAATAATAAAAAAATCAAAATGCCACCATTAAATTTAATAAAAATTTAAGTGTTTTTTCTTGTAGAGCCAAACTACATTTGTTTGGTGCGTACCCATTGCAAATAAACCCCTCTTAAGCTCAAAAACAAATTGAAAATTTTATTAGTTCATTTACTATTATTCTTATTAGGACCTTACTAGCTAAGTACTAAACAGTAAACACCAAAAATTCCGGCCTCTTGAAACCGGTATCAGGGCTCATAATATTTAACAATATTAAACCATACCATAATACGCGACACGTCGAGATGGCAATCGCGAGACGTTCCGCACATCTGCACAGCCCCCGCACTAACCCAGTGCGGAATAGCGCGGGTGTGCGGGGCGTCCCCCGCCTTATACCCCGATTACCATCTCGACCTGTCGCGTCATATACCTACGTATCAACAAATCGTTCATTAGGTACATCTAATTCTTATCCATACAAATATTATAAATGCGAAAGTGTGTCTGTCTGTCTGGCCGTCTGTCTGCTAGCCTTTCACAGCCTATCCGTTCAACTGATTTTGACGAAATTTGGTACAGAGATAGCTTGCATGCCGGGGAAGGACATAGGCTACTTTTTATCCCAGAAAAGAGTTCCCACGGGGTTTTTAAAAACCTAAATCCACGCGGACGACGTCGCGGGCATCATCTAGTATTTGATATTTTAAGGCATTTAATAAAAATAAGGGCCTTGGAGTTTACAAAGTCGGTATTGGCTAATAGTACACTAAGAAAGTACAGTACGCAGCAGAAAATAAACATCGACCTTTAGAATGATATTTCGGCTTTGTAGAGCGTTGTCTCTGTTACTCATACCTATGTGACGTTTTGTCAGTCTCAACGACAGAGACAGTGCTCTTCAAAACGGCTATCTCTTTCGATGTACAATATTTTCTGCCGCGTACTGTACTTGTCAACTAGTGTCCGACCGAAGGTCGATTTCAGCCCATTCTGGCCGACGACGAGGGTGGTTTTTTCAGCCGAAGGTGGCCAAACCTGAAGGTTCGGTCGGTTACCAAGTAAGTACCTACTTACTTGTTACATAAAAAAATTCACTAAATTGTAGATAACAGAGGAGAAGGGCCGCTAAATAAGTACAATGCGTAATCAGTCAGTTTTCTTAATAATTAATAGTGACTAGCGACCCGCCCCAGCTTCGCTTGAAAATAAAATAATAGCCTATGTCACTCAGGAATAATGTAGCTTTCTACTGGTGAAAGAATTTTTAAAATCGGTTCAGTAGTTCCAGAGATTACTTCCTACAAACAAACTTAAAAAGTTTACCTTTTTATGATATTAGTATAGATGAATAATAATTAATCGATGGAGTAGAAAACTTGCTAAAGTACGCGACAGGGCGAGATGGCAATCGGGAAGGGGAACGCCCCGCACACCCGCACAGCCCAGTGTGCTAACCCGGTGCGGGCGAGCGCGGGTGACGAGCGGCTGTGCGGAGCGTCCACCCGCCTCATACCCCGATTGTCATCTCCACCTGTCGCGGACTAAAGATACATTGTCTTAAATCACGAGACACATTGCTTTAAATAGGTTACCTATATGTATAGTACCTAGATAACGCAGCAAAGACCTTTTAGCACTGCGCGACCTAAACCAGCTTATCCGTGACTTACATAAATGTAGTCCTTTTTTACACCGTGCAATAATGTAAGGCACAGATAAGTGCCACGCGGGTTTAGATCAGACGAGCTATAAAATAATATTAGCTCGCTACGCTCGGACTCGTAACTTCTACCGCCGCGCCGTGTTATAATGGTCAACTTAAAATAAAATTTAAACGGCAAGTAATTTTTTATTTTTTACAAACACAATTTTAATAGTAGTAGTAGTAGTACAGTTTAAATTATGTATTTCTATGTGATGTGTTCTGGATCAAGGTAAATCTGTGCAGAATCGAAGCGACGCGTCTTTTCTAAATGTTGCAAAATATAAGTATAGTACGCGACAGGTTGAGTTTGCAATCGGGAAGGGAACGCCCCGCACAACCCCCTCGCTAACCCGATTCGGGCGAGCGCGGGTGTGCGGGGCGTCCCACGCCTCATGCCCCGATTGCCATTTCGGTTCGACCTGTCACGGACTATAAGTAGTTAAACTTTATTTTTCTTATTTTCATTTTCAACTCCGCTGAGTAAAATACGTACGTATTTGAGCAAGCAAATTTTTGTCTTTTTACCCGACTGCACGAAGAAAGGTAGTTGTTTTCGGGTGTAAGTATGTATGTATGTATCAAAATATTGTTTGATAGGTTTCTTTTATATTTAAAATTAATTTTTTTTACTTCACACATTCATACGTTTTAGATACTTATAATGGAGATAAAATTAAATATACACGTATTCTCATCACTTTAAAAAAGACGCGTCGTTTTGCTTCTATGCCAATATGCTTTGCACCCTTGGTAAAAATTACTTAAACAAAAATGTACCTACTTAACATGTTCGTAGGTATCTAATAGTAAGTATTTTTAATATACCCATAGGTACCCTTCGATGATTTTCTAAAGATTACAATGAAATGTTTTAACTGTTTTGTGTGTTTACATAAAAAATATGTCATACAAAGTTAAAGCGCATAGTTAAATTAAGGGATCTCATAAATACTAAGTACCTATGAATAGTCCGCGACAGGTAGAGATGTCAATCGGGGTATGAGGCAGCTCCGCACTCCCGCACGTCACCCGTGCTAGCCCGCACCGAGTTAGCACGGGGGTTGTGCAGGTGTGCGGGGCGTTCCCTCCCCGATTGCTATTTCAACCTGTAACGTAGGTACTATACGTAATAATTCCACCAATTAGTTAAGTTACCCTACGTTGGAGCGCTATTATTTATTTAAACTTATTAAGTACCTCAGTACCTAATTGCTGCAATCTAGACACAAGATTTGGAAGCAAAATCCGTCTGACTGATATCCGTTATTGATCGTTATTTTAAGCCCCTAACATGCTATAGTAATCAGAATTATCGTAACGCAATTATGCCGATTGTAACTTTTTGTTCTAATACGATCTTTATAATATAGATTGGACCGAGGAGGGGAACACAAATAATGATTCGTTTACATAACTGAATCGTAGAATAGCATCATTCATCATCATCATCAACAAATCACTACACCCTGGGTGGGTATGGGCCTTACGAATGCGCCGAAAACCGAGGAGCTACCCGTGCACCCACCGGCTTCTCCCAGTCTCCCACCAGTGGGTGGAAGGGGAATTCGTATTTCCCCATACACCCACTAGGTTAGTTAAGTATAGAGTAGGAATTAAATGTAAAATATGTCGATATATCGTATCGATAAATAAATACGAAATAGTTAAATTTATATAGGTAGCTTTTTTTAAGAGTTGTAATTAAAGGAAATAGTAAAGAATTATTTTTCGCTCATTCAAGGTCAAATTAATATTATTTATTTGTTATTTTGATTGATACCTACAGGTTATATGTTACTGGATTTATGTAACTTCCAAAATCCAAGTAAATATCATTTTTCAATTTATATCTATGAATTTTGTCCATTGTATTAAAATGCAGCAAGCAAAGAAGGATATAATGACATTCTCTATTTTATAATCATTGTTTTTTAATAAAGTGTTATGTAAATATAACTCTTTCGTATTTAGTTATCGATACCATGTATCGACATATTTTTAACCGACTTCATTACATTTTATTCCTACCCTAACGTAATGGGTGCATGGGTAGCTCCTCCGAAAACCATTATCCTGAATAGCAGAATCACATTATTGTACCTGAATCTATTTTGACCTAGATCTGGCAATAAGAAAAGAAAGTCCTTACCATCCGGGGTCAAAAAAAAGGGCCCCGGATGGGTTCGAAACTAGTCGGGCTATCGTCGGCTAAACACGTGAGTACAGCCGGGACAGATATTATTTAGAAGAAAAGAAAGAATATTTACTTTGTTTAAAAAAAGAAAAAAAAACGGCCAAGTGCGAGTCAGGCACCGAGGGTTCCGTACTAGTCGTATTTTTTCGACATTTTGCTTGATAAATCAAAAACTACTATCCATAAAAATAATTTTTTTTTTTAGAATATACCTACCTAGTACAGTACAGGTAACAGGCCCTTTCTTTCATTATGATACCCCACTTGATATAGCTATCTTACTTTGAAAATTGGAAATACATATTAATTATTTACGTTTAATTTTTTTTGTGATGTAACCACAAATTCACGATTTTCGAATTTTTTCCTTTACTTGTGCTATAAGACCTACACCTACCACCTTTTCAGATTTTTCCCCAAATGTCAGCTATAAGATCTACCTATCTGCCAAATTTCATGATTCTAGGTCAACAGGAAGTACCCTACAGGTTTTCTAGACAGGCACGGCACACAGACGGATAGACGGACGGACAGACAGACAGACAGACAACAAAGTGATCCTATAAGGGTTCTTTTTTTCATTTTGAGTTACGGAACCCTTAAAATTATGAAAAATAGCATTAAGCAGGAAATTATTATTATGTACTTACTTAAATAATGACAATAATACAACTTTTAGAAAATAAATAGGTAACAAAAGTAAAAAATAACTACGGCTTACATCTGTAAGAAGCTGCCTGAAGGTGGTTCTAAGTGGTCAGTTCCTCATTTCTCTTACAAATAACGTTAGATTAGCTGTTAATACTTCATGTGTATTTTGGAATACTGCTCCCTGGAAATAAGAAGTAAATTGTGTTTTATAATATGCTTACAATTTAGGTAAGTACCTACCTACCTATAAAACAATATAGAATGAAGATCTGAATAAAGAGGCGTCGGTAATATAATAATAGATGTTGGTTTAGTTATGCAGAAATTTATTTAATTGAAAGTATTTCGTGTAATTACAATTTAACATCTTAATAGCTTGACATATAACGCGTAAAATTTAACTCCTCACGCGCAATTTTACCTTTTTGTATCAAATTTCATGTCAAAAGTCCTTACTTTAAAGATGAACTGTACTTTTGACATGGTAGGTGACCCATAGAGTTAAAATGGCGCGTGAGGAATCATTTTGTACGGACTAAGAAATACTCGTTGACTAGTATCATAATTCATAACATTAAAATATTGGTGACAACGATTGTTCATTGGATACAATATAGTAAATAATATTATAATAATACTTAGTTAGATGATATCTTTTTTCTAAGCAAGTATTTCGTTGGATATTGATAAAATTAATTTACAGAGACCACCACCGAAACATCCTGTTAATTAAAAAAAAATTGCTAATCGGTCCAGAAGCCTGGAAAAAATCGAAGTACATAGATAGGTACATTAAAAAAAAGTCGAATAAAAACCATGCCGAATTGAGAACCACCTCCTTTTTGGAAGTCGGTTAAAAATGGTAAACTAGACTCCTGTCAATTAATAAAATATTGTATAACATATAATACCTATTATATAAATATATGTATGAAAAATACAACAAACGGAGAATAATTTTCTAAAGAAACGTGGCCTAGTTTTTTCATTTATATGTACCTAGGTACCTAAGTTATAAATTATGATTTTAATAGGTACATTACTTCGTGCTGAATTTATATAGATCCACGCGTCGACTTTTAGTCAAAAATAAATCATTACACACTTTAGATGGTACCTAGTTGACTAACGTATTTCATTTGAAAACTAAGAAATTTCAATGACAAGGACACTGGACAGGTAACATTATTTTAAACAACTGATATATATAAAAGTAATACCGTCTACGACATACTTGTTAGTGTATAATGCCTTCTTTACATGTGGGTTAGTGCTCTCGCCAACTATTAGTAGTTATATTGATCCATCTGCGCTCGGGATTTTACTATGTACAATCCTTCGCTTCGCTCTAAATTCAAAATAACGCCTTTGTGGAACAAAATATCATTTTGGCCCCTTGTAACACAAATTACTATTATAAAACGAACTGCAATTAATTGTGACAATAGGGCTATTATTCCAAATTATATTAAGTAGGTGTGTTTGAATTTATGGGTTATGTTAATCTAAAAACCAAAGAATCTGTGATCTTAAAATAAAAATAATTAAACTTACTTTCTAAATTAAAAATTACTATGGTAAGTAGTTATAACATACAATAGGGTATTTGACTATTGTTTCCTCAAATTAAATAGAAAGTGTATTTTATATATAGTATAATACATAATTCATCTCTGCTATTATTTTAAAATCAGTATAAATATCTACTTTGTTTATTTTATTTGTTACGGAACCGGCCACAGAATTTTTGACTTTTTTCATTTGCCTCCCACAATGTTCACTTTGTGCCATTAATTATTATGGCCCTCACTAATTGATGTGTAATAGATAAGTAGATAAAGATAAATACAATTCAAAAGAGTCCTTTGATGGAAGTAACTTGTTGTTTGTCACCTTTTTTAGGTCTGTCATCATTATATTTCTGTAAATACATTCACAATTATTTTAGGAACTGTCAAATACCCCATTACTATTGATAAAATAGTAATATTTTAATGGTCAACAATGGCCTCAATTAATGTTCTACACAAAACTGTAGCTAAACTCAATTTGCAGGACTAAACTAGCACGATCCTTTTTAGTCTTGTCTATAGAAAAGAATAGCTTTATTTTTAGCTATTCTTTTTGTTTAGTTCAAGTTTTGTGTACAACAGAATTGTTACTTAATACAGTAAACAAAGCTATACGTATTATTACAATTGATCTGACACTATAACATATTATCCACTAATTTACTGCTACTTATAAATAAACCTAAATTTAATTATATTAAAGAGAGAGATATTTTTAACCACATTGTTAGTTATTGGACACTTTTTATAGCTAGCATTCTAGTGTTTGCAAGATTCACAACAAATCTTAAACTATTGTATGGCCTCATTAAAAACACTTGCTGTTCTTTAGATCAAAACCTTGTTCTTTCAAGACGAAAAATACTTTTATTATGTAAGAATACAATCTTGCTCTTAGTTAGCTTTATTTGAAAGGCCATAATATTCCATAAGGCCATTCTAGGCAAGCGTGCTCCATCTTAGGCTGCATCATCACTTGCCACCAGGTCTGATTGTAGCCAAGCGCAAGTCTTTAAATAAATAAAAATTGTTTGAAAATATACTTAGTGTTTTAACTTTTCAAATAGAAACTAAAAACCTAGGAATTAGGTATCAATCATAAACAAATCAATGCAATATTAATAATTACTGCATAATGTATGTAAGTATGAAAGTGTGTTTTGTTACATAAATATCCAGTTCCTGTACATAGACAAAAGTCATACTCATGAACACTTTGATAGATGCTACAGTGATTGCATTGCAAGTAGTCTAATCTGAAGTTGCAACATGGCAATTTGCGCAGGTCATAGACTAAGGATTAATACAGAAGCCCAGCCGAAATCTGTTTTTGTACTATATGCAGTCATATGCCTCATGTTTAGATTGGACTACATATTTTGCACGTAGGTACTATACCTATTTATCTGGTGACTATTTTTGCGAACTTAGTTCGATATTTTTTTAAACTTAATAAAGAATGGTGGACCAAGAAACAAAATATAGCTTAGTTTCGTTTAGATGCATTATAAATAATTATAATACCTACATAAAACAATATTTCACTCTGGTTTCGTTCTAAATTCATCGACATAATCGAACCACGCATTGACAAATAAGGCAAATATTAAATTATTATTTACATTTGAATTAACAATAAATAATCGTTAACATAAGACCTTAAGCTACTACACTGTGCTACTGCAAGTGATACCCATGTTATTAGATCAATATACTACTCATATTATTATAACTGCAGTCAAAACTCCCAGTTTCCATAGTTTGTGATAATAATAGACTCACAGAGAATTTAATTGTAAGCAGACCTAATTATGACCATACAATAATGCATTTGTAAGGCACATAGTAAGGCATGCTGGATCAACTGAACTTATCTTCATTATGATGAATTGTGATTTAGGTCCTTTAATCTGATTTTAAATGTGATAAGTTGTAAAGTGAAAAATAAAGCATCAATTAGAACCCCATATTTTTCAAAGTAGGTTAATAATAATTATTTTATAAGATATTTAATAGTTCTGTAAAGATAAATTGAAAAGTTTTTTCAAACCTCTGGCAAAACTTAGAAAAGTGGCAAACCTATTTAGAATACCTAAGTATAATAAGTTTACGTGTTTGTAAACAGGGAGCTTTGACTAAACCTATTCA
This sequence comes from Maniola hyperantus, assembly GCF_902806685.2. NCBI lineage: Eukaryota > Metazoa > Arthropoda > Insecta > Lepidoptera > Nymphalidae > Maniola > Maniola hyperantus. The sequence goes on along the minus strand of NC_048539.1, from coordinate 9,478,660 downwards.
CATAGCTTAATAAATTATTAAGTTTGTTCTACACTCCTATCTGAGGTATTTCACATGTGTTGCTCATTATAATGTTGCAAATTATAGAACATTATAACGCATAAAATTTAACTCCTCGCGCGCCATTTTAACTCTTTGTGTCAAAGTTCATTTCAAAAGTACGATTTTAGTCCTTATTTTAAAGGGGGACCGTAGGGGACCGTACTTTTGACATGACAGTTGACCCATAGAGTTAAAATAGCGCGTGAGGAGTCATTTTTTACGGACTATAAGTGCCGTTTTTTACGGAGTATATAAGTGTTTATATTTTAGTTTGCATACATTATATAAAAAAATATCTGATTCCGATTAGTTTGATAATTAAAAACTTATGTATAATTTTTTTGTCACATCTTGTAGGTAGTTAAACAACTAAATATCAGTCAATTATCAATAGAAATAAAATTAATTCACTAGTAAGTTTTTAAGTTTTGTTTTTGTAAGTGTTCGCTTTGCCAAAAGGTACAAATTTTAAGGTTCATTTCATTAGTAACAATAGTAATATTTGGGGAGGAAAATATTGTCAAAACATTATTCATGTTTTCGTTGCCAACATTGCATAGCGTGTAAAGCATTGAACTGTGTGGGCAACAATATGCGAGCAGGCAACGCGTATATAGTCCGCGACGGGTCGAGATGGCATTCAGCCACCGGCTAAGCCGTACCGCCAAGCGATAGCGTTTCGGTACGATGCCGCGTAGATACCGATAAGGGGTAAGGTTTTATAAAAAACTCTACTCTTTAAGTTATTCCGCTAATATCTTAGATGCAGTCTAAGATATAAGTCTGAAGAGTGATATAGGCTACTTTTCACGCTGTAAAATCAAAGATTCCCATGGGATTTTGAAAACCTAAACTAGCCAAAGTCGCAGGCATCAGCTAGTATCTACATAATTCCTAATTTACATAATATAACTTATAAGAAATTAGTAGGCTTTCTAGATTTACATAGTATTGTGAATTGTTTTGTTTATTATGGTATTTACTTAGTTAGCTGTGTATTCAAATTTTGAATTTATTACATAGGTACCCAAATAGTTACTTGTTTAATAAAAATAAATATTGAGCTCAACAAAAACCAAAAATTGACAAAATCTTGAAATTCTGCATTAAATATTTAATTTTAAGTCTTTTTGGACTTTAGTAAACTGGAAAAACTTATATATCAATTATCTTTAGTGAAAGATGTAGAATGTAGTATATTGTTTATCTGCAATATGTACCAACTTGAGAGCCATTTAAAAGTGCTATAATCAATAAAATTCTTATGTTTAATATCTATTTTAGTCTCTCACAAGTAAAGCAGGATTTTAAATATAAAAATAAATAAAAAACTACAATACATATTATATTATACCAATATCACTCAATAGCTCAAATACTTTAAATATATTAATGGACCAGACAATTAATTTAGGAGGCCATTGTAATTAATTTCTACAATGTCAATTTATTTACAATTTGAGCTTTAACTATTGAGTTTAACAGGAATATAATTAATTGAAGAGGTGACAATTAAATTATTTATTCAAAATATCTTTCTTCCAAAAACTAACTTGTTACTTTCTTTAAAAGCAATGAAAACCTAATATACATTTCTGTACACATAACTTGAGTATACAATTTCTTAATCTACAGATTAGATAACACCTTAGATTTTAGCTCAAAATTGTGATTCATTAATGCGTTTAATTAGTAATGTTGATATTTTAACTATTCCCTTAAAAATGCAAAAGAACTGACAACAAGTATGTACATACTTTGACCAATATATGAGTAAATTGGAACAAATAATATGTGGCTAAATTAGACACTTTCAATTATTAAAAAGGAAAACACATTACATATTGGATATTTATGAGGCAAAGCAAATTGTTCATAGCTATGAGAAAAGTTATTGTGAAATTCCGTAATTGACCCCACCTGTGTTGAGGCCCGTGTTTTCCGAGGCGCCAGCAGGCTGCGGCGCGGGCATGGCGATGGGCGGCTGCTGCTGGCTGCCGGCCGGACGCGCTTCCCCGCCCGGCTGCGCCGTCACGGGCTGGACGCCGTCAGAATCGTCACGTTCCAGCGTGTGATAGTCCCCGGACTCTTCCGGCGGACGGGGCTTGCATTTGCCGCAGCAACAATTACAGCAGCAGCATAGACAGCAGCAGAAGTAGCATCCAGTCAAAATACCGCATACAGTAAATAGTACTTTGCACCAAGTACTTGTAACGACGAAATAGGCGTTGACATTTTCTTCTCCAAATTGTTCAGCTATGTACAACCCGAGAGAGCCATAGTTATCATATATATTTCGTTTCGTAGCGTCACTTAAAATTGTATGAGCGCGATTTACTTCCTTAAACTTATCTGACGCTTCCGGGTTGTTTGGATTTTTGTCTGGATGGTATTTTAACGCTAATTTGCGATAACTTTTCTTGACATCGTCGGCCGTTGCAGTTTTGGGAAGTTGCAGTATTTGGTAAAGACTGTCGCCTGCGGTAGAGAGTTTTCTTTTATCCATTTTCACTAATATCTTCTTTAGTTATGTTCACAATTGTAAAATAAAGGCGTTACAACAATTACATACAATTACAAGAAAATCATTAAAACGATAGTAAGTGAACGAACGATTACAATCGTCGTCAATATTGCCAACCGCAACAGTGATGATAACTGGTAACTCAAACTTTGCTCAACGTATTCTGTGGGTAACTGATACTCTTTGGCAGCCCCGTAACCGGAAGTAAAAATGTAAAAGGTAGGTATGTATGTCGAAAGCGTAGATAGAGTAATAAAGATAGATACAGGAACGTTTGCTTTCTGTCAAAAACCACATCTCCATGGCTGCCATCATCATGAGGCATCCAGACTTATACAATGGATTGATTGTTATTTATATCTGGCGGGAATGGACTATGAGTCATATTTAATTGTTAACTATTTGAATCAACATATTTTGTGTCATGTTTAACATCTAGCTGATTTAATTGTTACGTTAATTATTTGTGACGTCACAGGAAGTATCATTTAGTTCAATCACTTTGCAATTTGTAAAATACTGGAAGTTAAATAATACCAACCTTTAAAATATGTCAGTTTTGCTGTCCTGTCAAATTAGTATAAAAAGCGTAGGTTAAATAAAAATGGCGGTCAATTGTGAGAATTAAGTCGAAGGCGCAAGCTATGCTTAAAAATACAGTGAAGTGAAATTGGAAACTGACTATTATTGAAGACCATCCCTATACTTCTGCAACATTTCAGAAGTGGGATACTAAGAAGAGAAGAGAGCAGAACATTGAAGAATGTCAAAGATTTTTTTTTCTCTTCTGAAAACACCACGCCTCTGCTTAGAAAATTACGCCGCGGGCCTATATCGACGCAAACTCATCTTCAAGATGCGACCAGAGGACTTTTCTGTGTATTATAACATTAGAGGACTTGAAGTTGAAATATCTACGTGCAAAATTGCGGTCTACAATACCAATACCAGACGCCCTACTTACTTTATTGAGAGTACCTACTTATCGTCATCGGAAAATTGTGGAAGAATCTACTACTTCAGCGCGGGCTTCAAGATGTAGAAAAGGGGATTAAAGTTCAACTACGTCTTTGCCACGCGTGAACAAGAAGCGCTGCTGTAATCTACTGACGATGACGGATCAATCACGAGCCACGGGGTTGCTGATGTCAACAAATCCGGCATCGGGTGATCGGGGCGCAACGAGCCACGCCGCGCCGCGCCGCCGCGGTGCCGGCCGCTACGAGCCACGCCGCGCCGTGCGGGACGCAAGGGCAGCGACTCCTGTGTCGCCATAGCAACAAGTCGAGCATACCTACACTCGGTGAGTCGTATTACATCTAACCAACAAATTTTCTAAGCATAATATGCAAATTACTCTCATAATATTACATTAGTGCAGATAGAATCTTTGCCTACCTACATTGATCCCGGAAGTTATTTTTTGTAAAATGAGTTAAAAATACCATAAGTATCTAAAGATTTCATCATGAGGAGAGGCTTTAGGTGCACTCACATAATATAATCACTTTATGTAATAATTTGTGTAAAATAATGTGCATGTGTGTGTAATTACAAAAAAATTGGTGTATACCTTTTGTGATCTCTCCGATGTAGGTCTGATTATCATTATCACTAGGCAGCCGATAAAATTAAATAACCTTTGTACACGTTACTAAGTACTCCAGTCACCGCAAATCCTGAGGAATAAATCGAATCACAAAATCTGACCACCGCATAGGTCCATGAGTCCCATGACTACCGCCTCATAGGGTTGCTCAGTGTGCTGATTAATACAATATTTAATGTTCTTATTCGTAACTAAAATAACTTATGCTATTCCATCTCTGGAGAGTTTATCTGCATTGAAGTATGTATGCTACTTTATAAACGTAGGTGATGTAGTAAGTAGATTCTGTTCCGGTTTCAAAACTAAAGGCTCATACATATAAATATTAATCTTGGTTTCCAAGTTGTTGGTCTGATTTGTTCGGATCGGCCGCAATCAGTTCACCACGAGACTTTAAATACGAGGACATTTGAATTATTTAATCCTTACCCAACTTTAGTGACTGTGTGACATATTCATGCTTACCTACTGGTAAATTAAAACTACCTGACTATTCATAAGCACTTTTAAAAAGTTTACATGAATAAAAAAACATTCTATTCTATTCTATTCTAATGACTTTCCAATATAATGTCTGTGTGACTTATCCAAGTTAAAAACTGTGTGAGAAACCCAATAAAACTAAGAAAACTACAATACGTCTAGCCAACTAATCTTAATGTAACAAAATTTATAAAATTAATTAAACACCTTGAAGACCAGAAAATAGAGCCAGATTAATGTTGGAAATTTAATTTTTGCTAGGAACTGTGTGTACTGAATTCTTTTTAGATAAGTAGTCATAGATACACTATTTCAAAGTCAAAACATTTATTCAAATTGGGTAACATTGTACACTTTTTGATCGTTAATTGTTGAATTTGTAAAACAATAATGTAATGGTGATCATTGGGGCTGATTCTCTTGTACACAATCTCTAAACTAAACTAAATAACAAGTCTAAATCTAGTGCTATCCTTTTCCGCAAGCATCATTATGAAAGGGATAGCAATAGATTTAGACGTGCCATTTTAGTTTAGTTTAGAAATTGTGTACAACGGAATTAGCCACAATAATTACTTAAACTTGAAACTAAAGCTACGACGGTTCTAAACGCGCCCAGACCTGAGAATAGCCGACAAAAACTCAGCAACTATTTTTTTTAATTTATATTTTGTTTATTTGACTAACCCACAACAATGACGACTCGAATTTATTGTTCCTACGTTAAAAATCAATCTTACGAAAAATTTTAAGAAAAATTCTCTACATAAATTACAAACGTAAACTTAAAAAAAAAAAGAGCAATCTATATAGTGTGTAATAATTACCTACGGATCACTACTACCGGTTTCACTAACAGCAATACCACGATGTTACAAGTTGAGCTGCACATTTTTCTTACCTACCCACTATCTCAAATATTATGTAGGTTACCAGGTTTTGTGGCATTGAATTTAACAAAAATAATGCCCTGTACAGTGTACATTCTATAACTTTAATAAAAAATAAATAAGTTAAAACAAAATTCATACACAATAAAACTAGGTATTTATATAAAAGAGACTATCGTAACTAAAAGATAGATAGCGTACAGGTTAACCATTGGCTAGTACAGATGAAATTCAGTAGGTAATAGGATTATGCTTACAAGTTAATAAGTAATAGTAAGATAGGTTTACGAATTGCAGGAAGACAATAATGTTACAATGACAGCAGTGGGTCAGTTGCGGATAAACTGTATCAAATATTATTACAATCTCAATTATTGTGATAGGCCGATTTTTAGGTATTCTTGTTGCAACAATGCATGATAGCTGATGAGTGATGGTGAGCATCAACCAAATATAGGTGATTACGATCGTGAACTATTATTTTTCGAGCACGGTCGTTATGACTTCGAAGCATAAAATTACTAAACTGACAACGAAATATGTAGTTGAAAAAAAGACTGATGTGCAAAATTAAGCGGGCAGGGCTTAGTTCAAGACACAATTTAAATGTCATCAATAGATTAAATAAAATTCATTATAATAAAAGTACACAGATGACAAAATATACATCATCGACATCATCATCATCATCATCAATCGATAGACGTTGGGGTGTCCTGGGGTGCTGGAGTGGCGACCTTGCACCGGAGGGAGCCGCACTGGCAACGTTGAAATATACATATTATGAGCTAAATAATATCGATGTACCTACTTAAAACTAACAGTTATTAATTTTGAATCGAAAGGTAATATATCGCTAAATCAGCAGATGCTAATTATCATCAAACATGTAATGTCTGAGTGACTTCCCTAACGGGACGACTGTGTGACTTCCTTAACGATAAATCAGAGTGACTTCCCTATCTGAAAGACTGCGCGACTTTCTTAACGGAACGTCTGTGTGACATCCGTAACGAAACATCTGAGTGACATTCCTAACGGATAATCTGTATGACTTCCGTAACGAAACTTCTGAGTGACTTCCCTATCGAAATGTCTGAGTGACTTTCGAAAGTGACTTCCCCTAAAAATGTCATCGTCAAGAGTGAAATTAGATAAAAAACAATAGTAGGTAGAACTTATAGTTAAACGAAGCTCAACTCTACTTTAATTTAATTATACTACAGTCATTACATTAAGTATTACAGTAAATCTAGTAAGTATGATTAAAATACAGAAATCACGATTAAATTGAAATATTGGTCCATAAGTTCAAAATCCTAATTAATTAGTAATAAACTTTTATTATGAATAACTCATTAATTAAATAATAGTGTTATATAAAATTAGAAACTCCTTTAGTTTGATTTTATTATTTAATATGCAACTGAGACATGCCAGTAACATTACTCCTGTAATTTTATAAATTCAAAAAATCCCGATAAGTGACGAATGACATTCTTGCATTGTCAGAATTACTCCCCTACATGCTTTAGTCTGTATCAGTCCTGTTTCTTGTATCAATAATATTATGATTCTTGTTTGTAAGATGATTCTTATACTTTCTATCCTGACTGTTTTATTCTGTACCCGTGTTCTGTTCCTTATTCCTCATGGAAACTCATCATTGGACTAAAAATGCATTTGAAGTATGATGTCTGTCACATCCCTAGAGCATATCTGTGAGATCTTCCTAAAGAAGGGACTGTAGTAAATCGTAAAGAAGACTGTTTGACCGACGCAAATGGTCTTGGTGACCTGCGAATCGAGTCTGTGTGACCTACCCAACGGGGCTGTGTGACCTGCGCAAATAGTCTGTGTGATATGTGCAACGTGTGACATACATATGTGTCGCCTACCCAAATGGTGTGTGTGCCTCTGTGTGTACGTGTGTGTGTGTGTGAATCACTCCAACATAGTCTCTGTGTGATCTCTATTCTCTCCAACACAATGACTTGGATATGGAATCTATTTGACCTTCCCATGATAAATTGTTCGAGATGAATTAAAAGTACCTACAGTAAACTCTGCTAAAACAAGACCATAAGAATATAAAATTCAATAATCGTCCCCTGCAGATTTAAAAGGGATAGAAATGAAATCTCGTCTAAGTATGCATACTGTTTTTCTTAAGTTTATAGGTGTCATGCCCATGTAAAGTTCTTCCTAATGCAGAACTCTAGGAACGTCGAACGTCAGTTACTTACCCAGTTATTAACTTGATAATAATATAATAACGACCTTGAAAAATAACCCGTGATATGCTACAATGTCAAACCTAGCTTTTCTTGTGCAGTAGATATCTAAACCAATTTTAACTTCTTAAGTGGGCTCAGTTCAGTGCTTTCTTCATACAAACGTAGGAGGGTAATTACTACATTATTTGATATGATATGCTCAAAACTAAGTATTACATCGGTTTGTCTTGCCATTATCTAGGTTTATTGATATATTAAACATTAAAAAAAATATTGATTTGAAAGTTACGAGCCTCAAAAGATTCCTATTTTAACACTAAATTTATGCCAACTTTGGGCGTAAATAAATAATTAGGGTATGAAAATTCTAAAGCAAATTAACACTAGACATAGTTTATTTATTCATTAGTTGAAATATTCTATTTTGCGAACATACATTTAGTATTTTTGTTTTCTCAAAATACTTTTCCTATACCCTTGATTTCAGTAAAAATCATCGTGCTTCTCACCTTTCTCATACAATGTCAAGTGAAAAGCATACAGGTTAGGTCGAGCGTACTGCGCCACCTTAATAAAATGGTCTCATGAGTCATGACGTCAGCTGTTATAAACTTATCTGGATAGACAAGTACCTACCTACAATTTTGGATTGCAGATACAACGAAATCGTTTACATTTCATCAATTTCAAACACCCACCTACTGGTAATCAAATGTTACCATTATGTATTACCTAAATACTATAGCAAAACATTTAAAGTAATGATTAAAAGAGGAACATTAATAACAATTTTGATTAGAAGTAGTTGATAACTTAATAAATCAACTGAATATTTTATATGGTATATGCTATTAATATGTAGGTACAGATTTGTAATAAAATTAAGTATCAATCAAGTGAATACTGTTCGGTATTTCTCTTTTGTCAGGTGACTGATGGTGCGAAAGCGGGGATGTTATCTGAGTGCCGTGAGACACGGCCTTTCCAGGATGGCCGAATGTCAAAAACCACATCTCCATGGCTGCCATCATCATGAGGCATCCAGACTTATACAATGGATTGATTGTTATTTATATCTGGCGGGAATGGACTATGAGTCATATTTAATTGTTAACTATTTGAATCAACATATTTTGTGTCATGTTTAACATCTAGCTGATTTAATTGTTACGTTAATTATTTGTGACGTCACAGGAAGTATCATTTAGTTCAATCACTTTGCAATTTGTAAAATACTGGAAGTTAAATAATACCAACCTTTAAAATATGTCAGTTTTGCTGTCCTGTCAAATTAGTATAAAAAGCGTAGGTTAAATAAAAATGGCGGTCAATTGTGAGAATTAAGTCGAAGGCGCAAGCTATGCTTAAAAATACAGTGAAGTGAAATTGGAAACTGACTATTATTGAAGACCATCCCTATACTTCTGCAACATTTCTCATTCACACTAAAAAGAGAGCACAGATAAAGTTACTAATGTGATAAACAGAGACGCACCTAACCTATTTTTTGCCCCTTATCGTGTAACTGGTTTTTCAAGAATACATACAACTTACATACAAGGCATGCAACATTAGTTGCGAAACAAACTGAGAATTCGTGGCGTAATTGTATTTCTCATGAGTTATTTACTTGTTTTCACATAAAAAATGGTTAATACTATTTTAAATATTTTATAATTTATTGGTGATCGGTTAAATACAAATATTGACCACTGAACAATGATAATAAAAATTGTCGTGTAAAGTATCGAAATACTTGGACCTGGCTCACGAGATTACCGCCATGTGGAGTGTTGACTCAACGATTATTGTACCGATAGTTGTATCAGTCCATGGTCTTATTGCGAATAGTTTTGACCAACATCTTAAGAAACTATCGCTTAATTGTTGGATCAAGGGTAAGATACAGAAGGCAGTGGTTCTTGAGACGGCACGCATTGCGAGGAGTTTCCTCACTTTGGAGCCCTGACCATTGGCAGCTTGGATCCTAGCCCGCTGCTAGTGGGATCCATTTTATCATATTTTTAATTATTGTTTTTTTTTGTTGTTGTTCCAGTTACTTTAATTTTTGTTGTTCTTGTTATTTTAATTTCTGTTGTTTCTGTTATTCTATCGTTTGTTGTTTCTCTTACTTTATATTCTGTTGTTTATTTTATTTTATTTAATTTTTTGTTGTTCCTGTTATTTGTTTTTCTGTTACTTTACTTTAATTTTTTTTGTTGCTTCTGTTATTTTATTGTTTGTTGTTTTTTTAAAAGTACTAATCCTCGCGGACGAAGTCGCGGGCATCAGCTAGTACTTAGTATAAAAGGAAACACATTTTAACTAATTCAAATCAATTTATTGGGTAAAAAGAAGATAGGCAAACAGTTTGTTGGTTCTACTTCCCACCGCTTCAAATGTAGGTAGATAAGAAATGTGACTTGTTTTAGGATCGTCTTTATACGTGAAACAAATCAGAATATCTAAGTTGAGAAGAGCTGGCATATTATAGCTGCTCGATACTCTCTAGGATAGGATTTCCACACGCCACGGTCTTGCACCAACACCATCCGACTCCCTGCGACTCTCTTTACAAAAACTACTTACTTAACTTACTTACTTGTTTAAAAAAAACAAGTACCTAATAAAATTAAAAAGCTATAAGACTCACGATGAACTACAGTGGCCCTGGTAAGTTCTATTTTCCTTATTACTGACCAAAAATAGATGCATTTGACGATTCAAAAGTAAGAACTTCTAAAAGTTTATAATTGAATAAAAAATTATCCTCAATAACAGTCTTTACCTAACTACTTACCTACTCTTGCAACATGACATTGAGGAGTTGGATTAGTGATTAGTTGTTACAAAGTTTATACCTACCTGGCAGCCAGCCTGGGTAGCCTAGTATCTATTCACAATCAGCAGACCCAAGGCTTCTAAGGTAGATAAAGTTCGACTCGTTTTGGTTTCACTATTAGCCAGCTCTTGACGTGGTTTTAGTTTCTTTATCACCTGAAATAAACTTTTATTTGTCATGCTTGTAAACATGCAAGAATCCTTATGATCGTCATAGGGATTTTTGCATTTTTGCATTAACAAAAATTTAAAAAAGAACTGTAAAACATAATAAATAATTTACTTCCTCAAAACTGCAAATTAATAGTTGGTCTCTTTTTGTTTAACTATGGTCAAATCAAGAAAATTGCAATGTGCTACTTATCTAGTAGTAGACACCTACCGGCTACCTACATACAATTTGAAAGTGCTTAGTACATACTGGTTGATAGTACCTAACTATTTAGGATATCCTTCAAATGTACTGGTACTGCATCTAATTCTAATTTCTTTATTTTAAACCAAAAATATAGTTAACAGGATTAACAGACAGAACATAGGCGAGAATATTTTTTTGGCTCCCAGTTTTTTCGTTTTATGGCCCTGATTATTTAGAAATGTGTGGCATTTCTAATTTCAGGACATTTTGGAAATCTACAAAAGTATGCAAATATTATTAAAAGGATAAATTTGATTTTATCGATAAAGTATGTACACACATCACTACAAATGAGGCCTAAAAGAATGTATTAAATAAATATTAAATTACGCTATGAAACGTGATTTTGTTACTTTGTCACGAGATGATTACATTTATAATATGCAAATCTTTAATTTTCAGCGATTTTCGGAGTAAAAATCGCTGTTGGTAGCGATGGAATAATTATTAAAGACTAACCCGTGAAAATACAATTCTGGAACTTTTACGCCTCCTTTCGTAGATCTGGATGCACAAAATACAGCTTCACACATTTTGTTTCCACTTTTTAGTGTAATTTTGACCCTGATTTATCAGATTTTTAAATATTTGGTAAAAATGTTGCATCAAACCCCAATGTTTTGTCTGCTTAAGGGGGCACCTGTCAACTATACTGGTCACTATTTTCACCGATAGAGCGACGTTGCCAGACTTATATGAGCTATCGCTTTTACACGAATGGAGGTTCCCTGAAAAAGACGGAGATAACAATACCTCTTTGACACATAGATGTACAAGAGCGGCAACACGTTATGGTTACCTCTATGTATACTATCTCTATGGGCCACGGTGATAAGGACAAAACAGAATCATTTTGTCACGTTCTAACAAGAGCTTAAATGCATTTTTAGCTATCTCGCTCTAACAGTAAGTGTCACAATAGGGCTACTTGTAACAGTCCTTATTCTGAGGTATTTACAAAGGATTTGTATGTAACTACTACGTAGTGGTATTTATCCACCGTGCTCTTGTGTTTGATGACGTCATCAAACAAAACGTCAAAAACACGGAACAGAAAGAACAGTGGAAGTGCAATTCACCAAAATTACTATAGGAACCGCTGTCGCCAAACTCATACAAATATACCGATAGTCATATATTGCACTACAAAGAAACAAATCATTTGATTTGTCGTTTAAGTTTAGTCAAAACTAGCCTACGTCACAGATTTGGAAATAAACCCTGACGCTCTAGAAATAAGATTTATTTTGCTTTAGCGGAAGAACGTATTTACGAGCTATAGTCACACTCACGTCACACTAGATTCAATTGTCCAATTAATTCCGCTACTTGATCATAGATGGCGGTATTCTAAGTAGTAGCAATTATAAACTTAATTACTTTAAACATATGGTTGACATTTGCGTGATCGGTCGATTTTTTTTCCTCCTCAGTTAAGGCTGCACCACGTAGCTCAATGAATTACCTATCGATATCGATAGATACTCGTTATTTTGTTCATTCGCAAAAATAAAATTAAAAAAGGTAATTATAAAATTGAATAAAAGTGCTGGTATGTATGCATGCCTTTTACAAGTATGCACAATAAATACTGCAACGTATGAAAATAGATAAATTTTATTTATTGCCCTTGAAATAAAACATATTTGTTAAGAAACTGGCGTTTCGAAAGTCTTATTTTTAATTTTAATAAATGGTGTATGCGAACATTTATGTATATATTTTTCGACTATTGCCTTCATCAAATCGGTAACGTGATTAGACGCAGGAATCTCCGAATCACTTTGTCTTTTTGAAGAACCTGGAGTGACCACATTTATCATTTTGTGGCTGAAACCAAAATTAAATTTTGAGAATAAATCCGTACTAATATTATAAATGCGAAAGTGTGTCTGTCTGTCTGTCTGTCTGTCTGCTAGCTTTTCACGGCTCAACCGATCAACCGTTTTTGATGAAATTTGGTACAGAGATAGCTTGCATCCCGGGAAAGGACATAGGAAGTTGAAAAGTTCCCACAGGATTTTTAAAAACCTAAATCCACGCGGACGAAGTCGCGGGCATCATCTAGTACCTATATAAAAATGAATAGGAGAAAAATTAATTAGTGTGTTTATGAATTAAATTTGATATTTAGTCAGTCAATCTTCATACAAAAATATAACTAAGAGGTGTGTTGTTTTGTATTATAATATCAAGTATTTTCAATACTTACTGAAAGTAATAAAATAAAACAAGGTTATTTGATTAAAAGACTTAACGATTTTCATTGATGGAAGCGCAGTAGGTTTCGTATATCTATATCCTTTATTTGATATTATAAAATCGACTTCTAAAAAAATGTTCAGAGCATATCATGCTTGATTTGGTTGGCATCCAATTAACTCTAACCGTTGCATCTATCCATTTCTCTTTGATGCTTGCATCTTTGGGAAACCTAAAAATATTTTAAATGAAGGTTAGAGGAACTACTGATGTCTATTTAGTGATCAATGCAACGTCTCACTCATTAATAAATTATAATTATTGCGTTACTATTTATTTATATCCTTGTATCGATATCAATCGATAAATTCAATATTCTACTTGGCCACATCACTATTTGAGTAGCGAACACGGAGCGAAGTACTTTCGGAATAGAATCAATCCAAAATAAACTTTATCTTAATTGTTTAAGGTTGATTTTGACTAACCGTTCTATTAAATATTAGTAAATTGAAATAAATTAAGATTTTATAGAAAACAATGAAAATCGTACTTACCGATGATACGAAACACCTCCATTTTAAAGATTTTTTCTCCTACTATCATTTTTACACTCCAAAACGGAACAGTAACATTGCTAGGGCAATATGAATTTGTCGCGAGACTACCAACTCCACGCGATGTTAGAACGCGACTGGGATCAGTTTTACGTAACTACGCTTAATTGTGGCACGCGTGCCACGCCTACTTAGCACTTCCACTGTTTTTTCTGTTCCGTGGTCAAAAACATGCTTGACCACAGACTAATAACATATAGGATAATGCTCATAGAGTAAAGTAATACACAGGTGCTTGACCGTCTGCGGGGCGGGGCCTATTACACCGTAGTAGTACATCGTAGATAGAGTAATAAAGATAGATACAGGAACGTTTGCTTTCTCATTCACACTAAAAAGAGAGCACAGATAAAGTTAATAACCAATGTGATAAACAGAGACGCAGCTAACCTATTTTTTGTCCCTTATCGTGTAACCGATTTTTTTCAAGAATACATACAAGGAATGCAACTTTAGTTGCACAACAAACTTTGAGAATTCGTGGCGTAACTAATTCATTGTATTTCTCATTAGTTATTTACTTGTTTTCACATAAAAAACGTTTAATACCTACGAATATTGTTGATCGGTTAATACAAATATTGACTACTAAACAATGGTAGTAATTGTCGTGTTATTCATCGTTACGTCGTGCTATCGCTATCTCATACGCGGTTACGCAGTACTTTAATCTACCTTTATTAGTCCATCTAAGAGGTGGTTCTTTTTTCTACATCGATTTTTTCGAGGTTTCTGGACCGATTTGCAATTTTTTTTTTTTAATCAACAAAAAAAGTTTACTTCGTGGTCACATAAAAAATTCTGGATTCAACTCCTTAATCCTGATGCTGCAGGGTTACTGCCCGCCTGGGTTATCAAGATTCAGGAAGTGTTCATAGTGAATTCATGTTGTAGGTACCAAGCAACGACAACAATCCCGAAAAATCAAAGAGTTCCCGCGGGATTTTAAACAACGTAAATCCACGCGGACGAAGTCGCAGGATTCAGCTAGTTATTATTATAAATAAATAATTTGTACCTACTGATTATATTACAAGATTATTACGATATTATTATATTCCTTGTCAAAGAGTATATAATCACTACCGACTACGTTTTGTTTTTGTGTTCTTTGCGAAAGTGCTGTAAAAAAAAAAGATTCCGACGAATTGAGAACCTCCTCCTTTTTTGAAGTCGGTTAAAAATAACCATAGTACCTATATTATCTATGAAAATAACACTGAAACTGAATCACTCACTGAACACATCTTTTAATCTCTTAAGATCACAAGATCACTGCTCAAAAATAATCTTGAATTTACTCTTGTCAGACTTGCCCTGATGAAGATGAATATAATTTATGTTTATTGATTGTTTGTAAAGTGTAAACTAATTTATTTAAGCCTTGCTGTAACTAGGTATGTGCTTTACAATGGCAAAAGCTCGGGGTGTTTTTCAAATATATCAAAAAGTACTTGCTAGACGGCCTTACTTAGTACAAGCTATTCAAACTGGAACTTTAATGGGGGCTGGTGATCTCATTTCACAAACCATAATAGAGAAAAAGTCCACGGTTGATTATAAAAGAACCTTTAAATTTTCATCTATTGGACTTTTTGTTGGTGTAAGTTGAATAAATACCTATTACTAAACTAAATTTTCCTGTGACATCGCATAGATTTAGCTTCTTTTGGTTCATGTTGGAATTTCGTAAAACCCTTTTTTAATTAAAAGTAATTATACAGAGAACTTACTTAAAATATCAAGACTACATATCTAGTGCAAGCTTACATTGATATTGTCAGTCTCTCCTTTTTAATATATCAGTAGATAAGCATCTATCTTACAAAATCTATATCTATACTTAATAAATAAAATTGAAGTGTCTGTCTGTAATTTTAAAATAGCTACCTCATATTTAAGCTCATATGGCTATTTGAACTTTACCATAACTACATCACACGTTTTAAAAAATTTTGTCTGTCTCTTATCTGTCTGTCTTTTGAACCTACTAATCTTCGGAACGGCTGACCCTATTTTGACGGGACTTTCACAGACAAGTAGAAGAGTAACCAAGGAGTAACATAGGCTACTTTATTAACCAATAACTAATTAAAAAAGGAGTTATGTTTTTCTACCTATGTACACCCCAAATCTCCGGGATTTCTGAACCGATTTGCGTAACTTTTTTAAATCGATAGAGAAACTTTGCGACATTGGAAAAAATTGGGATTCCAAATCCTCAATCCTGATGCTGCAGGGTACCTGACCCCCCTGCCAGGGTCCCCGGGGACGGGCGACTACTTTTTGTCCTGGAAGATTAAATGTTCCCACAGGATTTTTAAAAACCTAAATCCACGCGGACGAAGCCGCGGGAATCAACTAGTTTTTAATAAAAAATATTCCTACCTACCTACTTTTTTATTAAGTAAAAATTTATTTTTATACAAATTATACTTATGTAGTTTTTTTATGTTTTCAGGGCCCCGCTCTACGTGTATGGTATGGCCTGTTAAACAAGCATGTAGGGGCAACTGGTAAAACTGTGGCTATGAAAAAAGTATTTGTAGATCAATTCATATTTGCCCCAACATTTTTATTTTTCATCTTAGTTGCAGTTGGTACTATGCAAGGAAAGCCTTGGAATACAATAGAAAAAGACATGCATGATAATTATTTTGATGTTCTTAAAACAAATTACTACATTTGGCCTTGGGTACAATTAGTTAATTTTTATTATATTCCTCTTCAGTATCAAGTATTACTTGTGCAGTTTGTTGCACTATTTTGGAATACATATTTATCATGGAAAACAAATAGTACTGAGCAATTAAGAGATTAAAAATATTTTTTTTAATAATTATAATATAATATATTACTTTAGAATTCCTTGTCTCATTTTAAAAATAATAAAATAAAATTAGGTCCTAGTTCCCACTTAAGTACCTCATACTATTGTAGCATTAAGAATGTACCCACATAAGTTATTTTAAGTAAGAAATTGATTTGTACTTGCTAGTAAGTACTAGCTAGTTACCTACATGCCTATATTGCAATGCTACTTTGTTTAAACAACTCCGACAGCTACCTATTGTATGTTGGTACTAAGCAAGAAACTGTAGAAAATAAATAGAAATCTGTTTTAGAATATACAGGTAAAACCCTCTAAATTATGATACCCCACTAGATATATTAATCTTATGTATTTGAAAGTTGAAAATACTAATTATTTGTTAATGAACACATTTTAATTTTTTTTGTGGTGCAACCATTCATTTTCAACAAATTCACGATTTTCGGATTTTTCCTCTTACGTGTGGTATAAGACGTGCCAAATTTCATGGGTCAATGGGAAGTACCCTGTAGGTTTTTTGACAGACAGATGGACAACAAAGTGATCCTATAAACCTTTTGGGGTTCCTTTTTTCCTTTTGAGGTATGGAACCCTAAAAAGTTAATAGTACTAGTGGAATGTAGCAGACACAATGTGCAGAGATTCTTGTGCAGAAACATATAATTAATAAATCTATATAATATCTAAATACATTAAAGGAAAAGCAGACTGACTGATCTATCAACGCACTGCTCAAACTACTGGACGGATTGGGCTGAAAGGCATGCAGATAGCTGTTATGATGTCCGCTTATAACGGATTTTTTAAAATACAACCTCGAAGGGTCTAAAATAGGGGTTTGAAATTTGGGTACTCCATGCTGTCGAAGTTAGTATGCTGTAGGTGGTTTTATGAGCCTTCTCAGTCTTAACCGTCAACAGATTTTAAATCTATTATTGAGAAATTTCTGCATATGCAGTAGTAATGACTCACACTTGATTTTTATAATTTAATTTATCAATAAACCAAAAGAGCAGAGAGTCGAGGGTTAGGCAAATAAAATTGGCAATATTACTAAATTTAGGTAAGTATAATAAAAGAATCTTACATTATATTATAAACACACAGAACAACAGACCTGTGAAAAGTGCTTACCTACGTAGTCATTCTTACCGCTAATATACTAAGTATTACCACCAAAAATAAAAGTAAGTAGATATTTGTGCCTAATTCCATTGTACACAATCTCTAAACTAAACTAAAATGACTCGTCTAAATCTATTGCTATCCCTTTCATGAAGTTGCTTGCAGAAAAGGATAGCACTCGATTTAGACCTGTTAATTTAGTTTTGATTAGAACTGTGTACCTACCTACAAGAGAATTGGCCCCATTGTTAATTGCAAGTACTAAACTATGGTATAAAAGTATGTTTACCTAATTTAGGCGCATTACTCACTGCAATAAAATAATATTAATTATGGAAAATAATCAAGGCTTCGCGTTCGGCGCCAAGAAAGATTGAAATAGGTAGGAGTAGGTTATACCTATAGTAAATTACCGTCTTCTGTCCTATCCGGTGCGGAATTAATTCCGCAGTGCACGCGCTTCTGTATAGTTCTATAGTTCACAGATTTTGCGGGGAAAACGTACGGAAATTTAAAGTGGTGCGCGCTAGTTCTTGGGTACTACTTACGCTACGAGTATAGCTCCGCCTAAACAGGTTCTTAAAAGAAAATTTCTATATTAAGAGTTAGTGGCGGGATTAAATGTCGAGAGCGCCCTACGCAAGCACTTCATAGGCGCCTCTCTCTAAAAGCCATATTAAAAATTTACTAATTTCAAAAGAACGAGTAATCGACTCATTGCATAGCTGGTTGTTAGTGATTGTACTATTTATGTGAACGAGAGTGAAAAACGTCACGTCATGACACTTTACTATATTAAAGAAGAGGCAGTTTCAGTCACTTCAAGATAATATTACCTACTTAGTAGGGATAATTAGGTAGGGTAATGGAACTCTATCTACATAATCGCGCGCGCCTCGCGCCCCTAGGCACGTGCCTAGTTTACCTTAGGAATAATCTGCCTCTATATTGGAGCCCTATATTAACTTCTTTCCGTGGATATAGTATAGTATACAATATATTTCATACATAAAATATGTCTTTGGGTCTTTTGGATGTGGATTCAATTTCACTTCTCATAAGTTCCGATATAGCTACTGCAACTTGGGCAGTAGTGATCGGAATTTTTCGCAGAGTCCATGCAATACGGGATGCAACAGCAGCAACTAAAAATAAAAAGCTACGGTTAACAATAGATAGGTAAGTAGTATTAAATTGTTTATTTAATATAAATAGAATAAATAAGTAATCTAAAAAAACCAACCGATTTTAATCTCATATCATAACGACATCAATCAATCAACAATCTTCAATCTAACTAAATAATATAATATATAACAGGAAAAGGTGACTGATTGACTGATCTATCAACAGCTTAAACTACTGGACGTATCGGGGCTATTTGGCATGCAGACAGCTATTATAACGTAGACATCTGCTAAGAAAGGACTTTTGAAAATTCAACCCCTAAAGGGGTAAAATAGGGGTTTGAAATTTATATAGTCCACGCGGCCGAAGTCGCAGGCATAAGCTAGTCATTATTAAAAGGAAAAGTCCTATATTCACTCACTGACTGACTCGTCAACGCCAAGCCTAAGCGACCTAAGTCCTCTGTTCCCTTTACCCTTTCTAAGGCCAAACCTCGCTCCACACCGAAGAAGTTGCAGGCATCACCTATTTTAGAGAAAGAGCCAGTGCGTGCCAGACCTTCGTTATTTTATAAAATAAGGTGTAAAAAATCCTTAACGTCAATCAAAGTATAAAGTCTAATTTTTTTATATTTTCTTCGGAATAGTATTATAAATCATGTCATGCACACATTACATTCTTAATACTTACCATAAAAGACAGCAAAGTGCAGCAGTAATGTGTGTTCGAGTTGTACTTCTATATTTCACGGAAGTCTTGATGTTGGAATTACAAAACGGACATATAGTTGTAGTATTCTCTGGACCCAGTAACAACGGAATCTGAAAAAGAAGTTTTTTACTAGGAGCTGAGTCCCGGGTTCATAAAGATCAGAGAACAAGAAGAATCAGACTCGCGCACTGAGGGTTCCGTAGTACAATCGTATTTTATCGACATTTTGCACGATAAATCAAAAACTACTTACTAGATCTCATTCAAACCAATTTTCGGTGGAAGTTTGCATGGTAATGTACAACATATATTTTTTTGTTTTATTCTCTTATTTCAGAAATTACATTGGGGGGACACACACACATTTTACCACTTTGGAAGTGTCTCTCGCGCAAACTATTCAGTTTAGAAAAAAATGATATTAGAAAACTTAATATCATTTTTGAATACCTATCCATAGATACCCCACACGTATGGGTTTGATGAAAAACAAAGTTTGAGTTTCAGTTCTAAATATGGGGAACCCCAAAATTTATTGTTTTTTTTCTATTTTTGTGTAAAAATCTTAATGCGGTTCACAGAATACATCTACTTACCAAGTTTCAACAGTATAGCTCTTATAGTTTCGGAAAAAAGTGGCTGTGACATACGGACGGACAGACGGACACAGACATGACGAATCTGTAAGGGTTCCGTTTTTTGCCATTCGGCTACGGAACCCTAAAAACCTGTCAAGTGGGAGTCGCACTCACACACGAAGGGCTACCATCGTACAAAAAAAACCAGCCAAGTGCGAGTCAGATTTCTCTCAGTGAAGAAAGGTTTTGGCCGCAGTCTACCACTTCACACACCTTTTAGAACATTATTGAGAACTCTCAGGCATGCAGGTTTGCCGCTTTTTAGCTCGTTTCCATCTTAGACTGCATCATCACTTACCATCGGGTGAGATTGCAGTCAAGGGTCAACTTGTATTTGAATTAAAAATAAAGGTTTCCACACGATGTTTTCCTTCACCGTTAAAGCAAGTAATATTTAATAATACCTACTTAAAACGCACACAACTCCGAAAAGGACGTGCGTGCTCCGGATCAAACCCCGACCTTTAGAAGGCGGACGTCTTAACCACTAGGCTATCACAACTTCGGTATTCCATTTATGCTCAGTCAACTTAAAATTGTGTTTGTATTAATTTAGCGTCACATTGCAATTGCTAGTTCTAAGAAACACTCATAGTCAGCAAGAGTCGGAACAATCTACCCCTTGTTACTTGTCAGCAAGATTGATTTTAGTACGTACCTAGACGTAAGCATTGTTATTGCCAGAATGAAGGCGTAGCTTTTTAAGTGGCATAAGCTTTCAAGTGGCAAACAATGAAACGCTTGTGAATGTGAAACACTACTCGGTACCTACCTATTCGATAAACTTTAGTTTACGTACGCGACAGTTCGAAATGGCAATCGGGGAGGGAACGCTGCGCACACCCGCACAGCCCCGCGCTGACCCGGTGCGGGCAAGCGTGGGTGGCGTGCCGCGTGCGGGGCGTCCCCCTGCCTCATAACCCGATCGCCATTTCAACCTGTCGCGGACTGTATACCTAACTATAGTATGCGGTTTTCTTGAGACGTACAGACAGACAGACAGACGACGAACACTCGGTGCGCGAGTCTGACTCGCACTTGGCCGGTTATTTTTTAAATGAACCAGAACATTAAAAATAGTTTAAAATAATCATCATCAAGAACCCATCGAGTCCATTACTGAGCACGAGTCTCATCTCAGAATTTGAGAAGTTTGGGTCATAGTCCACCACGCTGGCCAAGTTTCCAGATTGGCAGATTTCGCACATCTTTTTGAGAATATTATGGAGAACCCTCAAGCATGCAGGTTTCCTCACGATGTTTTCCTTCACAGTTAAACCAAGTGATATTTACCTAATTGCTTAAATAGCACTCGCCGAAAAGTTGAGGTGCGTGCGTGGAATCGAACCGCTAACCTCCCGAATAGGAGCCCGATGTCTTCTTACCCATAGCACAATCAATACCTACCTTGTTATTTTGTGCGACTAGGCTATCAACGCTTAAAATGTTTAGTAGATCTAGGTTAGGTAGGTACCTCTTCTTACATCTTTAAATTAGAGTTATAGTCCGTACAAAATGACTCCTCACGCGCCATTTTAACTCTATGGGTCAACTGTCACGTCAAAAGCACAAAATATATAATAGTACTAACGAGTGACCTTTAAAAATATAAGGACTACTTTTGATATGAAATTTGACACAATAAGTTCAAATGGCGTGTGAGAAGTTAAATTTTACGCGTTATAAAATATATGGCGAGGTAGGTGTGTGCTGTGATAGCCTAGTGGTTAGGACGTCCGCTTCCTAATCGGAGATCGGGGCTACGATTCCGGGCACGCACCTCTAACTTTTCGGAGTTATGTGCGTTTTAAGTACCTAATAAAATGTCACTTGCTTTAACAGTGAAGGAAAACATCGTGAGTAAACCTGCATGCTTGAGAGTTCTCCATAATGTTTCCAAGGATGTGTGAATTCTACCAATCTGCACATGGCCAGCGTGGTAGGTATAGACTATGGCCAATACAATCTCACTCTGAGGGGAGACCCGCGTGATCTGTAGCGAGCCGGCGATGGATTGATCATGATGAGGTACTTACCGTTTTCGGGACGTACGGGGAGGAAACGTTAACTACAGATGTTGGAGACGCAGATACCCTTGCCGCCTGAAAAAGATTTAAGAAGAGCTAGAATGTTAAAAGTTGGCATTACTGACGACTGACGAGGCGTAGCGCAAATACAGTACGCGGCAGAAAATATTGAACATCAACCTGTAGAAAGAGATAGCGGTTTCGTTGAGCGTTCTCTGTCGTTGAGACCGACAAAACGTCATAGAGACAACGCTCTACAAAGCTTCGCGCTCGCCACCCTTCCCGATGACGCTGTAGCGGCCAATATGGCCTACGCAGCATAGTCAATCCGAAACAACACAAAAAAGACACAGTTCAATTTCATTTATTTGCTGAATTTAAATATATTTTTAAAAGTAACTTAAGCTAGGGTACTTACATCTTTCGTCAATTCAGGTTTGCTGGGACACAGAAGTTCTGTATCTTGACTCATCGTTGATTCCTATAAAAGTTATTAATAGTGAATTATTGAATTTCAAAATTATCCCTGTGGGAAGTAGGTAATTAGGTATAATTATAATATAAAACTATTTAATAAACCAACGTGCACTATAGGCACCTACTACCTATATAGGTACCTATGTCGCCAATAAATTGTCACAGATATTTACTTATTTTATAACTAAGACTAAGATGAATAATTTTATTAGTAATAATGGCACAAATATTTGCGAAACTATTTTCAACTAAACTGCTTTATTTTAAAGAATTAACGCTACATTTGCCTAACAAGTCACTCATAATCTTTGAGGTATAAATATACATAATAATTCAATGGCCATAACTCAAACAGATTAAATTAGGTAATTAATTATAATAGGTAGGTATTTTATTATTAATAATAAAATGCACAAAAATGAACAGCCAGCCTCCTAACCTTTAAAACTGGTATATATAAGCTAATGTTGAACGAGTAACGAGTCGACCTACACTATTAGAAGATTGAACTCAAATGAAATGAAATGAATGTCCTATCAAAAATTAAAATATTAAGGCTCCCCCAGACAGCCGCTTTATTATCGGTCGATAATATCGCATGCGTTATTGCGATATCTGTTTTCAATACTAGGATGGTCATGTAGTTACACACTGCTGCGATAATAACGCCGCAATGGAAGTAGGGCGTATTATCGCAATAACGCATGCGATATTATCGCGTATCGACCGATAATAACGCGGCTGTGTGGGAGAGCCTTTAATCTTATTTTTAAACTAGCGACCCGCCCCGGCTTCGCACGGGAGAGGAACTATTCCGCTATAGGTATTTCGTTTTCGCTATGAGTTATGTCCACCTGATATTCGGTCGGTCGGTTGCAGGCACCAGTTAGGTACATACCCATGTGCGTTTGCTTTGCAAGCAATTGAATATCACTTGCTTTAACGGTGAATGAAAACATCGTGATCTCTAATTTTTTGAAAACAAAATATATGCATACTAATAAATAAAACATAATATAAGAAAAATAAAATAAAATAATATAACCCATGTTACTCGCTGATAATGTACTTACTTAGCTTTCTATAGGTGAATTTTTTTTTAAGATCGTTTCAGTAGTTTTTGAGTTTATCCTACAAAATCTTATATATTATTAGTTAATTTTCGATGAAATGCTCTCAGTTGGCGTAACTTCCGACATTTTATTTTTAAACAATTAGTTATCATCATATTACAACAAATTGATACAAAACTATACTATACCATACATATAAACCTTCCTCTTTAATTACTTTACCTACCTATTGGTGAAAACTGCATTAAAATCCGTTGTGTAGTTTTTTTAGTTAGTAGTAGATCTAAGCGTTCATACATACACACAGACAGCGAGAAGCGACTTTATATTTTTATAATATGTAGAGAAGAAGAGAAACGCTCTTGACTATGCTCTATGCACAAACTACATACCTACCTAAAGTTTATGAGGCTCTATAGCAGGGAGTTCCCGAACTTTTTTTTTAATTTATTTTACGGCCCTGGATGTCATTCCTTTAAGGCTAAGACCATGGAACCAAAGAGTATGTAATTAGTACGTTTTACACGAAACCCTCCGTCATATTTTATGGAACTTATGGAACCACAAAGCCCAAACCAAATATCAACCAATCTTGACTTTTTGTTCTTTCTATAAGCAAAGAGTATATAATCACTACGTTTAAATTTACAAATAGATTGAAAAACACTGTACCTAATAAGTTTTTTTTGCAGAAAATGATATACTTACTCAAAACTAGAAAGCATTTGGTACTGTCCTGTTCTACACAGTTCATCCAGAAATTCGTTTTTTAAAAATCAAAATAGCGAGAAAACGAGCAGGCGGGTCACCTGATGAACCATGCATATTTGCAGTACCAGAGGAACCGCCAATGCGTTGCCGGCCTTTCAGGAATTGGTTGGTTTGGTGGGGGGGAGGTACCCCTCCAATATTAATGATTATTCAATGCATAAAACCGCATTAAAATCGGCCTACTTAGAAGTTTTTCACTAAATTGATAACAAATAAACGCATTAATACAAAAACAAACAAACACAACCTTGAACGACAAATACATAGGTAGGAATACAGTTTTCGTTCCGTCGTGGATAATAAAACAGCTTTTGAATCTATTTATTTAATTTAACAATGTTTTATTACATAATAATCAGTGGCATTTTAGATGTTAAATTGACTTAACTCTTAACTTATTAAGTTGTATTTAAGAGTTTATTCAGGCATTTTACATTCACTTTATCATTTTTTAAACATAATATTATTATGAATCGAGTGAGGCTACGGAATTCTAAAATGCTTGCTATATTAAGTATTATAAACAGCTGTTTGGTAAGTGTGCAGAAACCTATTTGAAAATAATGGGCAGGTACTATGACCACAAGATTAGATAGGTAGGCACAATAATTAGTGAAAACATTTTTGACAGTAGGTATACGAAAACAAGGCACCATCAAAATATTATAATAGCGATAGCTAAAATAAAACGGTAATGATGTAATCATAATTAGTTTTAAGATTTATGAATTGATTTTTGTTTTCATAGTTTTTGGTTAGGGTTTCTATTAACAAAATTGAGCGTAGTTGTTAAACAGGTGTAAATAAACCGAATAAGTAGGTATATTAATATCAATAAAATTAATAAGTTATGTATACAATTTTGAAAATGGACAAGAGATATAAAATACATAATTTATAAAAATTCTGGACCCAAGTTTCTAAAAAAGTATATAATAATAACATGTAGGTAGGTACTTATTTACATTAATTGATATACCGGTGAAGAACTAGAAAAATATCAGGAGGAGATTTGTGATTTTATATTTTTTATTTATTTATGACTAATTAGATGTATCTAATTTACCAAATTGCTACAATTGTACCTACCATGATTGATTGCTAAATTGATACCAAGTCAAGCTTTTTTTACTTACTTAATTCATAAAGTTTTTGTGTTTATGTACCCATTTTTTATTATTTCGGGATTTTACGGCTAACCAAAATTTCACATTCGATTATTTTTGATCACTCCATAGTTCTACACAATATTTAGTAGCACTTCTAATGCTTACAGTACGAACGGACTCTAAGGGATTATTTTGTTCATAATACTCTTTTTAAAATTGTAACTAAGTATACTTCTCTGTAGTCGTTCATTTTACAGCTTTTTTTTCTGATTGCTAAGCTTCTAAACGGAATGTAACATAATATTAGGTAGGTAAGTAAGTATGTAGGTAGGTACTCGTATTTTTGAGAAAATTGCGAACATACCTTTACGTAGCTAGGTACCTACATCATAAATAATATTATATCTACGGTTTAACTACAAAAAGAACCCATGAACCTCTTTTTATTGAAATACGGCTGTTTAGTTCATTTTAGTTTGACAGTTAACTCTGGTTTGACGTTATGGTATTTCGATATTCGACATGTATCATTATACATATTTAAACCATTAAACTCGTACAAAGCAGCAGTTGATAAGTTCAATTCAAACGACGAACGCTTCGAGAGCCAGCATGGCGAGCGCCGCCGTGGCCGCCACGGCCGGAACCGTTACCGCCCAAGCGAATATTATGTTCCTGCAACAATCGACATTCCTGTGTTACTGTTATCACTATGGAATTGGCTTATCGTATGTAGGTACTAGGTACTTATGATACAGGGTCGGCTCTATCCTATGTAGCGACCGGGTGCAATAATAAGGTATTCGTCGTATTTAACGCTGGGGCAAATAAATATTAGGTAATTCGGGTGTTTGAAATCCCTACCCATATTATAAATGCGAAAGTGTGTTTGTTTGTTTGTTGATATGTTGGTTTATTTGTTTATTGTTTTTGATTTGTTGGTTTGTTGGTTTGTCCTTCAATCACGTCGCAACGGAGTACCGGATAGACGTAATTTTTTGCATATTGGGTATAATTAAAGACCTGGAGAGTGGCATAGGCTACTAGGTACTAGTACCTACTAAAAAAAGAGTTTTCACGGGATTTTTAAAAACCTAAATCTACGCGAACGAAGTCGCGGGCATCAGCTAGTATTAAAAAATATTATGTGGACGATTAATGTTCATTAAATTTTATAATACTTAGGTATATATTTTGAAAGTTGGATTCGAAGCATTGTTATTGTCATGGAGCTCAAAACAGATTTTTGTCTGTCTATCTATCTGCACACGCTTCACGCTGAAACTTAGTATAGGTACTTTATAGCTAGTAGGTAAAGGTATTCCGGGTTAGTAAATAAGATACAAAGAGGTCTAGTTATTAAACCGAAAAAAAAATATTTTCAAAAAACTGACTTTTCATAATTACTATTACTATACTAAGTATTTATTTAATAGTTGGTTTGGAAGCCACTATAAATTAGAATAGTAATTTCGATTTCTACACGTAGGTGCCTACTGGGCGAGCTTACCGCGTCGCCGTTTAGTCTTATCATCTATACTAATTACTGATATTATAAAGCTAGGTACAGTTTGTTTTGTTGGTAGGGGGTAATCTCTGGAACTACTGAACCGTGTTTGGAAATTTTTCAACCAGAAGAAAGCTACATTATTCCTGAGTGACAAAGGCTATATTTATTTCCAATAAAAATAGAGGTCCCTGTAAAAATTGTAATAGGCTACCCGTGCGAAGCCGGGGCAGGTCGCTAGTCTATACTAATATTATTTATGCGAAAGTGTGTCTGTCTGTCTGTCGTTCTTCGATTTGGGCGAAATTTGGTAGGTATAAAGCTTGCATCCAGGGAAAGGACATAGGCAACTTTTTATCCTATCCCGGAAAATTAAAGAGTTCCCATTTCGATTTTTAAAAACCTAAATCCACGCGAACGAAGTCGAGGGCATCATCTAGTTACTTATATTTGAGGTTTTAAATTTTAATCACTGGAAATCCTTGTTACCTAAACAAACTCCAGTCCACAGATTTTTCGGAGAAGTATCCAACACAGACGACGGAGCCCACCTTGCAGTGCGTGGTGGAAATGGGCAGACCAGCCTTGCTTGCCACCAGCACCGTCAGGGCTGCTCCCAGCTCGATAGTAAACCCGCTGGTAAAGATAAACTTAAAATTAGTTTTGTAACGAATCTACTTCGTAGATGGTGACGCCGCCGCGGTCGTATATTTTCTTTGTAATGTTAAGCCGGTTGCAGACCGAAAACTAAGGCCACGGTAAACTACGGCATTCCGAACCTGTGGTAAATTAAACTACCCGACGAATCAAAAGCACTTGTAGCTTTAGTTTTAAGTTTGCGTAATAATTATCACCACTATATCTTAGAAATCCAACATCTGACCATCAAAAAGAGTAATTTATTACCTATTTTGAATAAATCATTTGACTTTGACTTTGTAAAAGTTTACTTGAATAAAATATATTCTATTCTATTCTATTCTAAGCTGTGTTAAAGCTAAACTTAGTCAGATGAGCTATATTAAGCTGCTGAGCTAAACTAAAAATATATCCCGTGCACACTAAACCTAAGTGAAAGCTCAGGCCAACACTGGCGAGAAGTGCGAAGTGGTGCCAAGGTAGGCGGGAGGGGCTTAGCTTAGCACATGTAGCAACTTAGTTTTGCATATTTTAGTCATCTCACATAGCTTGTCTTAATCATAGTTATATAATAGATATCATAGTTTGCAGTCTGCAACGCTGCACACAAGTATGAAAAACTGCGTCAGCTGTGCAAGCTAAGCTAAACTAACTTAGCTTAGCTCTTGGTCTGCAACACGCATTACAGTCTCCCCCTGTTTCCTAAGGCGTCCCGACCAGGAAACTGGAGAAAGAGTTCGATTCGCCATTTGTCCCTGCTGTTGAATGTTAAGCTTCATCGTCCCCCTGGTTCAGAACAGCTTCCAAGGCATAACAGCTTGCATCTGACTAGTGAGGTATTCATACGCAATGTTGATGCTTGCCCTGATTTTGTCACGCAAACTCTTGGGCCTGAGGTGTTCGATTTGCCTGAATTGTCCGCCGCCCGGTTGTAACCAGCGGCCCCACGTTGGACGCCAAATTTTGTAGCGGATCTACTTCGTAGATGGGGACGGTCGAATATTTTCTTTGTAGTGTTACCTACAGTTTTCTCTTGTTTTTCAATACAATACAGGCACTTTTACCCTACCCGCGGAAAGTAGAGCGCTCTCTCTGTTACGTAATCGCATACAAATGATAGAGACTAAAGATTTTGAGTCAACAACCAATCACAAACGGAACTAAGTATGTTTTTAAATTGAATTTCGAATGTTTTACGAAAACATGTTCGTAATTTGTTGGTGCCTGAAAATGGTTAATGACCACTGAGATTTTTGCCTCTATCATTTCTATGGGATTACGTAACAGAGAGAGAGCGCTACACTAAGTTCTTGCCGCGGACTGTATTGTATTTAAAAAACAATTTGAGATTTTTTTAAAGTGTCGGTAAAACGCTTTAATTTCTAAATATATAAAAGAAAAAGGTGACTGACTGACTGAATGATCTATCAACGCACAGCTCAAACTACTGGACGGATCGGGCTGAAAGGCTAAGGGGGTGAAATAGGGGTTTGAAATTTGTGTAGTCCACGCGGATGAAGTCGCGAGCATAAGCTAGTAAAGTATAATTAGGAATGGAGAGAGTGGTATTCTTACGTGTCAGGCGTGATGCTGGTAAGGTCCTCGCCCACAGTTTGAATCACGCGCCGTCCCCACAACCACAGGCCCAATGCGATGCCGACCCCACCAAACACCAGTATCGCCAGTGGGGTCTCCGCTCTCGCGTGCGCTCCACCCTCCGAGTATAGCAACCAGAGGGCTACTAGCGGACCTATGGCGTTACTGAAATTAGAGACGGTAATATTTAATATGCGAAAGGATATATAAATACACTGATGATAAAAATTATTTTCGAAAAACAGGCATCAAAAGACTAAAAAACTAAATAAATAAATGAAATCACTACCCCTTAATTATAAATGCGAAAATGTGTTTGTTTGTTAGTTTGTCCTTCAATCAAATCGCAACAGAGCAACGGATTGACGTGATTTTTTGCATGGAACCAGCCACGGCCGAAGCCTCCCACCCATAGATAAAAGAAGTCTCTAATCTGTGCTCCCACCAGACCAGACGGAATAAAAGAAATTATGAAATTCCAAACCCATGCCAGTAATCGAACCCGGGACCACAATGCTTATCACTGCTGCAGGGAGGTCGTCAAATCGTCGTTCTTTACATTCTGAGTTTTTCCTTAGTGACAAGGATATATTGATATTTTCCTTAATTTTTTTTTCTCTAATAAAACTACTTATTTAAGTTTTTAAAAATTATATTATTTAAAAATTAGTAAGAGCCATATGTGGATTAATTTCAAAGAGACGAGACGAGTGGGAGTTATTACTAAATTTTGAAATAGTATTTTCAACAAACTGAGGAAATGGTGCTTCTAGTACAGGAGCCTAGTTAATGCCAGAAGACAAATTGAATTGCTCTTAAATATCTAATTTAGAATCAGCCGAAAACGAATTTGGTATAACATAGGTATATTTCGCATTTATCAAAGTTAAGTTCGAGGCCAATAGATTCAAATTTTGATATACTTAATTAATACCACTATCGTCCAACACTTTCAGGAAATTCAGTAATTTTAGGGAAAATAATAACAGAAAAGAATAATAATAACAGATTTGTTTTGATAATTGAAATGCCCAATTTTGGAGTTTATAAAGACATTTTCACAGAATAACAATTGTGTACATGGGCGCCCGCCGGCAGCAGTGTCAATTTTAGTGTCCTCTACCTACTCTTTTCCTGAGAACACTCAGCATGCACAGGCCGTGCAGCCTCGCGTCTCCCAATGTGACGTGAACTGACAGGGGACAACAGAAGTTGGTCAAATTAAAGCAAATGTATCTCCTGTGGTTTTTGATTTTCCCATACTGTCCCAGTTACAAAAAAACACACTGTATATTATATCAGGATTATCTCACCTGACATCGTTGCCTCCATGAGCGAATGCCCCGAAGGTAGCAGTGAGAACCTGTAGGAAGGAGAACAGTCGCAGCGTGTCCGCCGGCGGAGGCGGTGGTGCCACCGGCGGTGCTGGGCTGCTGCCGCGAAGCAGTGGCGCAGCGCTGGAGTTGGGTGTGATCGCCGCCAACCGTGTGTTCCGTATCTCGCACTCTATACTCCACGCGCTGCCACCTTCAGGACCCTGAAATAATTTAAGTCGAATTTTAATGAACATGATATTATTATGGGCATAGTCGCCGTGAGGTAATTTGCATGCCTGAGGGTACTATACAAGAGGGTAATATTCTCAAAGGTGTGTAAAGTCTGCCAATCCATACTTGTCTAGCGTGGTGAGCTATATGGCCTAAAACCTTCTCATTCTGGAGACCTGTGCTCAGTAGTGGCCTGGCGATAAGTTGTTGATGACTGACGAGTCATCATCAATCACTTATTTGCCAGATTATAGCTTGCAAACATCAGTAGGACTGACTGAAAGTCTTATGACTTACAGTAAGGTCATTAGGTTTGCTGAAAATTTGGCGGTGTCCGTGTGGATTTTTTTTTTAACTCTTTCTTTTTCCAGGATAAAAAGTAGCCTTATGTCACTCCCCAGGGTCTGTAACTGGACGCGCACTTACCTTATCAGATCTAGGCGGTGGAGTGTCAAATTCCACTGCCATGGGAGGCATTCTCATCGCCGATAGTCGCCCAAGCTCACCGCGTGCGATCGTGTCACACGAATCTCCCAGAAACCCATTCTTCGAATCATAACTTTCACCCATTCCCACCAGCTGAGCCGAATCTAAACTCTTACAGCAGCTTAACGTCTCGTCTATGTATTTAAGAGTATTTATTTGGGGGTCTGCATCAATTAACTGTAAACGTGATTTGTTTGGTGGGCTTAAGCTTCGGGAAAGGATACTGCAGTCGTCCATCGTGGCCAGTAGAGCTCGGTTTCTAGCATTAATCTCTCTGACGCCGGCAGAACATTTGTCTGCATCGCTTAGGGTAACCATTTCTGCACTCTCTTCTATAGCTTCGAGGAGTTTGCCGTCCTCGGATAGTAACGAAGTTGGCCGTTGAGGTACACTGGTTTTTGTATGTGTGGGTGTATTAGCTGGGGTCGTTTCTAAAATAAAACATTTTGATATATATAGTACGCGACAGATCGAGATGGCAATCGGGGAGGGAACGCACCGCACACCCGCGCAGCTGCCACGCTAACCCGGTGCGGGCGAGCGCGGGTGACATCCCCTCGCCTCATACCTCGATTGCCATCACAACCTGTTGCGGAGTATAAAATTCAGTGAGACTTGTGATCTTGATAGAACACTTGGAGGTTCAATTATAATTTGTCGTTATTTAGCAATATAGCTACTTATACGTTCAACTTAAAATATGGAAAGATGATTCTTACGTCATGATTTAATGGCGTCTAATAGCAGCCATGACCATCGATTACCAAATAGGCAACATAATTTTTAAATACATATCAAAAATTGCGGAACCGGCAGGACTCTAACCTGCGTCTTCTGGATTCGCGCCCGATGCCTTGACCGCTAGACCACGGTTTCGCTTACTGCCAGTGACGAAATTTGTGATATGTATGTTCACTACCATAAAACACTACTATAAGTCACACTATCATAAGTCACACTATCATAAAAAATATAAACAGGATTATTAAAATACGCACAAATCATTACTTTTATTTAGAAAATCAATTCTATGGATGGAATTCCTCACCTACACGTCATCACAATTGAAATTAGGACAAATCGTTTGGTATACCTAAGAATCATTAAAATCGGTTCACGCATTTAGTTAGTCTTTTAGCTCTAGAGAGCACCGCAAAGGAACAAAAAAATATATTTCGCGTAGCGCAGTCGTGTAAAAAAAGAGATTTTTGTGTGCTATGAGTAAACACTCACCGTTAGATAATCCGAGGGTAAAGTTAACAGGCGGTGCCACAAAGCGACGTTGATAATAGGGCACGAGGAAGGTACGCACGCAAATCGCTGCGAATACACCCAAAGCCAGGGACCCTGACAAAGCCATCCATAGTGGTATATTGTCCATTGCCAACACTGCAAAGGAAAAACGAGTTTGTTCAAATGCCTGATCCGTCCAGTAGTTTGAGCTGTGCGTTGATAGATCAGTCAGTCAGTCAGTCACCTTTTCCTTTTATATATTTAGATTTAGATTTATGTAACGAGACACTTGTCTCGTTTTACCTGTTTTAATTCTAAGCAAAGGCAGAGTGCGCTCTAAAGATCTCACCCAACAGTAAACATCCACGCTGACTTATCTAATATCAACGAAAGTATCATACATTATTATTATTAGATAGTAAGTAGATAGGTATAATACTTACATTTTGGGCCATCGAGGACCACACTTAGCACATTAACAGCAATAGTGGCGCCGTAGAACAAAGGTAGGACTTTCAACCCTGCAGTCAACGGCTGAGTTGCGCGCAGGATGAATCGACGGACCAACCAGTACAGCAGTGCTGACACCGTACCGCTGAGAGCAGGCGATATAAACCATGATAAAACTGAAAGCAAATAAAACGGAGCTTAGGATATAGTCTTGGGTTATCTTCTATAATATAAAAACGAATCACTAAATGTGTTGCTCATCGCAAATCTCGAGAACCGCTGAACCGATTTCGCTATTTCTCTTTTTATAATGGTTCTTGAAGTACAAGGAAGGTTCTTACGGATTTTTTTTTTAAATTTGAATCGACTATGTTTTGGAGTGTGCTGTGAAAGTACAATCTTGTCTTTTCTCCAACGGGAAGAAGAACTTTTCTGTCATCTGTGGTAGAGTGGTAGACCACTCTCCACTCTCCACTGACCACAGAACACGAGAAACCGTGAACGTGATCGACATCCAATCTATTCGCAATACGAACCGTTAAGGTTTGGAACATCGCCCTTTCGGCGTCCGTATTTCCTGCCACGTAGAACTGTAGCTTCAAGGCAAGACTGAATTAGGCATCTTTTAGTCAAGTGCGCTCCAACTAATTAGACCTCGCCATTGCTTATCCTACAGTACCCCCTTTGGCAAAGTCGTACCGCTAGCCAGTACGACTGGTCAGGATAGCTGCTAACCTTACGAACTACTTATAAGAAGCCGTGTTGAAGCTGACACTCAAGTTAGGGCTTTACACGACTATTATCACAAGCAGGCAGAGATCGCGTTCATGCTAATTTTGTCATCAAATAGTAAAAGTTGCTACGAGTGGCGCAGATAACGTGGTTATATTTCATTAAGAGTCTCTATATGCATGTATGCATGTATGCATGTAGGTAAATAATATTTCCTTGGTATAAACTTTTAGTAGGAATGTTATACTAATTAGAGGGTAGTCAGTCTGCTCTAAAATATTAATTTTCATTCTCACCAATCGCCCCTAGTGTAGACCAACGAACGCCAACTGGGCCTTTTGCAGTCAGTGTGAATCCAACAGTAGCGCCAACCACCGAATGAGTCCCTGACACTGGGAGCCTGAGAGCCGTGGCGAGGATCAGCCAGGCGGCTCCGGCGATCAGAGCTGCCAGGCAACCGGCAGCCAGCAGTCGTTCACCTCCGTCGTCGTATAGTGACACGTCAAGTATGCCCTTGCGCATCGTATCGGATACCTTGTAACCTAACCAACAACAATAAGTATGATAAACTTAAGTGTAAGTACAAAATATGTACCTACCTATTCAATATTTTTCGTTTAGTCCAAAATGAGGCTAAGCTTATCAAATAATCAAATTGAAAGTATTTTAGAGAGATTATATTATGATTTAAACTAGACTAGATAGTAGATACCTACCTATAGTACGCGACAGCTCGAGATGGCAATCAGGGTACGAGGCGGGGGGACGCCCCGCACACCCGAGTCAAGTGCTTCCAAACAATGAGGACATTAAAAATTGTCAACATCCCGGCTCCACGAAAACCAATAATGAAAACAAAAGTACAATGGCATTATCGATAACACCGCGGACTTCGAGGAACAAGGTAGCAAGTACTCATCAGCACAAAGGGAATTACTTTTTCATTCAGTATAAAACGGCGAGCCACCAAGATCAGTGGCGCTTCTCAACTTATTACTCATAGAGTTAACTAATGATTAAGAATACCTATTGTAATTTAAATTTAAATTGCAAATAAATATTTTATTTTTTAAAAATCAGTGAGTTCGGGTTATTTTGACTCCCGCACGTCACATCACACGTTACCCGCGCTATCCCCACCGGGTTAGCGCGCGCCGTCACTTGTCGTGTACTATAGGTAGGTACCTATTAAAAATATTTTGAAATTTAACCGTCAAAGGTTTAATGTACCCTCCAAATATTTTACTAATTCATACCTACTGCCAACGGCCCTACTAACCGAGAAAAGAAAGCCTTTTTTAAAACGTTTAGTTTCAACCTATTTGCAGTGAATATAATCAAAGAAATAGTACTAAACTTACCGATCAAGACCGCTCCGGCGATTTCGAAAATTGTTGCAAGTATGCATGCTTGTGTGAGTGTGAGGACTTTTGACCCAACGCTTGTTCCGAATGAATTTGCTACGTCATTAGCGCCGATCCCAAACGCCAGAATAAATGCAACCACGAAACCACATATCACCAACCAGAGCAAATCGTCTGAATATGGTTCCATCTCTTCTTCCTAATTTAACTGTAGTTTAATCACCGGCATTGGCTACTTATGATAGGCAAGTGGTAGGTACTACTTAACTTATTTTTTTAGCACCTAATTAATTTTTATGCAATTTAATACATATTACAGATAACAACTAGTAAGCTTCGCTTTTAATAAACATTGACTAACCACGACAGTAACAAATTCCTTTTTCATCAATTCAATAAAACTATCATCATCGTTCCGTACAAAAATATAGTCGTAATAATATAATTAGTTGGTACACTAGTGGTAGTTTTACTTTAACATACAAGATGTTATAAACTTAGATCCTTAACAAATATTTTATAAATTATGAATTATGGTACCTATCCAAATTAGAAGTAACAATATTGGTTGAAATTACAAAATTGTGCGTCACAACGTAAGATGTTTAAAACGCAGTTTTTGGAGTTGGTGCAGTTTTAGTAAATTTGGCTTCATTTCTGAAACAAAAATGTTTACTGAATATTCTGTCAATAATTACTCGCTATGATAATAATTATCTACATACAATTACCTAAGTACTTCTATTCGTTTTAATACTTTTACTAAGAAATCTCTATCTTTTATGTCACGAAAAATGGTTTCACAGCATTTTTCTTTAGAAGTCTTTAGTCAATTTGTATATTGTGAATTGGGTGTACCTAATAAAATTATTGTAAGAGGCACACGCTGAAGAAATTTAAGTTTCAAGAGACCACATGGTTGCGATATCGATTTGCTGACGCCATTCAATGAAATTTTCGCGCTTAAACAAATATTCGGTCGTATTATATTGAAAGCAATTCGTTAGAATACTTACCTATGTATATAAGTTATATTTTTTAATTAAATCTTACGCTGCCTTTAATGCTTTAAATACCATAGGCGCCCTATGTGCTCTCTCTTACCTAATTATAATGCCTCGTTAACTCTCAATTTTAAAAGCCGAAACATAACAAAACTACGTCAATATGAAGGCATTTTTGGTTTAAAGGATTCAGGAAATAAAAATCATTTGTAATTATTGCAAGAAAAAATACTTACTTTTTGAAAATGTAGGGTTTTATGGTCCTGAGACTCAAAAATCGAGATTATATGAGTGTGACGAGTCACTTTGGGTCTCTCAGCTGTACACTGAAGTTACCGAGGGTCGCCCCATTTCGTCGTCTGAATGGAGCATGCGCAAAACACCGTCACCCCACTTCTGCAACCCCCCCTTGTCGTCGCTATTATACATAATTATAGAGCTGTAGCAGAGCTGTAGGCACGGGTATTTGCAAAGGACCCCCTGGAAACAGGCCTTTTAAAGCTAGACGCTATAACAAGTTTACGACTCATCACATTTCCTATGTACACTTCGTTGACCTTATGTACCTAGTCGATGGGAATTTTTTAGCTCTTTCTTTTACCGTGGTAAATACGACTTATTTGGCATAAGTACCTACACTGATCACTATGTAAGTGAACCAACCAAAACCAGCATTTTTCTTTGAGTACCTACCGGGCTACCTACCTATGAATTTTTGGATAGTGTGGCAAAATTATTGAACCAGCACCATATTATTGCTTTTCATCCCACTTGTTATTAATAACGGACTGTCTCATTATTATCCATAGTTCTTAATATTTATTATAAGCGTAGGTATGTCTATCGGTTTATTTTTTTGTTTGCTTGGCTATGTGATTGTTATATCTTTCACAGACCATCCGTTAAAACCAATTTTTAACCCCCGACCCAAAAAGAGGGTTGTTATATGTTCGACTTGTGTATCTGTGTGTTTGTGTATCTGCCTGTGTCATCGTAGCTCCTAAACAAATGAACCGACTTAGATTTAGTTTTTGTGTTTGAATAGTGGCTTGATCGAGTGTTCTTAGCTATAAATAGTTAATCCAAGAAAATACGTTTAGCCGTTTGAAGTTCGAGTTTTCTTATTAGAATAATAGGACAGACAAATAATTCTAATAAGGCAACGCACTGGCATGGTAGTGCGTAATGTGTTCAAGATATTTTCGAGCCCCTGATAACGCAGAAATTATTAAACCTACACGTACAATTTTGCATTCGATTTAATAAAACGTTTTTGTACACTTACATTCTAAAAGTTTAGGTAAACGGCTAGCTGCTCAACACAAGCGTCTACCTACTAACATAAAGTTTTAAAAGTAGGTACGTATGAAATAAAAATTAAATTGAAATTTAAAAAA
The DNA here is from genome assembly GCF_902806685.2 of Maniola hyperantus. Classification (NCBI taxonomy): domain Eukaryota; kingdom Metazoa; phylum Arthropoda; class Insecta; order Lepidoptera; family Nymphalidae; genus Maniola; species Maniola hyperantus. Next base: position 9,440,950 of record NC_048539.1, on the reverse strand, counting down.
CCTTTTTACTTATACTTTATAATTATTATTAATAATAATAAATAACATTATTATTATACGTAAAAAGTAAGAACATTTAGTACCTATGTTTATGAATCAGTACCCTTAATATAAATGCGAAAGTGTGTTTGTTTGTTGGTTTGTCCTTCAATCACGTCTCAACGGTGCAACGGATTGGCGTGATTTTTTGTATGGGTATAGATAAAGACCGGAGAGTGACATAGGCTACTTTTTATCCCGGAAAATCAAAGAGTTCCCACGGGATTTTAAAAACCTAATTCCACGCGGACGAAGTCGCGGGCATCAGCTAGTAACAAATAAAATTAACTACATACCTACATAAGTATTACCTACGAATCATTTAGAAGTGCAGCAAACGCAACTAACATCAATTTGCTATCAATCAATTTGTAGGGAGCGGTAGTGAAAAGTAATTTTCAGATTAACATCATTTATGTTGTAGTTACGAATTACAATCAAACAATGTTGTTAAAGTAAAAAAAAATTGAATTTATTTTAGTGTAAAGTTTGCCGTAAAGGCGTTAGTTTTGCAATTTCGTTGTTTTTACATGGTTCATTTATGCGAATACTTAATAATTTGTCTCATAAGTTCACTATTATTTGAAGTTATGAAGAAACTTTCAAAAGAAACATAATTTTATTTTATAAAGTAGGTACCTACCTAATTTTTTTTTAAATAAAGTAGGTACCTGTAGGAGTTGAGATATTTTCATAATCTTCTTCCTTCAGGTCCGGAATGAAGTGATATCCGTAGTGAAACGAGGGGTGAGTAGGTGAAGCTGAATATACATGCAACGGAGAGAGATTGTCCTAGGTAAATTATGATGTTTTTGTTATACATATAAGTAGGTAGTGCAATTTTTATTAGGTAGGTATGTATGAAGTCGGGCGAGCTTAAAAGAATCTAGAAATCAAAGCATGTAGCTCGCCCGATTTCAACATACAACATACATTGTACATACCTACACGTGTAGAAACTAGAAACAAAAGTATTTTCAGTATTTTTTTAATTTGTAGTGGTTTTGGAAGTCGGTTTATTTTATTTTAAGCTTTTTAGTGTAAGTAGTCATTGCTTGATATCTAAAATATCAATTCAACATCAGGAATTCCCGAATCCCCACGGCTTAGGAGTTCAGTACCTTGCAGCATCAGCATTGAGGAGTTGGGATCCGAAGTTCAATAGTGTAGACGTACCGTAAAACGGGGTGAATAGGAACCGGGGTGTGAATAGGGACAAAACTGGGAATGAGATTTGAACGTAAAAATAATACCCAAATCAGCTTAGAATTTTGGTAGCATTGTTTTTCCCTATAGTAGAATATTTAATCTTTTATTTGGCAATACTGAACCAGAGACAAATTGGCATTAAAATAACGAAAGCGTCATTGCAAAAACGTTGTTCAAAACACGCTAAGCCGTAGGTCTCAAAACTTTGTTTACTTTGACGCAGTACGAGAATAAAACAGTACAAAAATTATTAGAAATCATTAAACATTTATCTAAGAGGCGTCACAAAAGCAGATTTGTCTAAATGTTACATATTTTTCTGTAAAAAAGAAAAAATTGGAAACCAAGTGGTTTTGGCTTTGCCATGGGGATTATAGGTACGGGAAAGGGGTGGATAGGAACGCTATACTTACTGAATTGGAACGAATCAAGGTTAAATAGGAACAGTAAGGTTTATATAGGGACAGGGCTGTCACTTTAAATATTTAATTAAATTGTTCAAAAAATTCTTCCTTCATGTGTAGTCGACTAGTAAAATTTAGTTAAATGGCATTTTACTGTTTAATATTGATAAATAAATAAATAAATAAAAATATTTTTTATTCAATTAAACTTTTACAAGTATAGGTAGTACTACACTACTTGTAACAGTTTAATTAAATAAAAAATATTTTTATTTATTTATTTTTGAATCGTCAAACCACTGATTCGGAATGCCAGCAACCAGCAAGAAACTCGGCGGTTGCTTTTTTTTAAAGATTTGATACCTACTATGCCATGTATAATAACATATAGCCTATGTTACTTCTGAATAAAATAGCTATAGAATATGGTGAAAGAATTCTCAAAATCAGTCCAGTAATTTCAGAGTTTATCGATTACAAACAAACAAGTCTTCACTTTCCTAATCTAAATATATAAAAGGAAAAGGTGACTGACTGACTGATCTATCAACGTACAGCTCAAACTACTAGACAGATCAGGCTGAAATTTGGTATGAAGATAACTATTAAGACATAGGCATCCGCTAAGAAAGGATTTTTGAAAACTCAACCCCTAAGGGGTTGAAATAGGGGTTTGAAATTTGTGTCGGACGAAGTCGCGAGCATAAGCTAGTTTTGTAATATTAGAGGATAGACGACCTTGTGTTTGACAACCCTAACCTTTTTTCCCTATTCACCCCTTTGCCATTCCGTTACACCCCGGATCAAGTATAAATAGGGACAGCATATATTTTGATTAAAATATACCAGTAATTTATCATTATTTTATATTTTTTGGATGTTTCCTTAGAATTCTTACAACCGGAGATGCTTACAAACAGTTAAAGCATCATAATTTGTACCAAAACATCCGTAAATTTCAATGCGAAGTTAGATTTCGTACCTATTCACCCCGTTTTACGGTAGTCTATGCTTGGCACCAAAAATAATACTGCATCATCCGCAGTTCCTGAATCACTATAGTTTAGGAGTGCTGTACCCTACATCATCAGGGTTGAGGAGTTGGGACTTTGAGTTCAAGCATAAAGTCCTTGCTTGGTACCTACAACATTAATTTACTATGAACACTTCCTGAATCTTGATAACTGAGGCGGGCAGTAACCCTGCAGCATCAGGATTGAGGAGTTACATTGCGACATGGCTATCTTGGCGCATGGCGAAAATCGGAACTAACGTTGTCGACAAGTTTCCCCTTTGTTCTTGTTTGAATAGTCAGCCTTTGTTTTCCAACAGCGCCCCCCTGTCAATATCATTCAAGTGCCAAGAGAGCCTTGTCGCACTGTAAGTAACATTGGTTTGTTATTATGGGTATGGTTTAGTTGTGGTTGTTAGGTTGTAACAAAGGGGTAAGGTTCAAAAAGACTTGAATCCAAAGCCGTAAAACCAGTTTAAAAAAATATGAATGGGTTATTGATATTATTATACTCTTTGGTTATTGGCATGTTTTTTGTCTGTGATATAGGTTGTCAATTGTCATGTCTGTCAACAAGTCAATTCCTAGGTCATTGACAAAAAGTAAAAACCACAAAAGCGTCAAAAGTCAATTTTCTAAATAAAATAGTATTCAAAATCCAAATAAATTGTTGTAAAACACAATTTAATTACCAAAAACTCCTGTAAATCTTGTCTAATTATATAAAATAATGTAATAGGAACAAATCTTACACATTTAAATTATTATGTTCTTCAGAAATGTTCGGTCTGCAGCAGAGTTGACTCTTTGCTGGTAAGAATTTAGTACAAGACACCATTTCATCAAATTAATTATTTCTAATCAATTAATAGGTCTATGCTAATCACAATAATTTTATATAGAAAAACCACAATCAGTGTCAAATTATGTAAATATGTGCCTAAAAATTAAGTTGAATGTTATTTAGGAGTAATTTGGTTAAAAAAACTTTTCAGCAAACCAGTGTTTTTCAATCAAAACTCAAATAGTTTTGGGTATGTCCGGCAACAATTGCGCAATTCCTTCACCAATTCACGGCGTGGTGGGCGGCGGCCGATCACGGAACAGACTCCTCTCGACAACATACAAATAGAGGGACCTCTGAATGCAAGTGGCCTTTTAAAGCCATTTTTCTTCACTGTGGGGGTATGCACTTTAATAATTTACATAAATTTCCTATATAAATAAAAATATTTAAGTACTTGTATAAAATAGAACAAGTTTTTATTGAACAGAAAAGTAAAGATGGAATTGAATCTAGCTATGTATAATATTAACTTTGCCCACATGGACCACATTAACTGTTTATTTTCTTGTATGAATATTGTTACTGCCTTGATTCCCCCTTTGTTAGCTATTGAATAATTTTAACATAAATACACTATAAATTAATATTATGTTTAGAGCCATTAAAACTGTTTTGGTTTACATGATTTTTACTTCAGAATATCTTTCAGGTGACATCCTTAAGCCTAGCTGGTTGTGTAATATGGGAATATGAGAATCTACGCTCACATGCAAGTTCCTTCCTCAAAAAGCCAGGCACATGGTTAAACACTCATCAAAAACGTGTTTCAGCTCAATATGTAAACTTTACATTATTAGTTTAGATCCTTAATACATTGAATTAATACATCCTTAGTAATCTTGGTTCTTTCATTAAAACTGGCGAGATATAACAAATGCTTTTTTTAAAATTAATTAATTATTTAAAGAAATTAACTTTGAAGGCTGAAACAAACCGAACACACGATGGTAGCAAATCAGGTCATATGTATGTGTATTTATGACTTGTTTTCGACAACAGTAGTGTAAGATTTTACATCTCACCAATCTTGATGGATTTCATGAGATTTTACCAATTTAGCTTCCAAGTAAAATGGACCTTAACCAGCTTGTTTTAATGCTTTACTTCATCTATACCTCTACAGCTAGTGCTCCAAGCTGTAACATTGGTAGTATTAAATTTTTCACTTAAAGTCGAAGCCTTTTACATCCATTTTATTCTGACACTTTATTTTGTGAGATATAAAATCTCATACTAAGTACACAGTGCACATTAGCTGGAGTGCAGCTTAAGTATGTGAATACCTTCATACAGTTCCTTTAATCACAGCTACTGAGCCATGTTGGAAAGTTCGCCATCGCGCGTTGTGTGTGTTTCAAGCTTCAGAAGTATACTTACAAATATTGGTTTTTTTTAGAGATCTGAGCCTGGACCTTTAATAAAATGGTGGATGTCACTAAGAGAAAGCGAGAAGGTTTTCTATCCCATACTAGCAGCAAATGTTCTAGTGTTTGGTGCTTGGAGAGTGAGATCTCTACAACCATTCATGATCAAATACTTCTGTTCAAATCCTTCAGGCAGTAAGTTCGTGTGTGGCGGCGTTTTTCCTCAGATGTGATAAACAACTCGTACCGTATATTTCTAATTTCTATGAACCGTTTACTCATGACATGGTTTCATTAATGTTTTAGGTGCCAAATGCCTACCGATGGTTTTATCTACCTTTAGTCACTACTCAACATTACATTTAGCTGCCAATATGTATGTCCTACATAGTTTCATGCCAGGTAAATATATTAAAAACTACCTAATGCCAGCGACTTAGGTTTTTAAAAATCCCATGGAAACTCTTTGGATTTTCCGGGATAAAAAGTAGCCCACATTACTCTCTGTCCTTTACACTATCTCTGTGCCAAAATCGATTGGTTGCTTAGTTGGGGTGTGAAGGAAGGACAAACAAACACACATGACATTTATAAATTAGTATAGATCATATACTAAAATTTCATTTATTATGCAAATGTGACACTTCCTAATTTTCCCAATATGTATTATTTAAGTTTTGTAGGCCGAATTATATTGCCAATTCAAAAGTTTAAAGAAAATAAGTTAAAAGTCAATTAATGATGTCTTCAAGTACTACTGTTCTTTTTAAATAATATACTAGATAATCCATGCAACTTTATCCATGTGAATATAGGTTTATAAAATTTAATAAAATATTGTGGCTAATTCTGTTGTACACAATTGCTAAACTAAACTAAAATAAGACATCTAAATCTATTGCTATCCCTTTCATATTGTTGCTTCCGGAAAAGGATAGCACTAGATTTAGACCTGTTAATTTAGTTTAGTTTAGAATCTCTAAACTAAACTAAATTAACAGGTCTAAATGTAGTGTACAAGAGAATCAGCCCCATTTATTTGGTTCTTGCCAAGCATTAGTTATTCTTATGCAGTAGTACTGCAAAGTTGTAAGGATATTGTGATAAGGATTGTAGGAATGCACCAAGGAAGCCAGAAATCTAGGCGTAGTAATAGATAGTAACTATGTAAACTATGTTTTGAAAACCATATCCTGATATAATATCTAAATAATAATCTTTAGTATATATTTGTATTGAAAGCTAAACTTGGCTTTGACAGTAGCAGGGGAACAATCAATAACTTCATTTTTTTTCAAACAGCTGCCATAGCATCACTGGGCAAGGAGCAGTTTGTCGCGATGTACTTGAGTGCTGGAGTCATAAGCAGCTTTACCAGCTTCCTCTACAAAGTGGTGCTTAACCAGCCAGGGCTTAGTCTTGGAGCTGTAAGTCAACTACAAGTCCTACATAGCTGTGTAGTATAATGCATTGAGAAAGGACTAGCCATATTTAATGTATTTGTCAACTGGCAACTGTCATGTTAAACGTACAATTTATGGTAAAACATGATTTTACATCTCACTAAAGTTGATAAAATTCAAGCATCGAAACAATAATGTCAGAGTAAATATGAGTCCTCGATTTTAAGTAAAAATTCAGTATCGATTTTAATGCCATAAGATTTCCGCTAAGAGTACTGGGTTATATATAATATGAACGAACTTGAGCTTTCATACAAAGCAATTTAGATCCATTTTACTTTAATCTGAATCGCGGACAAGCCGCACGCAGCGAACGTAATGCATAAAGTGTATTTAACTGTAATATACATGTAATGCACATATGAAAATTAAATTCGATTACGACTTTTTTTTAGTATATAATTTTGTTTGTGTAATAAATTTGCATGTCGCTGACGAGATCTTGATTTTATGTGGCTCAAAATAAACCAGCGCGCCTAAGAAAGCTTTCGCTTCAAAAATGCAAATGATGCCATCGGCAGGTATTGCCTAAGCCGCACTAAGGGCTTTTTTTGTGGAGACGCGTCGTGTCGGCGTGGTGCGTTGCGTCGCGCGTCGTACTACGCCATATAACAAGAAAACGCTTCTGCTAGAAAGCTCTCATACTTGGCCAATATGTTTGAGTTAACAGTGCGAAACGCCCACGTGAAGGGAACGCGCCGCGTCTGATGTTTCTGACATCTTACGCATTTCTGTGCCATGTGGTCTACATTCACAATTTCAGCACTGAAAACAGCGTTTTGCGCGGGCAGCAGTAATTTGCTATCAACTTTATTATGATTAAAGTTTGTCTTGTCGATAACTTTTACATGCTTCAATATAGAAATGCATGCAATAATATTATAAAGTAATTATATATTTTTATCTTTTCTTGTACAGTCTGGAGCGATCATGGCAGTTTTGTCCTACGTTTGTGTGCAGTATCCTGATACAAGATTGAGTATAATATTCTTGCCTATGTACACATTTGCTGCTGGAACGGTAAGTATAAAAATCTAAAAATATATAAACAGAATAGTTTTACCAATATGCAATCGAAAAATGTTAATTTCAGTTTACAACATTATATAATAAATTGTATAGTTCATTTTAAAGATTTCACTTTTTTATTCTGTTCTACTAAAATAAAATTTATATGCATTTTTATTGCATTTATCGATCGAATAAACTTTTAGTGAAATTTTTGGATAGTTTATTATTACTTAAGGATCAAATCAAGACACTTTTCAGAAAAGGGTAAAATACCCTATTTAAGCATATTTTATGAATAGATACAGGCCATGTCGATTGGACAACATGACTAATCTTATATTATAAATTAATATGCCAGTGTGTTGGTTTGTTCTTCAATCATGGGGCAGCCGCTATGAGGCTACAGGTCCAGGTGATTTTTTCCATGGATATAATTAGAGTATTAGAGCGTGCCTACTTTTTATCCCGAGAAATCAGATTTCTAAAAACCTTAATGTACACGGACCGGACGTAGTCGCAGGCAATGGGGCCGATTTTCTAGTACACAGTCTCTAAACTAAACTTAATTAACAGGTCTAAATCTAGTGCTTTCCTTTTCCGCAAGCAACATTATGAAAGGGATAGCAATAGATTTAGATGTGATATTTTAGTTTAGTTTAGAGATTGTGTACAAAGGAGTTAGCCACAATGGGGCCGATTCTCTAGTACACAATCTCTAAACTAAACTAAATTAACAGGTCTAAATCTAGTGCTTTCCTTTTCCGCAAGCAACATTATGAAAGGGATAGCAATAGATTTAGACGTGATATTTTAGTTTAGTTTAGAGATTGTGTACAAAGGAATTAGCCACATTATCTAGTCAATTTATAATATTATGGTTATCCTTTCAGCATGTAGTTTCTGGGAAACGAGTGCAGGTCATGAAGCTAGTATCACATTTACCTATATCAATGACTAGCTGATCCCCGCGGCTTCGCCCGCGTAGATTTAGGTTTTTAAAGATCCCGTATAGCCTATGTCACTCAGGAATAATGTAGCTTTCTACTGGTGAAAGAATTTTTAAAATCGGTTCAGTAGTTCTAAAGATTACCCCCTACAAACAAACTTAACGACATTACCTCTTTATATAATATAGCTGATCCCCGCGGCTTCGCCCGCGTAGATTTAGGTTTTTAAAGATCCCGTATAGCCTATGTCACTCAGGAATAATGTAGCTTTCTACTGGTGAAAGAATTTTTAAAATCGGTTCAGTAGTTCTAAAGATTACCCCCTACAAACAAACTTAACGACATTACCTCTTTATATAATACAACGGGCCGTGCAGCAGAAATCGTAATATTTTAATTTCGCCATAACTTCAAAACCAAACGTCCAATTTTAATCATTCAAAGACCAAATATTATCTCCATAAACTGTTCTTAGTGATGAAATCATTTATTTTGATAAGGATTAATAGCATGAGTAAAATAAACACGTTTAAATGTAGTCCAAAAAAAATTCAAGATTTTTAAATAAAAAAATGGTTGCTGTGCCTCACTCGACATAGATGGGTATAGTGTGTCGCGGACTTTTTTGTAGATATTTATAAGATCTACAATTAATTAGAACATTTTATGGTTCTATCTTTTATAGTTTAGGCAGCGTACGCAAAATAAGTAACTTTTCTGGTTGATTTTTTACACCTTGTGTCCGAAAAACCCAAATATCTTACGGAACCCTATTTTTTTCCAAAATAAAATATAGCCTATGTTACTCGTGGATAATGTAGCTTTCGAATGGTGAAAGAATTTTTAAAATCGGTCCAGTAGTTTTTGAGCCTATTCAGTACAAACAAACAAACAAACAAACAAACAAACAAACAAACAAAGTTTTCCTCTTTATAATATTAGTGTAGAAGTGTAGATGTAGATGTGTAAATATTTTGTGTAATTTACAGGCAATAAAGGTAATAATGAGCGTGGATCTGGCGGGAGTAGTCTTAGGATGGAAATTCTTTGATCATGCGGCTCATCTCGGTGGTGCTTTGTTCGGCATGTAAGTGTTTCTCTTTCAATAAATTATCCATACTAATATTATAAATGCGAAAGTCTGTCTGTCTGCTAGTCTTTCACGGCCCATCCGTTCAACCGATTTTGACGAAATTTGGTACGGATATAACTTGCATCCCGGGGAAGGACATAGGCTACTTTTATCCCGGAAAATCAAAGAGTTCCCACGGGATTTTTAGAAACCTAAATCGTCGCTAAATACTGTATAAGTAGAACTTGTTTCATATAACCTCCCTTGTTTGACAACCTCCCTGGTGCAGTGGTAAGCGCAGGTGCAGTGGTCTTGTTAGAGGGAGGTCCCGGGTTCGATTCTCGGCAGGGGAAATTTAGTATTTTATAATTTTTAAATTTTCTCTGGTCTGGTCTAGTGAGAGGCATCGGCCGTGGTTAGTTACCGCTCTACCGGCAAAGACGTGCCGCCAACCGATTTAGCGTTCCGGTAAAATGCCGTGTAGAACCCGATTGTATCATCACTTACCACCAGGCGAGATAGCAGTCAAGGGCTACAGTCCGTTGAAAATGACTCCTCATGCACCATTTTAACTCTATGGGTCAAATTATATCTTGTCAAAATTACGGTTCACCTTTAAAAGAATGACTAAAATAGTAGTTTTGACATGAAATTTGACACAAAAACTTAAAATGGCGCGTGAACAGTTAAATTTTACACGTTATATGTCAGTGTCTTTTATATTATGTAGATAAAGAATATAAATAGTTAATTTTGATTTCTTGTTCATTGGTTTAGATTAAATTGGCCTGAAAGTAATTTAAAAATTAATTATTTCATGCGTTTCAGTGTTTTTGAAGTCAGTTTAAAGTAAAGTTAGATATTAGTGTGTACAGAGTATAGAACTATCAGTAGACTGACCAACTTTTTTTTTCAGGGCCTGGTGCTACTGGGGCAACATGCACGTTTGGGGAAACAGAGACAAATTCCTGCAGTATTACCATACTATCAGAAAAGATTCATGATATTATATAGATGAAAAGGCTATGGTGTAATAGAAACAGTTGTATTTATTTTAGAGAATCTAATTTTGATAACTAACTTGTTAGTCAGTTGAATCTAAATACTTATATATAAAATATATATATCTACAAACCAATGATGTTCTTTCAATTCTTAAATAATCATCATCATCATTGTCGACCGATAGACGTCAACTGCTGGACATAGATCTCTTGTAGTGACTCACTCGCCACGGTCTTGCGCCGCCTCAATTCAGCAGCTCCCTTCGACTCTGTCCATCTAGTGGGCAGCCTGCCAACGCTGCGCTTTCCGGTGCGAGGTCGCCATTCTAGCACCTTGGGGCGCCAACGTCTATCGGTCTTAACCTCAGATTAAGAATCAAGGTAGATTTGGCATTAAAATAATAATACCTTGTAAGAGGCAAGCTAGGTGTATAGAAAGCTCTGAAGAGTGATAGAGACATAAACACAGTTTTTTGTCTTTGTCATAGTTTAGCTTTTTTTTGTTGGGCACGTTGTAGTTTGTGGCCAAACCTCTGTGATAGTAATTTATTGCGAATATTACGAGTTTTTATTTAGTTTTCTGTTTTAAATTTAGTATTGAAGCCATTTATGTTGCATTGCTGTGTAAAAGTTGTAGCGGACGCAAATTATGAAACATAGGTAACCTTCATACGTAAGTATGAAAGGTTTTTGTTGTTTTCCCCTTTCAGATATACGCGTTTGAAAAGTCTTCTTATTCTCAGTCTGAGGTCTTAACGGTTCAAACTGTGCCCTGACTTGCTATTTTAGCTCCACAACCTATTCAACTACTCGGTTACTTTGGTTCTCCTACAGATCTCTTAATCTAGAGAAAGATTTGTTTCTGAAACTACTGAACCGATTTTAATAATTCTTGCACCATTAGAAAGTTAGTTTATCCAGTAGTAACATAGGCTAATATTATTCATACATATAATGCGTATAAAATGACTTTTCACGCGCCATTTTAATCTTGTGTCAATAGTACGATTTTAGTCCTTATTATAAAGGTCAACCGTACTTTCGACATGACAGTTGACCCATAGAGTTAAAATGGCGCGTGATAAGTCATTTTGTACGGACTATAGGTATATCTTTCACCCGAACAAAGCTGGGCGGATGAGGTAGTATCATCGATGGTAGTATAAAATAAAATGCATGCTGTGAAACATCTTTTATTATAAACAAAAATATAAATGCATTTGAAGTTACAAAAAATTAGGTATTAAAAGAAAGTTTGGTCACATGCAAGTTGATCTTGCACACAAAATGTCTGTCGACTTGATATTAGGGTGACTGTCCACTGAAGCGGAGCGAAGTAGGTGATTTAACAGACCAATCGGATTACTGATAAATTATCAGATGATGGGGTTTAAATATTCTAGTATGGAGCATGGCCTGCCTAAACTGACCGCCATTCTTTTTTCCCCAAAATAGTGGCCACCTGTCATAAAATCTGTATTAATCAATAGCTGGCATCAATAGAAACAAGTAGTAGGTATATGAGACAAATTCGTCCAGGTTTTACGTGTTGGTTGCTATTTTGGAAAATAAGAATAATGGCGGACTACTAGGTCCAAAAATCTTCAAAGATCTTTATCATATTATTTCTTAATAACCTAATTGGTCGGAACTCAGATGTCTCCACTTTAATGGATAGGCACCCTTATAATCATACCCACCTATGAATTGAATACTACATTCATAACCGTCTTGTACTTATAGTGCATATTATTCCATCACAGACAAGATTTGATAATGTGATATCTATAATGCTATGCTTTGAGTATTTTAGCGTGAAAATCGAAATGTTCACCAATGTAAGTGGAAATGTAATAATAGGAGTGGTCATATCCTTCGCGCAAGTTTAAAATGACCGGAACTTCAACAGAGCGGCAGGCTTCCACAAGGTTTTCAGGTAACAACTGTTTTTCTATGTAGAACTTGTCTGCAGCACCCTAAAATAAATAAAAACTCGATATTATTCTGAGAATAGATAGATTATAATTAACTATAACTAAATTGATAACAGCTGCTCGACTGCATTAGAATTAGTATTAGAATTTGTTTATTAATCACTTAGTACACAGACAATTTATTTACAAAAATACTATAATAATAAAATATCAGTAAAATAATATGTGTAAACAAAAACAACACAAACGATAGAACTGCATTAGTGGAACACTGCGTCGCAATTCAGCTACAGAATGACAGCTACAAGTCACGATTGCAATAGCCTGTGATTGGTTGATGCTCGCTCACTATTGGCTACAATGCATTGTTGCAACAAGAACGTTAAAGTAAAGTAATATTATACTAAAAATCTGTAAGATTGAGTTAGAATTTTAACTTGCCTGGTCAATTAGCAACGTAAGTGGAGGTCCGTCATATTTCTTGACCAGTTCAGTTGCATCCCATTCAACCCACTGGCTCTTGTCTTCTCCAAGGTAGCCTGTGAAGGCTTTCTCACCCCATGGACACTTTGTTGGATTGCATATGGGTGCAAATGCACTCACTGATTTATATAGTCCAGGATTTCTTAGAACTGATACTAAAGCTCCATGACCACCCATACTGAAAAATACAATGGTTACTAAGATTGCCATTTATACATCATTCATTATCAGCATAATTTAAGCCATAGTCTACCATGCTGTCTAAGTGCAGATTGGCAGACTTCAGACACCATTGATGGAGTGGCCCCACTGCGCGAATGTTTCGAGTTTGGGCGAGCTCGGCGAAAGTTCGGCAAACGGCAAACCACATTCGGGATTCGGCGAAGGTTTTAGACTCTTAAGGTCCGGGCGCTTGAATCTGGGTATCTGTTTTTTTATAGAACTTAATTCTTATGAATAATAATACATAATAGTAGAATAGATTACAGCAGGATTGCCAGGCAAAATTTAGCCCCGATTACCTTTGATGAAATATTTTTAAATAATTAATTCGTGTTAAAAAATTCTTTTAAAATTTTTATTACAATAATATATTGCCGCCTCAACACCAATGTTTGGCAAATGTTTTGCGAGTGTCAAATTATACGATTGAATCCCACCAACGAATGTTTGCCGAATGTTCGCCAATGAGGCCACACCATGAGAACATTATGGAGAATTTACAGGTATGCAGGTTTCCTGACAATGACACCATGAGAACATCATGGAGAATTTACAGGCATACAGGTTTCCTGACGACGTTTTCCTTCGCCAATAAAGCAAGTGATATATTAAATTACTTAAAATGCACATACTTTTAAAATTTAGAGGTGGAGATGGACCCCTTATTAACATAGGTGCAATATTATGAGCTGTGGCTATCTGGTTTTTTAGGATCTTATCTAAGAATAGCTTATGCTCGCGATTTCGTCCGCGTGGACTACACAAATTTCAAACCCCTATATTACCCCTCAGGGGTTGAATATTTGAAAATCCTTTCTTAGCGAATGTTTACGTCATAATGCAAATGTTGGTTTGTCCTTCAATCAGGTCGCAACGGAGCAACGGATGAACGTGATTTTTTGCATGGGTTTCAAAGACCTGGAGAGTGACATAGGCAACTTTTTTACCGGAAATACAGAGTTCCCATAGGATTAAAAAAAAACTAAAGTCGCGGGCATCAGCTAGTTTCTAATATGGGTAGTGATTGTTACCTGTGTCCCATTATTCCTATTCTGTTTGCATCAACAACATTACTAAAACTTTGCAGGATAAGTTCATATAGCTCCTTGTTCAAATAGCTGCCCATCCTATAATTCTTGGACCATGGATCCTTAGCAGCATCCAGGTAAAATCCGGCACCAACACCAAAGTCCCAGGATTCATCATCACCAGGGATCTTGACTCCCCTGGGAGATGTGTCAGGGCCCACTACTACGACACCATGATCAGCTGCATATCTAAATAATTAATATAGGAATTCATCATCATCATGATCATCGGCCTACTTCTGAGCATGGGTCAACTGTCATAGTATGCCATGCTGGCACAGTGCAGATTGGAGAAGAATTCATCAACACTGACAAAATTAAAAAAGAGGTGACATGAACTAGGTAAGCCAGCAGAAAATATTGTACATCAACTCAATCAAGGTTTCGGCTTCGTAGACTAGTTTCTGTCATTTATACCTATCTGATATTTTGTCTGTCTCAATGACAGAGACAACACTCTTTGAAAGTTCAAACCGCTATCTCTTTCTAAAGGTTGAAGTACAATATTTTCTGCCGGGCACTGTAGTCGTGATCTTTTGAGTTTTGGTATACATTTAATGATAATTTATAATAATAATATGATTTAATGAAAACAGCAACCGTCAAGTCTCTTGCTAGTTGCTGGTCCTTTTTGTAAGCAGACATCTTGAACCACTCTGGCAGATTCACTTGATGATTCAAAAGCATCTTAAAAAGTTTATTTGAACAAAAAGCTTTTCTATTCTAGTTCATGAGGTGTATGATTGCACATTCTACAAAACAGACAGCTGGGCTTGTGTTTAGTTTTTAGTCTATGACCTACGCAAACAGCAATGTTGCAATATCAGATTGGATTAGGTAGGTACCTATGTATTTCTTTGCATGCACTAAGTATATCCAGCATCATCTATTTTTAGTTTTCACACAATATAGAAAAAGTTGTGAAAACTGCTCAGTCCTGCTGAAATAACAGTAATAGAGAAAAAAAAAACAGTTTTTAAACATAACAAGAATACTATAACATGGTACATACCTTTGAAAACCAGATTTGGTTATAAAGTTTTGTTCGTTACAAGTAAGGCCAGAGAGGTAGAATATAACTGGGAGCTTTACATCACCACCTTCAGCCTGAGGCGGTAAGTAAATGGAAAAGTTCATTTTGCATTGTAACTCTGATGATTCATGAGAGTACACCTTTTGATACCCTCCGAATATCTTATTTGATGAAACCAATTGCAAACCGTCCATCTTGAGTTTGTGTACAAATCTTAAAATACAAGTAGGTTAGGTAGGTAATTAGGTAAGTATTTAACTACTTAATTATTCAATTATTTATTACATTAAAAAAATCTTTAGGAGCTATTTCAGGTTATGTAAACACATTTTAGCAAATAAGATAATTTCATGATTAAATCATCAATGCAGTCAAGCAATAGGTACCTACTAAATATTTGGAGCATTTTAAACTTAATTGCTTAGTAATAAGAATCAAAATGTTGATATTTTAAACACTGAGTTTTGATAAAGTTGTTATCATCAAAAAGTTTATTTTAATAATATCACGTGAGTTATATAAAAGACAAAAAATAATAATAGTGGTACCTACTTACTGAAATATGTACTTAAATAATAACAAGAATATACTACTCTCTAATTTTAAAAATATATAATTACCTAGTACCTATCCCTTTACAGTTTAAATTTTGAGTTCCAAATCCTAGGTTCCAACTTCCAACCACCACCGACCAGAAAAAAGCCAACGTCTAAGTTTTCCTCACGTTTTTCCGAGGTTTTCCCACTTTTTCCTTTTTTTTGTTTGTTTGACAGTCTTGTCCTGACCAGACGGAGCGGAATAGAGCAATAAAGCTAGATAAAGGAACGTTTGCTTTCTCATTCACACTAAAAAGAAAGCACAGATAAAGGTACTAATGTGATAAACAGAGACGCAGCTAACCGATTTTTTGTCCCTTATCGTGTAACCGATTTTTTTCAAGAATACATACAAGTAATTCAACTTTAGTTGCAAAAAAAACTTTGAGAATTCGTGGCGTCATTGTATTTCTCATTAGTTATTTACTTGTTTTCACATAAAAACGTTTAATACAAATATTGTTGATCGGTTAATACAAATATTGACTACTAAACAATGGTAATAATTGTCGTGTTATTCATCGTTACGTAGTGCTATCGCTATCTCATACGCGGTTACACTGTACTTTAATCTAGCTTTATTACTCCATCTACGTTTCAGTCAAATGTGCAAAAATAGGTACCTAGGTACTTGTTTTTACGTTTCCAGTGCTACCATATTTTTAATGAAAAATAAATAGTGCAAGGGGAAAAAAGAACCTCTGAGTTGGTACAGTAGATACGGGTAACTTTGGAAAGGTGTAACATTGTGAGTCGATGGTTCAATGGAATTAATTATATAAAATTATAATAAAAACTCAATCACCTGCTGTAAATTATTTAATAACATCTAAGAACGAACACCTAATTACACAATAAAATATATACTTACATAAATAATATCTTAAGAGATTTTTTGTTAAAGCACTATTATACCAATCTTACTCTGGTACCTTATTTTAGTGATTTACGCTTCGCGGGGCTCCTGTTTTCTGGGAGGTTTAAAAAGAAATAACCACGAAGGGGATGGCGGGGTCTATAAGACCCTTCTAATCTAACCCATCCGAGTCGGAGTGCCCTAAGTCCTGAGCTCGCTCTTGATAGTGGAAGCGGGGGAAGGAACGAGTACCTCACTATGCAATGGAGCCATGCATTTCTTCCAACCCAAAAAGGACACAATCTCTAATAGCATATAAACTTTTTCTAACCTAACATTATCCAGCCAAAGTTGGGTAGACCGAGGTGAGTGAGTATGGGTAAATAGGCTACTTGACAATTTTTTTAAGTTGGTCTTAAATGGTTAATATTTGTCCTATTATATCAAAAAAATTAACACTATATTTTTTTGCGCCCTAAAAACCGTAAAACTTTAATTTAAAAAAATATTTTTCTTAGACAGATGAAAACACTGTCGGCCATGTTTGGCCGATAGATTATCTGTGCTCTGACGTCATGCATTTGTAAACAACAGCATAACCACAGAGTACATTATATATACTGAGCATAACCTACCAAAGTTTAATAAACATGACTTCTATACTAGTTTACATGAAAAATATAGTAATTATCGTTATTGCATCATCCGAGAATGTAAAAAACGCATCGATAAAGACCACAGGAAAGTTGTGGATTAGAGTGCCCAGTGAAATAAATATACGTAACACGCAAAGACTTGCTTAAAGGGATCCTATATGACTAACGACTTCAACCCAAATTTATTTTTGCAAAGATCACTTTGTTGTAAGTCTTAATTAATAACTTATTCAATTTATAAAGAGAAAACGATTTTTTTTTACGTTTACTATGAGTTTTTAGAAATATATAAAAACTAGCTTATGCTCGTGACTTCGCCCGCGTGGACTTCATAAATTTCAAACCTCCATTTAACCCACTCAGAGGTGGAATTTCAAAAAATCCTTTCCTAGTGGATACCTTCTCTTTACCTACAAAGAACACACTCACCAAATTTCATGTATCTAGGCCCAGCTGTTTAGATGTTTAGGCTGTGCGTTGATATATAAGTTAGTCAGGACTCTAAATTTTATATATATGGATACTACGTTAGTCCCCGCGTGACATAGGAATGACATTTCTTTGTTTACATATTTAATGACGTCACATCATGGCTGACAGCGTTTTCTGCGTTTCAAATAAAAATAAAAATTGTATTTTTTTAAATTGGATTTATATATCCATCCTGCGTTTTTAATAATTGTTATTGATATATTTCGTTGTTTTAAGCAAAATACTATATAAATAATCATTTATTGGACGAAATTAGATATGAGTCAAGTAGCCTATTCCGAATTAAAATTTATTTTACTTATTATTCGAACTTTACCCAAAACGTTTGGGTAATACTAAGTTAACCCGTGTACTACATCTTCTAGCGTTATATATTACACAAACCCATTCAAGATAAAAAGTTTAAAAAGGGTAAATTAAATTAAAAATTTAGAAACCCCCGCCACAAAACCTCGAAAAAGTAAAAAAATAATAGGTAAATATGTATTACAACAATGAGTATTCCGCTTTTCGCAGAGAAATTTCCGAACGAATCAGGCTTTATAAATGACGTCATTTTGATGTTAATGAGCCATGGTTCCAGCGCAATAGCAATTTGCGGGACTTATACCAGAAACTAAATGACTGTAAATTGAAATATGCATTTTTAATAATTATATTATTTACATTTTAATATTATGCGACATATTGATTAGTTAGTGCCCGGAGCAGCCTAGCGCGTCGTATAGCAGCAGCTTCTCTTTGTATGTCTTCACTGTTGTTCGCGTTTAGTTCGAGCGCTCCGGCAGCCTTCACAGCCCTAGACCGGCGCCCTCCTTCCCCGCGACGCGCGTGTAAAGCAACGCCTACTTCCAACAGAGTCCCGTCCCACAGACAGCCGTAGTAGCCGTCCATTGCATCAGCTGCATTACCAGTCTGAAAAATTACAAAAGTATTAATTTCATGAAATAACTTATGAACTTACTATTGCATGTCTTATATCAGATCATTGTCCCAGAAGACACTGATTTGATATGACATGCTTGTACAAAAACAATGAAGTGATTCGTAAATGTAGTTATACAAAACAGTGCCTAGCTAAATATGTTCTTGGCCCCAAACTATGATTTCCTGTGATATGGGAAGCCAGTCGTCAACTGAACATACAATTTTAGATAAATAAAAAACCGAAACAAATAGTAGATTATTAACCAAGGGGATAAAGCAGTGTCTTCTGTCGCGGGTGACGATTTAAATCGCGAGCGTAACGAAGGACTCGAGGTTTACTCCCGAGCGTAGCGAGGGTGTTAAAAACTTATCTCACGAGCGAAGCGAGGGATTTAAGACGAGTCCTGAGTGTAGCGAGGGATTTAAGTTCACCCAAGACTAAGACAGCTTTATCACCGAGGTAAATACTCTACTTTTCGTACCATTTGCGAAAAAATTAACACAATAATAATATGAGATAAGCATTTATTAAACGTATTTTTAGAACATTAACTTATTTATAAAAATAAATTAAAATAAACTTAACGTTTTTGTATTTGAAGAAAACAAAAACGCGGCAAATTCCTAGACTAATATTTTTTTGTCGGAAAAGCAAAGGCATCAATCTCATACGACCTTGTCGGTTTTCGTAATTTTATTTAATAATCATAAGTATAACTGCATAATAAATGCGTATTCCTTTTTCAAAAAGATGTATAATGCTTTATATACAGACTCAATGGTGTAAGCCTTCGTAGTTTTTGCTGTGTCTAAATTGGATTTGTTAAACATTCTTTATGTTGGTAATTTAAAAAAAAAAAAACAGATGTAGTCTGTCTGTCTGGTGGGAGGCCACGGCCGTGGCTAGTTACCACCCTACCGGCAAAGCCGTGCCGCCAAGCAATTTAGCATTCCGGTATGATGCCGTGTAGAAACCAAAGGTGTATGGGTTTAATAAAAATTGCCATACTCCTTCCACGTTAGCCCGCTCCCACCTTAGACTGCATCGTCACTTACCATTAGGTGAGATTGCAGTCAAGGGCTATCTTGTATCTGAATAAATAAATAAAAAAGAAATAAAAAGTTCAGTATAAATTTCGATACCTTAAGTATTCCAAATTTAAATCACATTCTCTCCCTAAGGGATGAATGAAATTCAGTACAATTTTCTTTCCCTGTTTTTAACAGATCAAAAATGACTATTGTTATGTACGCTTTTTGTGGCATTGAATGTCACTTTTTTGAGCAAGTGGTACGAAAAATAATATAAACTTAAGCGTTGAAGTTCTATTGATAAAGTTAGGTAGTTATCCGTCAACATATTTAAATAAATCTAATCAAAAAACCGACGATCGCAACGCCCTCTGGTGGCCTAAACCGTAAAACATTTGTACAGTACGCGGCAGAAAATACTGTACATCGAACTTTAGAAAGAGATAGCGGTTTTGTAGCGCGTGTCTCTGTCGTTGAGACAAAACGTCACATAGAACAGAGATAGCTCTACAAAGCCAAAATCTCATTCTAAAGGTCGATGTACAATATTTCTTGCCGGTTACTGTACGAACCCCTTCTATAAGGAGTTAAAATAAAAATCTAATAAACAAAATACCTTCTCAGCAAGACATTTGAAAGCGGTCGCGTAGTCAGGCTCGTCAGGCAGTTGGCATAGCGCAGCCGCCTGTGTGGGCGCCGAGAGAGCCTGGCAACATCGAGCGGCGCGCCGAGTCACCCCGCCCTCATCAGGCGCCGTCTTCGCGAAGTGCCACGTAGCTGCGGCCAAGGCGCACAGATATCTGCGCAGAGCCGCCGCCCAACGACTTCCGGCCATTTCTACATCGCCGTATAGACGTAACCTGAAAGGGACAGATGTAAAACTTTTGTACGAATAAAGGATGATTTATGCCAGCACGTGCTGCGTACGATGCGCGGACGAGGCACGAATTCAAAACATTACGAACATATTATATGAAGCAGTTTAAGCTTGACCGTGTGACGTCCGTGAACGGACAGGGCCTGAATCCGTGCCTCGTCAGCGCCTCGTACGTGGCACGGCCCGCGCCCGCCACGTGTTGGCATACAATAATCCATAACGTGACAGATGAGGGTACACTATCAATTAATAGTACCTATTTGTCTATAATTGGTTAATTTAAACAGTTAAAATGTAAAAGGATAATAGAAAAGAGCAACTGCTGTGTGTATTACTGGCCCTTGTCAGTGGAATCTGCATTCCGAACCAGTGGTAGAGTCACTGACACACATAAGAGACACTAGTTGCTCTTCATGAAATAAATAGATTTAGATTTAGGTATGATTTTGAAAATGAATTATTTGAAGATGTTTCAAATATTTTGCATACTTGCATCTTATTGCTAAATAGTTCGGGAAGCTATCTTTCTACACTAATATTATAAAGAGGAAAACTTTGTTTGTTTGTTTGTTTGTTTGTTTGTACTGAATAGGCTCAAAAACTACTGGACCGATTTTAAAAATTCTTTCACCATTCGAAAGCTACATTATCCACGAGTAACATAGGCTATATTTTATTTTGGAAAAAAATAGGGTTCCGTAAGATATTTGGGTTTTTCGGACACAAGGTGTAAAAAATCAACCAGAAAAGTTACTTATTTTGCGTACGCTGCCTAAACTATAAAAGATAGAACCATAAAATGTTCTAATTAATTGTAGATCTTATAAATATCTACAAAAAAGTCCGCGACACACTATACCCATCTATGTCGAGTGAGGCACAGCAACCATTTTTTTATTTAAAAATCTTGAATTTTTTTTGGACTACATTTAAACGCGTTTATTTTACTCATGCTATTAATCCTTATCAAAATAAATGATTTCATCACTAAGAACAGTTTATGGAGATAATATTTGGTCTTTGAATGATTAAAATTGGACGTTTGGTTTTGAAGTTATGGCGAAATTAAAATATTACGATTTCTGCTGCACGGCCCGTTGTATTATATAAAGAGGTAATGTCGTTAAGTTTGTTTGTAGGGGGTAATCTTTAGAACTACTGAACCGATTTTAAAAATTCTTTCACCAGTAGAAAGCTACATTATTCCTGAGTGACATAGGCTATACGGGATCTTTAAAAACCTAAATCTACGCGGGCGAAGCCGCGGGGATCAGCTAGTAATATATAAAACACAAAAAATGTTTCTACCTGTGTCCATTATAGACTGAAACCATCCAACCGATGTGTCCCAAACCAGTTTCGTTAGCAAGGCAATAGTGAGAAAATGGTTCTAGTTTTTTAAGCATAGTAGCACACGCCGGGTATTGGCTGTACCATATGAGAAACAAGTTAAATAGCTCACCATGACGTATTATATGGGTACAGCTTCAAGCTTCTCTCAAGCAGATCAGTTAGAGATTCCAGAACATGTTTCACATTGTAATTGTTCATATTGGATATGTTCGACGGCCAAAGACTTGTGTATTCTACGACAAGTTCCAGCGAACTGTCGTCTATAAGAAGGTTGTGTATCCTTGCAAGGAGGGACATCATGACGCTGACTGCGAGAGGTTCGCGCAATGTAGCCAAGAATCCGTTAAAAGAGTTTCTAGCTTCTGCTGCCACGTTTGTTGCATCCCGGGAGTGTGACGGCATCCCGCCTGCCGATCGCTTAACGGGACCACTTGACCCATTGCAGTATATGGATAGAGCTGTTGGAGATAATTAATTACTAGCTTATGCTCGCGACTTTGTCCGCGTGGACTACACAAATTTCAAACCCCTATTTAATCCCCTTAGAGGTTACATTTTCAAAAATCCTTTCTTAGCGGATATCTACACCATAATCGCTATCTGCATGCTAAATTTCAGCCCGATAATTCCAGTAGTTTGAGCTGTGTGTTGGTAGATCAGTCAGTCACCTTTTCGTTTTATATTTAGATTATGAATTTCATGAAACTAAGGGGAGAACAGGGGTTGAAGAAAACAGAACAAAGAAGACATTGACATTACGCCTATCACTATCGTTAACCACTTGAGTTGCAGGCGGTATTGGCTAATGTGTTTGGTAAACCCTGTGGGTTAACCTTATAACTAGGTTCTGCAGACTGCTTAGTGTAAATTGGGCTAAATAGCAAGTGTCTGCATAATCAATTATAGAAAGTATACCTAAGAGATTGGCTGAGGGATATTTTTATTTAGATTGGTAAGAAAATTTTATATCTAACAATGGATATTATAAATAGAAGATTAAGTTTATTTAAATTTTCTCATAAATCTGAATTATGGTAGTACAAGATATTGAGAACTGCCATTAAACTCAAATAAAAAATATGATACTCACTATAATCCCACAATGCTCTGGGGAACTTTCTCAAACCCTTTCCCCTTTGCAGCTCGCAACAAGCAGCACATAACGCCGACGCGGCTTCCCCTGGCCCACTGGCCACGCCCGCCCCTTCCCACTCGCAAGCGTTCACTAGACAAGTCCAACAGGATTCAATTACCTGGAAAATTATTACATTATAAAATATATAGATTTGATTTTATCAAAAAAATATTACAAAGTTTTAGTGATATCACATTATCAAAAAAGAATTTTTAGTATTTAACTCACTTGAGGTCGAGGAATAATACTGTCGCCCGAATTTGCAGCAGCTATGCAGGCTTTGCATTTATCAGCCAAAACCGACAGATTAATGCGATGGTGAGGCCACTCGGATAACATAACATTCACTTGAAGCAACAACACTTCCCATGACAACTGACGACAAAGCCTATATAGTATGGGATCTGAACTACCACCGAGTTGGCTTCGAGCTTCGCCTTCTAATACTGAAAGTAATGATAAAGCCGTCCGCGAACATCCAGCCTCAGCGCGAGCCCTCGCCGCACCGGATACTACATATCCAAAATCTTGCAAAAATCCACGCGGCAATGAAATCAAAGCATTGCCTAACCCCCCTGGAGGTTTCCAAGATGGATTTAACTTCCATAATGGCGAAGAAGGGACCATCATTGCAAGTTTCACTAAACACATTCGCACGTCATCTGCCGTAGACGCCTCGATAAGGCGTTTTTTCAACCTACCAATTTCAAGCTCAGGTACAGATTTACATTCGAAATCAGGCACATCCCAATCCTCTGTTAGGAGCTCCCGCGGAATATCAATATTTTCATCGTCAATGTTGGCTGGGTCGTTCAATATTTCATTTAACTCTTCATTGGATATCAATCTCTTCCTTATACTTTCTGCTGCATCTCCCACATACTTTTTCAAATATTCATCTATTCTCTCGATTGGTATTTTCAACTGCGACGTTGCTAGATGTAGGAAGAACATCCTCAGATTGTCCCAGTCAGTATCAGATAAATCAGACATCAAAACCGGAGCTATAGCCCAAAAAAGTAAATCAAAGAATTTGATTCCAAATGTTTTAAATTTATTTATGAAGTCAGGATGAGTGGACGGGATTCCTCCTTCAAGAGCATATCTGACCGCATTTAAGGCTGCAACACGATTCAATAGATCTCTGGCGACAGTGAATGCTCCGCTTGAAGCAGATCCTTGAATATCAAGTTCAACAACTTCTCTGTGTACCATTGGGATTTCTCTTGCCAGATTATCGGCTTGAAGAATAGCTATAATGCCTGTGTAGTGGTTAGCGACAGCCTCTTGTAGTTTTTGTAGGAGGGACGGTTCTTCATTGAGAACTTCATACCCTAGATTGAGAGCCCTTATATAACCCAAAATATCATCTTTAGTCATACTGGCATAATAAAAGTCACCCCATGGCATTGTGACATGTTTCCCATAGCCAAACGTAGATATTTCTTTTTCAAGTAGGCTTGAATTTTCTCTACACCCTAATATATGTTGCTTTGCCAAATCATGTTGTCCATAAAAGAAGTAATTGTAGCAGAGATCGAAATGTATCTGCATTGCCAACTCGTACTGGCTTATGAAAATGTCACCAGCATTCCAATTATGGTTCATGTCATCAGAGTCTTCAGTGAGGTGAAGAAAAGCTTCCATAATTGGAATTTTCACTTTCTTTGCCTCTCTTCTACCTATCGTTGCTTCATAGTAAGATAATACACTATCTAAGTATCTAATGCTTTGCATGCGAGAAGCTTCACACATTCGAAGAATTTTTTCAAAGTTTTGATTCAGCGGACTGTAGCCACTCTCTACTTGCATACCAGGCCTGTTCAATATGATAAATAATTTATACATTGTGACTTATTCTGGCGTGCACAGTCACTAAACTAACCTAAAATAACAGGTTTACAGCACAAAAGCTCTATCCCTTTCATAATGCTCCCTGCAGAACAGGAGAGCATGAGATTTAGACTTGTTAAAATTATTTAGTTTAGTTTAGGGATTGTGTACAAAAGAATTAGCTACATTGTTGAATAAATAAAATTAAAATATTATATAAAAAAAATAACCTGAATTGATAGTAAGAATTAGCAAATATTTTTATGGTACATACATGTGAACGAAAGCCATTTTAGTTGATTTAGAATAAAGAGCAGCCTTCACTGGAAATCTTAGCACCCATCTGTGGTATAGTATGAGTGCAAATTGTACTTGAGCTTTATGTATAAAATCTGATGGTATATCCTGCAAGACAATAAACAGATTTTTTTGCAGTTCACATGATGCATAAATAACACAGGATGTCTAAATATACAGTTGAACACAAAACAGGCAAGGATTGTTCTATTTTACGAAGACTCTTTGGCTATGTTTGTGTGAGTGCACACATACATACACCTTGTTTTAACGTGCATGATGCTCAGTCTTGCTTAACAGTTTTTGTAAAATGTGGTTGCAGGAAACCCAGCTTTACACACTCAAATACGATAATTTCTCACTATTACAACCAACGCTGAAGCAGACTTCATTAATAAAAGAACTGTAGTAAAAGTTCCTTATTTAGCTAATTATTATAGTAGTACTTTGTTTACCATCGGTGGTACAGCAAAAGAAGTATCTGTTGCTATATAAACAAGATCCTGCATCAAGTGCTGCTGCGTCTGTGGAGGCAGTTTACTTTCAAGTATATCTGAAATTATACATTTTAAGTAGTTCAACTTAAAATAGTGATACACTTTAAATTCCAATGTACTTTAATTTGAATTAAATTGTATTACTTAGTCTGAATCGTTGAATTCACTGTCCTGACACACTGACATTAACACTTAACTCAAACTCTTGGATCTAGAAAGCTGAAATTTTGCAGTTCCCTTTAAAGTGTAAACAAGAAATAAGGCCAGAATTTCAGAAATTTACATGGAAGCAAAGCCACAGGCGGTCGCTAGTATATGTTTAATTTTGTTTCTAATAGAGTTTAAATGTTAATAAGTAAATTAAGTGCATTACTGACAAATTTAAGTATAGTCTGTAAAAAATAACTCGATGGGTCACCTGTCATGTCAAAAGTACGGTTTTGTTTAAAATAAGGACTAAAATTGTACTTTTAACACGAAATTTGACACAGCGTTAAAATGGTGCACAAGGAGTTAAATTTTACATATATATCACTAATATCTCTCATAGAGATAAGTGCCTCTCTGTCCACTTAAACTACTTTATTGTAAAGTTTTTCGGTACAAATTAAAAAATAAAATATATTTTATCATACCCAAATTCCAATGTAAAGTTGCTGCCACTTTTAACGCAAGAATTTTTAGTGCTAACTGTTTGCGAGTAAACTGTAGGCTTGTGGGAGTAGTAACAGATGGAGGGCTAGGCGGAGCATCAACATCTACTACTCTCTCGCTTGTAGGCTTAGAGTTTGAGTTCTTTGAGTCCACAGACAAGAATTCTTCTATCAACTCGCATGGTGTAGGTTCTAGTAAAAAAGTATTTAATGCATCAAATTAGTGTAAATTAAACTATTTGTCCTACTGCACCAGAAGGAGAGTAATATTAAATTAAGTTAAACTTGACTGCAAAAGCTTGTTTTTTAATTTAAGTAAGCTAAGTCAAAAAGTTTAATAAGCTATTAGGTACCTACTCCTAATAATAAACTTTTTAGCTTAACTTACTTAAAAGATAAACAAGTAGCTTTTCACAGAAACCAACAAACACACTGGGTAAGCCCCCTCTTTCTCCGAGAAGTTATCAGCGAATTGTTTACCTTTCAGGTGTAAGTCAATTATAGAAAACTAGATCATAGAAACATAGTATGGTTGTAATTACTCGCAAGTAATTTTGTAAAAAATTATTAAATAATAAATAAAAAGTAATCCAAACCTGGGTTAGGTTTACACAAGTGCTGCTTCAGCAAGTTTGGATCCAATAAGAATTCAAACCATAAAACAGTATCAGGAGATATGGGCACTGTGCCCGGTCGCAGTAAGTCAACATCCATTCTGCTCCAAACATAAAGAGAACAGAACCGGTAATTTATTTACGTTTGATTATCTTAAACATGTACAAATTATTGTAATTAATAGTGTAAATTAAAGCAGTTTTAGT
This sequence comes from Maniola hyperantus, assembly GCF_902806685.2. Taxonomy (NCBI): domain Eukaryota; kingdom Metazoa; phylum Arthropoda; class Insecta; order Lepidoptera; family Nymphalidae; genus Maniola; species Maniola hyperantus. Next base: position 9,413,793 of record NC_048539.1, on the reverse strand, counting down.
AAATTTGATGTTTTAAAAAATTAACTTGAGAGTTAGATGCATTTTTCATTTACACTTCGCAATCCGCATCACCCAGTAAACCAGTGATTCCACGTAATAGTTAATACACTCGATAGGTCCACATTTCAGTAATCAGGAAATTCTGAAAATTTAATCAGATCATTATCATTCAAAACACCGCAAAATACATCCAAAAATGATCCGACGAGGATCCGACCCACTCCACTCCGACCACAGAGTACATTGAACACAGACCAATAACATATAGGATAACATTATACAGGGTTACAGGAAAATAGGACACGATCCCGTTAAGGGGTTATAGTACAGGACATTAGCTATCAAACGACCCCTAAAGTGCTTATGCGAAAGTGTATCGTTTTCGAGTTATTCATTTTTTTATTTTTTTCTTGGTAAAAGGGTGTTTGCCACTTTAAAAATTAATAAAAAAAAGGAACAATGTATTTCAGCAGATTTTTTTTATTACTTGCTAGTACATATCCTTGTTAATAATAAACAGTTATAAAACTAAAAAAAACTTCAAGCATTTTAAAATTACAGCCCAAAAACTGTACAAGTTTTCGATTTTGAAATTTAATTCTTAATAAATTCTAAATTTAATTTAATTCTTTGAATAACTTGCAAATTTTCTGTAGAAATTACTATGGCACTTATCCTGCGGATTATTTTAAAAACATCTACATTTCGTTAGGTATCCATTGGTACAAAAAAATTACCAAAAAAAATCATAAAATCAAGAAAAAATTACACAACAAAGAGACCAGGTAGAAAATTCTAACAAATGCTATTGCCAAAGAATTAAATCAGAATCAATGTAAAAACGAGTTTAATGCAAAATCGTTAAAGTTTATTTTTAATGAGGTAAAAAGGTAATATAAAATCAGTCAAGTGCGAGTCGGGCTCGCACACGAAGGGTTCCGTACCATTGTTCAAAAAATAACAATTTTTAAGTTTTTTTTAATTTTTATGGCAGCCATTTTGTAATTTTTAGTATTTATTGTTATAGCGGCAATAAAAATACACATTCTGTAAAAATTTCAAGTCTCTACGTATTAGGGTTCACGAGATACAGTCCACTGACAGACAAACGGACGGCCGGACAGACGGACGGACGGACGAACGAACATGAAATTTTCACAAAATGTGTATTTTATGGCCGCTATAACAACAAATACTAAAAATTACAAAATGGCAGCCATAAAAATTAAAAAAATATTAAAAATTGTTATTTCTTGTACGAAGGTACGTAACCCTTCGTGTGCGAGCCCGACTCGCACTTGACTGATTTTATATTACCTTTTTACCTCATTAAAAATAAACTTTAACGATTTTGCATTAAACTCGTTTTTACATTGATTCTGATTTAATTCTTTGGCAATAGCATTTGTTAGAATTTTCTACCTGGTCTCTTTGTTGTGTAATTTTTTCTTGATTTTATGATTTTTTTTTGGTAATTTTTTTGTACCATTGGATACGTAACGAAACGTAGATGTTTTTAAAATAATGCGCAGGATAAGTGCCATAGTATTTTTAAAAGAAAATTTGCAAGTTATTCAAAGAATTAAATTTAAAAATAGAAAACTTGTACAGTTTTTGGGCTGTAATTTTAAAATGCTTAAAGTTTTTTTTAGTTTATAACTGTTTATTATTAACAAGGATATGTACTAGCAAGTAATAAAAAAAAATCTGCTGAAATACATTGTTCCTTTTTTTTATTAATTTTTAAAGTGGCAAACACCCTTTTACCAAGAAAAAAATAAAAAAATGAATAATTCGAAAACGATACACTTTCGCATAAGCACTTTAGGGGTCGTTTGATAGCTAATGTCCTGTACTATAACCCCTTAACGGGATCGTGTCCTCTTTTCCTGTAACCCTGTATATTATTATATTACATTGAATATACGGGTAACTCCGACCACAGTGTTCCATAGAGTAAAGTAATACACTGCAGTGTTCACAGAATACATTTACTAGTGTTGAGTGAGTCAACAGTGTCCGAAGAACTCGAACATGGTCCGAAATGTCAATGTCAATTAATGACAATGATATCAAAAACTTCTTTGTTTTGTTTTATACCACGTTATTACCACAGATGTTTGTACCTTACTCTATGGTTTTGTAAGACTCATAGAGTAAAGATGATGCAGATTATGACGTATTTATGCATTTTTACCACATTTTTGCAAAGTTGAAACTCACATAACTCCGAAAAGTTAGTGGTTCGTGCCCGGAATCAAACCTCCGACCTCCCCAATAGGAAGCGGACATCTTACTTACTAACTAGGTAGTTAGATACTTATTATTACAATCTAGATCCATTGTTTTTAGGGTTCCGTACCTCAAAAGGAAAAACGGAACCCTTATAGGATCACTTTGTTGTCTGTGTCTGTCTGTCTGTCGGTCTGTCAAGAAACCTAGAGGGTAGGTCATAGATTATCTACTATATAGGTACTAGAAATAGATGTGCGACTCTAGATTTCTTTTTCAATGTTACGCGTGTGCTCACATCTAGAGGGCACTAAAAGCGCGCTAGGCGTGCGAGAGCGCGAAAATTTAAATGCTATTTAAATGTACTTTACTAGAATATTTTATATTTTTGGAACACGTTTTAAATAAACATTAATAATTCCATTAACGTTTGTTTAAAACATGTTTAAAAATATATATTACAAGACTATGACTCTTTGAGCTACTTAATTACAACTATATTATAGAAAGAAAAAGGTTTTAAGGTTTTGTAAATATTTATTATCATAAATTCGTAACTAGGTAGATACATAAAATACAATAGAATAAAAAACAATACGAAGTGTATGTAAACACTATAAAATACATACCCGTCGAGTCCGTAAATCAATCCTTAGGTAGTTATCGAGGTGGTTAAAGGAAACACAGAGTCCAGTAAACAAAGCAGGGTCAGATAAATTTATCAGAAATAGAAATATTTAGAACCGCACAAACAACAATACACGAAAACATGAAAAGTTTTGAACTTCAACGGTGACCAGGGTTGCCAGATATTTACCAATTGAATTCGCCCGATTTTGCCTGCTGAGTAGCCTAAAATCGCCCGTTTCTATCTTCCAGGGGCCCTACCGCGGTTGTTTGACAGCTACAATGTTACGATCACAATCATCTCTGATTGGTTAATGCTCGCTCACTATTGGCTACAATGCATTGTTGCAACAAGGATTGCACAAATTCAGCCAATCAGAACAATTGAGATTGTAATAATGATTGATGCCGGTTTTAGACAATCGCCCTACTGGTAGCCTAAATTTTTTAATGTTCTGGAGTTGCACCCCTATGGGGTAGGTACTTCCCGTTGACCTAGAATCATGAAATTTGGCAGGTAGGTGGGTCTCATAGCTAGTAATCGCAAAAAAATCTGAAAACCGTGAATTTGTGCTTCGAAAGTAAGATAACCAACTATATCAAGTAGGGTATCATATAAAAGGGCTTCACCTGTGCATTCTAAAACTGATTTTTATTTATTTTTATGCATCATAGTTTTTAAGTTATACTGCAAAATGTCGAAAAAATACGACTGGAGCACGGAACCCTCGTTGCGCGAGCCTGACTCGCACTTGGGTTTTTTACAATTCCGTAGGTACCTAACTCTAAAGAAAATTTGTGTAAAATTGAAGAAGTATAGTAGGTATATAAATAGGTACTTGCTTCACTCACGACTTAATATGATTAATTAAATTATGATTAAATTAATTTTCTGTTCGTTTTCGAACTATACCTAGATATCTAGTAAAAGTTTTCTGCCCTATAAAACTATTACACTTAGGTAAGTATAGGTAGGTAGGTATATGCAATCAAGATTGGGTATTCAGTGTCAGACTGCGGATTTCCCGTTCGATTTTATTACAATTACCTACGCATCTTTTCTGTAAAACTAAGTAAAAGTTTGGGTTTCCAAAGATCAAATGCCGAAATAAAATTGTAAAAAAAGAGAACGGGGGCCTCTGCCCTACCCGATGTCGTTCCGGGCCTCCGACGGGCTAAGTCCGCTGCTGAACTGATTAAAATGTTAACTGCACTTGATCTATCCGTACCCAACTACCTATAAAGTCCTTATCTAGGTAGGTATTCGATAACTAAGGCGTATTATCAGTCTGTTAGGTATTATCGCGATTCGCGTTATTGACGAAATAGACAGTAGGTACATAGAAGTATAGCAGCGAAGACGAGAAAAACAATTTCCCTGCAATTATTTGCTCAGTAACTATTGTGAAAATGATTTAATTTTTTTAACTTGACCAGTCAAATACAGTGCACTAAGTGTAAGGAAATTGCAGTGGGATAGTAAACAATACCTAATACCTATATTTTTTTCGTGCTGTTACATTATTAGTAAGTGCCTACCTTCTTTTCTATACAATTGTCGTCCTTAGGTATGAACACAGGGTATGAAGTAGGTACCTAGACACTGAGGTGCTTTATATTATTTTTAGTATGTAATAATTAGCATATTTTTATACTATGTAGTATCAGTGCTAAAATACCTTAGGTATATAGGTACATAGTATTATGTAGTTATAGATACCTACTTAGTGTGTATTCCGTGATTACCTGTTTTCTATTCTCAAATCTAGATTATCTTAAAATACTTATTATCTGTTTTTGTATCAACTAACATTCTCAGAATTGCAACTTCATAAAAAAATGTTATCTAAGTATGGTATCTATATCTAATAGGTTATTTGCGATATTTCCAAACCGATCAATAAATTTGGACTAGGCTTATATTTGCGTGTTTAATTATTGTGATTTTCATCAATTTCTTGAAATGATTGCTTTGTCTAGAGTAAGAATTAGGTAGGTAGGTACGTTTGAACTTTGAAATGTTTTTAGGGTTCCGTAGCCGAATGGCAAAAAACGGAACCCTTATAGATTCGTCATGTCTGTCTGTCTGTCTGTCTGGATGTATGTCACATCCACTTTTTTCCGAAACTATAAGAGCTATACTGTTGAAACTTGGTAAGATGTATTCTGTGAACCGCATTAAGATTTTTACACAAAAATAGAAAAATAACTCAATTTTTTTTTCATCTAACCCATACGTGTGTGGTATCTATGGATAGTGTAGCATACAGGCAAATAATACATACAAACCTACATTCATACTAACACATGTACTACATTCAAAACACTGTCGTCTCGAGTCTCACCCCACGCAGTGTGCGTGGGAAGGTAATCGTATCAGTACGATTACCTTCAGTCGCGTCAGCATGCAGTCGGGCTTGGACTACCCTAATATAATACTACTCTATGGCTTGGACCGCCGCCGCACAGTGTAGACGTGGATAGTGAGATTGGTGAGCCGATATTTATACACTACAATTAAATACTCATACATGAGTGACTCCAGATAGGTCTTCAAAAATTGTGTTAGAGTGTACCGGACGTAGAATATGAAACCACTAATTGTCCTATCCTACTTATCCTATTTATATTATAAATGTGAAAGTGTGGATGTTTGGATGTTTGTTACTCAATCACGCAAAAACGGCTGAACGGATTTGGATGAAATTTGGAAAGGAGATAGATTATACCCTGGATTAAGACATAGGCTACTAAATATCCCGGAAAATCAAAGAGTTCCCGCGGGATTTTGAAAAATGTAAATCCACGCGGATGAAGTCGCGGGCATCAGCTAGTATATGAAATAAATACCCTAGGGCTAGGCGGCTGCCTAATTGGACTATAATACCAGCCAGCTCTAGTTAAACCGTTGAATAAAATTAGTAGATTAAGTAGGTATTTCGATTTTAAAATTGACTGTTTGATCTTTTTAGTGGAGGCGAATACCTACAAACAGATATCACAGAGTACCAATGAGGTCTCTATCGAGATGGATCTACTGCAAGTGGGATCGGAGCCTGTGGGGATGCGGTGCCCCTATTGTCAAGAAGATGTTATGACCAAAGCAAATTATAAAAATACCACATTGACGCACATCATCGCTTTAGTATTAGGAATATTATTCTGGTAAGTTTAGAGGTTAAGTTAAAGTTTAAGGGTGTCCTAATGCATTCCAGATATTTTGGAAGTAAAATTTTATCAAGTTTATATTCCATACTAATATTATGAATGCGAAAGTGTCTGTCTGTTGCCTTACGACCTATCTTTTTAACCGATTTTGATGGGATAGTTTGCTGTTTGTAGACGGACGTAACGTACGGACGGAGTAGCCTAGTTATTTAAAAATCAAAGAGATCCCACAGGATTTTCCAAGGCCCATCCATTTAAGCGATTTTGATAGGTACAAAGCTTTTATCCCGGAGACGGATACAAGCTACAATTTTATCCCGGAATAAATTAAATAAAAGATTTCCCCGATATAAAGAAACCTAAATCCACATGGTCAAAGTCGCGGACAAAATCTCATCTCGTACAGAACTACTTAATAGTTCTTTAGCTTTACCTACCTACCGTACTCGTACCTACTCCAGACTCTAGTTTCAGGTTACACGTACAATCTTTTTTTGACCCCAACGGTAAACAAGCAGAACGGCCTAAAACTGTGCTAACTGCTACTTAATAATTATTGAGTTCGAAGTTTGTGATTTCGATGACTGAATACAACTTGAACTATTTTCAAATAAAACTGCTTAAAATTAAGTCTAAATTTCGATCAAAACGGTATAATTACAGTAACATTTAAGAAAATTTTATTCACTTTTTTTTCTCCTCCTGTAAATATTTCGCGCAATTACACCATTTTGTTCCCCAGCTCCTCACTTAATTATAAATCGATCGCAAACTAAACTGAAAATCACCAAATGACCTGAACGAAAGGTAATGAACTTGCTAATGTAACAATTCGTGCAACTGAACATTGCTGGTATGAGTAGGTACCTACTGCAGCAACTAATTATTCCTCTATTAACGGATCAGCTGTTAAATGTTGCAGATAGATGTCAATTAGGAGGTACTGATCCGTGCATAATGCAGATTGTCAAGGGCTTAAATAATATCTAGAAAATTTTAATCTAATCCTAATTATTGACATTAACACACTAGCTGTGAGCTGATGCACGTGGATTTTGGTTTTTAAAAACCCCGTGGAAACTCGTTAGTGTTTCCGGGATAAACATAGCGTATTTCCGTCTCCAGGAAACAAGCTATTTCTGAACCAATTAAATGATGCCCGCGGTTTCGTCCAGGTGGACTTACGTTTTTAAAAATTCCATGGGAACTCTTCGATTTTCCGGGATAAAAAGTACCTACCCTACGTCCGTCCTTGGGATGCAAGATACAAATTCCCCTTTAGAGTGGGTTAAACGGATGGGCCGTGAAAAGCTAGCAGACAGGCACACTTTCGCATTTATAACATTACCTAAGTATGGATTGATTAGTATGGATTTTTTGGAAACATTTGCACTTCAACATTGGGATCGAGAAAGGATTTCCGACGGCTTATTTGACAACATCCAACAGGGTTTACTTCCGTACCTCAAAAGGAAAAACAGAACCCTTATAGGATCACTTTGTTGTCTGTCTGTCTGTCTGTCTGCCTGCCTGTCTGTCGGTCTGTGAAGAAACCTACAGGGTAAGTACTTCCCGTTGACCTAGAATCATGAAATTTGGCAGGTAAGTAGGTCTTATAGCAGACATTCGGGGTTTAGGGTTAGATCACACAAAAAAAATTAAATTGTGGTCATGAACTAATAATTAGTACCTTTTTTTTACATTATGTTATTGTTAACGCCATTTTTCGTTCTAAGTTCTAACCATCAATCGTGTGCGTTTTGCTGTCTGTCAGTCTTTCTGTCTGTCCATTCCTTCGTCCATACATCCATGCCCATAAAAACATTGTTATAATAAGTATCTATTACTTTTTTAACTTTAAACTTGTTATTCATAGAAATATATCTTGTTGTCAGGTGGCTATGCTGCTGCGTCATACCGTACGTGGTAAAGAAGTGGAAGAACGTGGAACATTACTGCCCTAATTGCAGACGATATTTGGGTATCTATACGAGGAATAAGTTATTTTAAGGGCGTACATTAGTCACACTGCAAAATCGAAGTTGCATCGCGGACGAGAATAGCGGTGATTGTGATGACCTACATCATGATTTGTTTCACTTATTTAAGAAATAGTTGTCAGAAACAAAACGCGTCTTGCGCCTCTGACTCGATGCTGCTGCAACTCTGCCTCGATGTAGCCTCGAATTATGGCAGTGAGCTCAGCTGTTATACATTTTGATTCTTGAAAACACTAAAAGAAAAGGCGCACCTTTTGAATTCCTGCACTGCAACGCCGTGCACCGTGTCTCGACTTTTAATGGTCGCCAAAAATCAAAACTGCGATTTTTATTGCTCCTGCGTACTATGTAGGGTAGAGTAAGAAAAATGCTTCTTTATTATTTAAAGGATTTATTAAAACGTACCTATTAAAGTACCTATATTTCATAACTTAATCAAATAGATATCTAAAAAACACACTGATATCAAGACACAAAATATATCACAGAAAAGTTTTACATAAGTACGTATTTACATATTTTACTGTAGGAAATTTATATATTTTTTTATAAATAATTAAATACAATTAAATTTCGTTGTATAAGTATTGTGTACCTTCAACCATTAGAAGTAATATTATGTTTATAAACTAAATAAACTTAATCTAACGTGGCAAATAAAATCATTTTATTGACTTCGTTGGCGACGTAATATCCGGTCGAGAATCGGGATTATGATCCCTGTTTTGTGTTAAGTATTAAAGTCTGTCTTTAAAAACGTTACCTACTGATAAAAATACATGCGTGTGTTAAAATTTATATTAAGTAAGTAATTAAGTATGCTTTCAGCAGTAAGAAGATTATAAAATAGTGTTATGTTCATGAATCCATTTGCCAATACAATTTAAAGTTTAAAGTGTTTTAATTTATACTAAGTATAATTCGATGTAGGTATTAGGTAGGTAAGGTAGGTATATCTACCGAATATTCACAGATTTCAATACTAACTTGTTGCAGTTGTTACCTATCTCAAACTGTTCATAGATATTTCTTTTTTATTTGGAAAAAAATCATTATTCTAAAATGCAAGTGACGCAAAAATTTAGTCAAAACTCAAAAACAATTTTAGTATACATACGACTTAGCAGCGCAAAAATATCTCTAAAAGATGTTACTCAAATATCTATCTAAGATTTACAAGTTTAAATTCGAATGTTTCTGCCACTAGATTTATAAACGTTAGCCAATAAATTTACTTACAATTTTTTTTTAATATTAAGTGTAAGCGATCTCCAGTCATTTAATAAATTACGAAGGTACATGAGAACCAACAAAAGCTCTACATTTCGGACAATAGTGATTTGCTGTTTTGCAGGACTTCATACAATATGGGATAAAACAGCCACAGCAGCACCTGTAAAACAAATAATTATACTGTTAATTCTTATAACATTTTAATGCTTATAAATAAATAAATAAAATTAAATAGAAAAAAAATATAGTCTTGTGTAAATATAACTTTAATAAGTCGGCTCACTACAGAGCACGGGTCTCCTCTCAGAGTGAGAAGGGTTTTGGTCATAGTCTACCACGCTGGCCATGTGCGGATTGGTAGACTTCACACACTTTGAAAACATTATGGAGAACTCTCAGGCATGCAGGTTTCCTCACGATGTTTTCCTTCACCGCAAGTGATAATTAAATAATTAAAACGCACATAACTCCGAAAAGTCAGAGGTGCGTGCCCGGGATCGAACCCCCGACCTCCGATTATAGAAGGCGGAAGTCCTAACCACTAGGCTATCACAGCTTCACTAGGTTATTACAGGACCTCACTTCTCGTAAATTTTAAAACAGTTATTTAATGCAACTACATCTGACTACTTACCTATTATACATATATAGGTATACATGATTTCGAACTGCACAAGGAAGTTTAACCATTTCAGTAATTTTTAAGATTTTACCTAATCCCAATTATATATCCTACTAATATTATAAATGTGAAAGTGTGGATGTTTGGATGTTTGTTACTCAATCACGCAAAAACGGCTGAACGGATTTGGATGAAATTTGGAATGGAGATAGATTATACCCTGGATTAACACATATGCTACTTTTTATCCCCAAAAATCAAACAGTTCCCGCGGGATTTTGAAAAATGTAAATCCACGCGGACGAAGTCGCGGACATCAGCTAGTAATAATATAATAGCTAGTAATAATATAATCAACTAGCTTCTGCCCGCGGCTTCGCCCGCGTGGCCTACAGGAAACAAATGGCATTTTTTTCAGAAACAAACATTATAACATCAGGACGCGCACTCTGAAGTCTGAACAGCACAGAATAACACATATAACCTTCCAACCCCCATTTCACCCCTTTAGGGGGGATTTTCTCATAGTCGTTTCTTAGCTGACACCTAACCACAAGAAAATACCTACTTTCCAAATTTCGAGTTAATTATAATATCAATAATTAAAACTATTAAACTTTCCCATACAAACTTTCATCCCCTATTTTACCACCCTTATGGGCGAATTTTCCACAAATCCTGAAACACGTATTTCTTCATTTGTGATCGAAAACCCAAATACCAATTTTCATGCAAATAACTTCCACACAAACTTTCATCCCCCATTTAACCCACTTAGGGGTGGAATTTCGAAAAATCCTTTCTTAGTGGATACCTACTCTTTACAAAGAATAGACCCTCAAAATTTCATGTCTTTAGGACCAGCGGTTTAGGCTGTGCGTTGATATATATGTCAGTCAGTCAGTCAGTCAGGACTTTTATATAGATGATGATGAAGTATCTCATACTACTTAGAGATCACAAATAAATTTTAAGACCGAACCACAGAATATATAATACGAACGTAAAGAATGTTACAATTATTTTTTGTAAAAGTTGAGAAAATGGAGTGACGTACCCAGCAATTATACACAGACCAGCTGATACGATATGCGTCCGATTGTTAGACACGTAATGGACTCTTGTCACGATGGACTGGTGGCAGTTGGGGCACATAATGCCCGTACGACCAGGGCCCAGTTTTATTGAAGTAGGGTTTGTTTCATTCGTTGAAGTGACTACGACAGTGCGAGGTGGTACAGGGACGATGGGCGGTGGTTGTGGCGCACTGGCGAAGTATGACGGTGGCGGAGCAGGGTTTGGTGGCAGTTGCTCGTACGGCGGTGGTAGGCCCATTTTGTTTTCCACTGAAAATAAAGAAATAAAATTACGTAACAGACATTTAAAAGGACAACACACATTTAAATTAACATTTTAAAAAAACATTTAAAGACATTAAAAGGGGTGGATAATAACACGTTGACGGATGACAGAAGAGGGTGGAAAAAGACATGTTGTACCGACCTTACATAATTGATTAGCAGCCCTTTCACACTGCGTCCAGTTTTTTGCAGGATCCCGTTTTCTGCAGGATCCAGTTTGATGGTGAATGTGTTTTTATGCTAGCGTTCACACGAGCATCCCGCCTAGCATATAAACACATTCGCCATCAAACGGGATCCTGCAGAAAACGGGATCCTGCAAAAAACTGGACGCAGTGTGAAAGGGCTGTTAGTCTTAATTCGTTAATTACAAGAGAAACACAGTTGGATACATTTTCTTCGATAGAGAAAAAATCCAAAAATTGCTCCAAATATCTAGAATCTTTTGTTTTTATATCTGAAATAGTAATACTAACTTTCTAAGATTTATTTATTATGTGGATAATTTACAATTTCCAAAAACTTTAATGTTTTTATAAGTACCTATTTAATTTAAAAACACATCTTAATGGTTTTTTTTGTTCCCGTTTTTCGTTTCGTTATAAATCCTCTTCATTAACTAAGCGTGGTTTGGAACAAATTACTAATTAACACATTGAATTCCATAATGTGTACATTTTTGTGCCATTATGAATACCTAATTATAACAAACTAGATGATGCCTGCAACTTTGTCTGCGTGGATTTAGGTTTTTAAAATCTCGTGGGAACTCTGATTTTTCAGGATAAAAAGTAGTCTATGCCGGCTCGCGGATGCTATGTAAGCAATCTCTGAACCAAATTTTGTGTTCGGTTAAATGGATGGTCGTGAAAAGATAAAATACAGACAGCAGACAGACACACTTTTGTATTTGTAATATTAGTATGGATAATTATACTATTATGTAAGATTTTCCTCTATTCAGAATCGTCTATTCATATCCTCTAAGCGCGTGTATGACGAAAAATTGTTTTAAAACATCGAGTTATTCGAGCCGTATCTAAGCCAAGGTTTGCGAAAACGGAAAGCGTTAAAAATTAAAAAACTGCTTAATTTTATTTTGGCAATGACTTAGGTATTTGGTTTTGCTAGAGAGAGATTTATACATTGTAAGATAAAATAATATCCAAATCGCATTCAGTAAAAATTAATGTGTGACAGAAAGTAATGTACCTTTATAAGGAGATAGCAGATTTGTAGAGCGTTGTCTCTGTCGTTGAGACTGACAAAACGTCATATAGGTATAAGTGACAGAGACAACGCTCTACAAAGCTGAATTAATGTCATTCTAAAGGCCGATGTACATTACTTTTTGCCGCGTACTGTACATAGGTAACGGTGATGTGTGAAGCGATAATAGCCTAGTGTAAGACCTCGGCCTTTTATACAATATGTCGATCTCAGGTACGCACTTCTAATTTTTCGGAGCTAAGTACCTATATTCGTTTGAAGCAATTAACTTATTTTTAGGGTGAAGGAAACCATCTTGAGCAAACCTGCATGCCTGAAAGTTCTCCATAATATACTCTCAAAGGTGTGTGGGTCTACCGATCCACACAGGGACAGCGTGGAAGACTATTGCCTAAATCCTTCTCATTCTGAAAGGAGGAGGAGGGTTGTTCATGTGATTTAATATACAAAATTTATTGAAGAATTCCGAATCTGTTGAAATATAAAATGAGCCTGAACTTGTTAGTCTCACCGCAAATCGATAGTTCGTTATCTAACTCAATGTAGGTAGACACATTATGTTAGTTATCCACATACCTAACTATCTACGTGATCAAAGTTGACAGCACATTATGTACCTAAGCATCTAATTATTTATTACTGTATCTAATATATAACGGGAAATCATGAAAGTTGAAAAACATAGCAAATGATTCATTGTATAGTCACATTGTGTTATTTTAAACCGTGATACTTTTACAAACAATTGAGCAAATTATTGCGTTGTCATCATATTATTAGTTAGGATGCGGAAAACCCAATATCTACAAATATTGTTTAAAAGTTGTATCAATGTTTTTGAATTCTTTCAGTTACCTACAATAAGGCTATTCCAAATATCAAGTCGATAGCATAGGTATGGTTACTGAAATAAGCAGCTATGACGGACGGACAGATGAACGGTCGGACGTAGTAGCACCATAAGGGTTAAATATTCCTTATAAATATTTTGGTATGGGACCCTAAAAACAGAAAATGAAAAAAAAAACTAAATTAAACATCCCTTCCTAGTTGTTAGTATAACTTACGTATAATTGTCCTAATACTACACAATACATACCTACTTATAAAATTGCGAAAATGTTTCAGCTGTCTTTTTGTTTTTGTCGTTTTGTTACCTTTTCATGGCTCAACGGCTGATTTGCACAGAGATAGGTGGCTTGTATAGGAGACGGATATAACAATATCATCATCATCATCATGATCAACCCATCGCCGGCTCACTACAGAGCACGGATCTCCTCTAAGAGTGAGAAGGGTTTAGCCCATAGCAGACAGCAGTCTACCACGCTGGCCATGCGCGACTTTTTAGCCTTCACACACCTTTTAGAACATTATGGAGAAGTCTCAGGCATGCAGGTTTCCTCACGATGGTTTTCTTCACCATTAAAACAAGTGATATTTAATTAGATACTTAAAACCCACATAACTCCGAAAAGTTAAAGGTGCCCGGGATCAAACCCTCGACCTCCGATTAGAAGGCGGATGTCCTAACCACTAGGCTATCACAGCTTCTATTCAGACCCGTCTTTAACCTATTGGAGGCCCTGGGCACATTAGAATAACGGGGCCCCTATGATCTTGACAGAGTAGGTAAAAACAAGAAGGCTCGGCTATAAGTCAGTCTTGACTGGTTAACAATCTCTATGGTCCTATATTTGAGAGGGCCTTTTTGACCTTTGATTTTATAGAAATAAATATTAAATAGGATTTTCGGTAATCAAATAGCGGTCGGTCGTTTAGGTATAGTTTGGTGATTTGGTGGCTGCGACTAGTGGGCCCCTATCGAGCGTGGGCCAAACAAACATAAAAATAAGCTGTTAAAATCTAAATATACAACACATTTGTAGGATAGGATTTTAGTTATTCGGCTTAGCTCGATCAATATTGTAATTTCGCATTTTATCTTGCTCCAATGAGTAACTTGCACAACACAGTTATCATCAAGGACAGAAAGCTATCTACTTTATGGAATTATTTTAAAGATCTTCGTTAAAATGAAAGAACGTTAATACAGTTTTTAGTAAAATAAAATGTAACCTACATAATGCCATTTCACTATTCTTTGACCTTAGTTTGAAATATAGTAAACTACTCGAAACATAGCTGCTGACTCTCTGCTCACAAGCTGTGAAAGCCTAGTGGTTTGGACTTCCGCCTTCTAATCGGAGGTCGGGGGTTCGATCCCGGGCACGCACCTCTAACTTTTCGGAGTTATGTGCGTTTTAATTAATTAAATATCATTTGCTTTAACGGTGAAGGAAAACATCGTGAGGAAACCTGCATGCCTGAGAGTTCTCCATAATGTTCTCAAAGGTGTGTGAAGTCTACCAATCCGCACATGGCCAGCGTGGTAGACTAAGTATGGCCAAAAACCCTTCTCACTCTGAGAGGAGACCCGCGCTCTGTAGTGAGCCGGTGATGGGTTGATCATGATGATGATGATGCGAAACATAATATGGGGCACACTAGGTACCTATACTTAGATACGTTTTGTCTCTGTAATTTATAAATACATTTTTTTTTTTAAATTAGACTAAGTAGGTACAATATCTTTGAAGTAGAGATTCTTAAATTGGGTAGGTAAACATAATAATCAATTTTAAAATAGTTTATATAAGTATCTAGGTTACTTGTTTGATATTTTCGTCTTGAAAAGGCGCAAGAAGTTGAGAAATAGGTACATAGGAAATATGAAACACTTCTAGATTTATTATCTAAGCACTCCTAACTTTACAGCTTAATTTTTTTGTTGAAATTCTCAATAATTGCAACTACCTACTTACTTAAGTAGAGCACGACCAAACTTTACGTAACATCTGGGTATTGTTTAATCGTAAGAAAAAAAAAATGGCAATCTAACATAAGCCATAAATTAAACCGTGGCGTAATAAAATAACATAATATTATTCGATACAATCTAGTTAATTACTGACAAAGAGTTTTCATAACATAGGATCAGAAACCGTTTCAAACATTGGCATCTTATTAAAATACGGTTGTATTGAACATTAACTGAAAAGTTATACCTACTACTTAAATAAATGATTTGACTAGAAATGTTAGTATTTTTTAAATCTAACTTTTTATTTTTTTAAACAAATAGTGACTTACTGGTTGCGTCCATTATGATGAAATATAACCTTTGCACTGATTTCTTAATATTTCAAAGCTAGTACACGACTCATGCCAATTCGCCAAATAGGTATAGGAATGTTTCAACTTTCAATAAAAGAAAAAGGCTGTTTTTTTTCTGGATTTTCTGCCAACTGTATCACAATAATGTTCTTCGGATAAATGTTATAAAAGGTAAAACACGACTAATCTCCGTGTTCCGTGTGTGGAAAACTTGTTTACTTGATGACGCGAGAATTGTACTTACAGCGCGAGTGAATGCCAATGCACTCCGAGCCGCGGGTTTCAACATAAGGCTAGCGAGAAAGGGACATCTCAGTAGAGCGACAGAGATAAACGACATGCGCCTGCGTCACCATAATTATACGTCAAACTATAAATTAAATATAGCGCTCAATTTGCGATTAATTAACATAAGCAATCGTGGTGATGGTCAGGTAAGCTAATTTAACCCATCCTCCATTTTGCGCAACGGAGCGCCAGAATGGCGAGTCGTGGGTGACATGGCCAAAATCGTTAGTGAATGCAATACCTACTTATCTTTGTTTCGATTGTCATCAAAATAGCACTACACTGTTCACTAATACAGGGTGACCGGTAAAACGATCCCGTTGATGCCTTGTACAGAAAGTCGAAATGTTATATTATTATCATACTTACAATAGTGTAACTCAAATAGGGACCATTTATCATAGGATATTTAGATAAAAAAAATTTAAAAAAACCGACTTCCAAAACCACTACAAAGTAAAAAATAACTTTTGTTTCTACACGTGTATTATGTAGGTACGTTGAAGTCGGGCGAGCTTCAAGTTTATTTATTATTCGACAATAAGTTGACAAAGAAGGTACCATAAATAATTTTCATAAAATGACTATTTATTAGATAGAAAACACTTATTGTATTCTGCTGCTCGATTGCGGTTAGAATGACAGCTACAATGTCACGATAGCAATCACCTCCGATTGGTTGACGCTCGCTCACTAATTGGCTACAGTAGGTAAGTACATTGTTGCAACATGAATCGCATAAATTCAGCCAATCAGAACAATTGAGACTGTAATAATGATTGATGCAGGTTTTACGAAATCGCCCTAGTTCTGAAAATGTCCACTGGATGTCGATTCATCTACCTATCAGGAAAAACCTACTAAGCCAGTGCCGTATACCTAATAATGCTCTAGTACGCAGGAAATCCATCATCGTGGTGATAATAATAATTATCAACTAATAATGTACCAGCAGCCAGCACGAACTACAGAATTACAGTATCAACAGAATAGTGATGTTTTACCTGTCACCCTGTATATTGAAAGTGCAAGTTTAACCACGGTTAGCATACAAATTGTTAACATTATGGGACCACCATGAATCTGCAATTTGTGTGGCCATACCTACCTAGCGTATCTATATTATTTGGTACCTAATAATAGGTATACCTAGGTAGATTACATTACCATGCAAAATGTTCTTTTCTTCGTTATTGTATCCTATTTCAATTGGGTCTACTTATACCTAAAATGTATACTTACTTATAAAAAGCACATGCCTACCAACGCACAGCCTAAACCGCTGAATTTAGAAACTAGATTTTTTTACAGTAGGTTCCGTTAGGTAGGTACTATAAACTACGAAATATTTCAGGAGGTAAAATCACTACCCATATTATTAATGCGAAAATGTGTTTGTTGGTTTGTCCTCCAATCACGTTGCAACCCAGCAACAGAATAACGTGATTTTTGCATGGCTATAGTTAAAGACCGGGAGAGTAACATAGGCTACTTTTTATCCCGGAAAATTAAAGAGTTCCCACGGCATTTTTAAAAATCCACGCGCATAAAGTACATAGGGCATCAGCATAACCTTAGCTAATAGGGGACAAAAGTTTGTATGAAAATTTGTCATTTTTCAAGTAAATTATTAAAATGTATGAAAATTAGTTCGGTCAAAACTCGAGAAATACGTAAGTATTTAATTTTTCTTTGAAACTACGCCCTTAAGGGGGTTAGGTTAGGTTAGCTAACTGTTAAGCTGACTGACTGACTGATTGATCTATCAACGCACATCTCAAACTACTGGACGGATCGGGCCGAAATTTGGCATGCAGATTATGACCCTCATCTGCTAAAAAAGGATTTTAGAAAATTCAACTCCTAAGAGGGTGAAATAGGGGTTTGAAATCTGTGTAGTCCACGTGGATGCAGAAGTCGCGAGCATAAACTAGTATTCTATAAAACGCTTGCATTTCGGTAGAAACTAGAAACGGTGTAGTGGCCAAACTGGTGGCAGTGCTTAAACTATACTGATATTCAATGTTTAAAACTGTAAATCTACGAGAAGTGTTTCATAAATGGCGCTAAGTTTCGGTAATTGTAGGAAGACGCCATCTGTTATCCTACATGGGTGATAAAGTTGTCATGAAACGTTTTCGTCGTCCCGGTGTGGGATGTTACGGCGCGGCGGTAGGGCGGGCGGCTCGCCGGCGCAGCGCCGCTAGAGGGCGGCCGCCACGCGCGCAGGGCGGAGGGCAGTCGGGACCAGAGCTGCGCGCGCAGGTTACATAACGGCAGCAGAGGCCGTAGGGGCGCGCGCAGCGGGCGCGGGGCGCGGGGCGATCGATGTGCGCCCGGGGGGAGTCAGTCGAGCGGCGAGCGAGCGACATGGCGGCGCGCCCACCCCGCGCGGCGGCCCCGCGGCCCGGGCCGCGCGAGTAGGTCGCCATGCGCGATGCGGTATGAGGCAGCGCCGCGCCCGGCGGGCCGGCCCCCGCTAGCGGCGCCGCCCCCGCCATGCGAGCGCCGCCGCTGCTGCTGCTGCTGCTGATGGCGGCCGCGGGCCTGGCCGTGAGTCCGCTCGCGCGCCTGAACCCCTGGCTGAGCGCGTGCGACCTGGAGGAGGAAGGCGCGGGCGCCGAGTGCGGCGAGGGCGAGCGGCACGCGTGCGGCAGCGGCGGCGCCGAGACGCTGGCGGGGCGCGACGTGCGACCGCTGTGCGCGCTGGGGGCGGCAGCGCGAGCGCGTCGCCTGGCCGAGCTGCGGCTGCGCGCCTGCTGCGAGCGCTCGCCCGCCTCCGCGCTGGACCGCGGCGCGCGCGCCGACGTGCTGGCCGGCGGGGAGCGCTGCGAGCGCACGCTGCACGACCTGCTCGCCCTCGATGCGATGGTCGCGCGCGTGCACTGCGACTTCGCCTACATCCTCCAACGCTATGACTGCGACCAGTCCTACTCCGTACACACGTGTCACGAGTGTCAGGTGAGTGCTCCAACGCGATCACATGAATGATGGTTGCTTTCATTAGGTTACGGAGGAATCATAATGACCCGTAAATGCATTACGTGTATGAATCTAAACGAAGCTGATCTGCTTGGAGCTACCCAAGAGAACATTCTTAAAGTAGGTACAACCTGTACCGTGTAAGTACAAATAAAATTGTTTCGCATGACATAAATAATTATGTCGTGACCTGTGTCTGGTTCGGTGATTGTGATTATAGGCAGGTATCGATCTTCTTGGTTAGTCACTTAAGGAGATGAACGAAATATGGGTACCTACCTTATTACTAATGAAGGAATATACGAGTAAATTAAATACCTCGCCAATCTTATTCGTCCAAGCTTATCGATTGTGCCATCAACTAAACTAACGAATGAATGTAATATGTAAGTAGGTGTTAGATTTTTTACAAGGTTTGTAGTTTCATTTCTACCAGTAGGATTGTTATTTTTGGCCTGTTTACTGTAGAAAATTATATGAATAAAAACCGGCCAAATACGAGTCACCGCACCGAGGGTTCCGTAGGCCGGTTTTTATTCATATAATTGCCATGCCATTGCATAAAGTAAATAAAAATCTGTTTTAGAATGTACAGATAAAGTCCTTTCATATGATACCCCACTTGGTATATTAATCTTACTTTGAAAGTTGAAAATGCTTATTATTTGTTCATGAACACATTTAAATTTTTTTTGTGATGTAACCACAAATTCACGGTTTTCGGTTTTTCCCCTTGTATGCTATAAGAGCTACCTACCTGCCAAATTTCATGATTCTCTACGAACGAGAATTACTCTACTTATAGGTTTCAGGTTTATACAGACAGACAGACAACGAAGTGCTCCTATTTCCGTTCCGTTTATACTTTTGGGGTACATAACCCTAAAAATGAACGTTTGTTTATTTGTGCCCATTTATAGTTATCCTATATCCTCGGTAGGAAAGGCATTCCGAACCAGTGGTAGATGCATCCGACTATTCGTAAGTACTTGTAAAAGTTTATTCGAATAAAAAAGATTTTTATTTATTTATTTACTTATACTCAATTGGTTCGTTCCCTATGCGTAGGTACCTACGCGCAGCATTCATATTGCGATTGAGTTGAAAAGTTGTTTTTGGGACTTACGAGGTTTCTGACACTAGGCTGTCAATGTGACGACGTAGGTATAGTGATTTTGTGAAACAAAAAAAAAATTGGCAGGGGAGCTGTTAGGAGGTAAATATCACTTTCTGTCACAATCAATTTAGCAACATAGTAATGCATTGCGTTTATTGGTATTTCACTGTAAAGTTTTTAATAATATTGTGAGGATTTTCCATTTATTTATGTATCATATTTTATTGTTATACTTGTAACTTTATTTTATTTATTTTATTTTTATATAATATTTGTTTTGTTAATATGTATTATAATACATAATATAATTATTTACAGTATATATTATTGTATATATATCATAGTATATATATATGTATTTATTTATTTTAATAGGTACTACAAATTAATGAAGGTATATAAGTGCACCATCCTACTGCTGATATTCTAAAGAGTGTCCGTTACACCACTTTGGTTGCGGGAAAGAGATCACTAGGTACTTAAGGCCGCCCAATTGTACCTGCTTATAATATTTTTATTTTACTTTATATGTGTGTTTTTCTGTAGGTAATAATTTGTGGTGTGTAATAAAAGTATATTTATTTATACATTCATTCATACTCTGACCATCGCAACCTAAGTTAAAAATGGAATCTATTAAGTATTAGCAATTATTAGCAACCTCACGTGTATAGTCACCGTTAGCCCGACTAGTTATTATTTATAATGGAAATCACTCACGGTAGTTTAAACGCTAAAATATTAGCAACCTATTAAGGTTGCTAAAATTAGCATGTCGCGATCTTGAAGTTCTTACCAAAATCGCCCAACGCGTCTAAAGAAGTTTAGAATACTTACTCAAAAATATAGAAGAATATAGAATATATAATACTTACTTAAAAATAAATATAATACTTACTTATTCAAAAATCGGCAACCATTTTCGTTCAATAGAAGTTCGTACGTAGTACCTTAGGTATGAGGTACTTACATCGAGTATAAAAGACGTCGTAGGGTAGAGTTAGCGATGGGTATAAGAAAGAATCGGACTCACCCACGTTCCAATAAAGCACCTTCTATAGCAATCTTGTAGTAGATATTCGAAAGCCTTTCATTTATTCTAAAATAGACTCTTTTCAATTTAGACTTATTTTCTAACAACATATCTGGAAGAGCAGGTAGCATAACACAAATAAGTTGGATTACCAATTAACAGCTGATGCATGTCAATTAACAAGTTTTTGACATTCTTTCAAGATTTATTTTATCTTTCTATTTTACTTCACCATTTTTAGATATTGCCAAGTACCTCTGTATGTTTTGTGTATCTACTTATAATAATAATATGATAAAATTTAAAAGAAGTGTATGGGGCCGATTCTCTTGTACACAATCTCTAAACTAAACTAAATTAACAGGTCTAAATCTAGTGCTATCCTTTTCCGCAAGCAACATTATGAAAGAGATAGCAATAGATTTAGACGTGCCATTTTAGTTTAGTTTAGAGATTGTGTACAAAGGAATTAGCCCCAATGGGGCCAATTCTCTTGTACAAAATCTCTAAACTAAACTAAATTACCAGGTCTAAATCTTGTGCTATCCTTTTCCGCAAGCAACATTATGAAAGGGATAGCAATAGATTTAGACGTTCCATTTTAGTTTAGTTTAGAGATTGTGTACAATGGAATTAGCCACAATGTTAACCTAATCCCGATAAATATGCGTAAAAATGATAAGTATATGTGAAGCTTACATTTACTTACTTACCTTAATGAAGAGCATCTGGCCTTTCATAATCAGATAAAATAGCGACAATTGTCTTTTCTATAATTCTTTTGATCCTTTTGCTATTTAAAAACCCCAAATATTTATTTGACCTATGTATAGAGACAACGGGTTTTTTCAGTAAGTATCATGCTTGTTGTGCTCGGTTCTTGGATATTATATTAGAAGGTGTACCTGTACCTACATTTTTGTAGTAGGTACTTAGATTAACTTTTCGAAACATTTTATTCGTAATATTTTATCCTTCACATTTCTATTAGAATCGATTTCTATTGCCCATCTAAGGATTTAAGCGTGAGCTACTCCAATTTTTTAAGAGTACCTACTGAATTTTATTTCCAATAGTTATTTTTGTTTTCGTTGGAAAACCGACAGCTTAAATTGATCTTAATAATCTTAAAATTAGGTAACTAACAGCTAATAATGGGTTTTCTAGGAGCTAATAAGTACATAAAATGTTTCCAATTTTCTCATAGCTATAGATCTATCCAGACGCAAACAACCGATGATACTTGGTTTTTTAAATAGGTAGTTATGTTCAAACTATCATTTAATACAGAACTTGAGCGGAATGTCAACACCACGACATTGCAACGCTGCGTCGCGTCCCGGACTATAAGATTATAATAAAATTTCATCTAAAAACACAGTCGGGTAAAAAATAAGTACAATTTTTCTTTTTCCTTCAGAGGTAGGACTAATACTATGATAATAAAAATAAATTAAATACACGTGTAGGTAAGTTTTGTAATAATCGTCACCTTCCGTATAAGTAATGAATATGAAACCAGGTCCCTGGGGAGGACATTGTAGTAAAGAACTACGAATTGGGTCGGGCGGAATTTAATAAATTACGCATTTCTGTCATTGACAGGTGAAAACATTTGGTATAATGTGAGGGCAAACTAGCCTGGCATAAATAAAAAACCCATTTCGGGATTTTCACGCTCTAGCGGTATCACTGCAGCGCGGTCCTTACGTAAAATAATTTAAAAGGACGCGAATTGAATGGATATTTTTTCGCTGGACTCAAAGTTTTAAATAAAGTTCTTTTATATCCGTTTTTGTTGTTAAAAAAATACATAGGTATTAAATAGATAAATTCTGGCGATTAAAATGAAAAGGTATCTACCACTTTAGGAATATGGAGTTATTGATACTTCATAAAATAAGCCTTAATTAATACTTCATAATACTTTATATAAAGCCAAAGCTAAAGCCTTTATTGATTTTATTTGTATGAATCTATGGATATGTAAGAAATGGCTAGTTTAGAATATTTAGAAAGAAAAACTTATTACAACAATAAAAATTGAGAGTCAATGGGAACTGCTGACAAAATTAAAACTTTAATTCTATGAAATAACAGTGTTTTTTTAGATTTTTAAATTAATTCTGGCATCAAAAATTAAAATTTCATTAGTTTCTTTTTACATCTATCAGATGCACTTCGATGCACGACAGCTTCGACAGCTTCGACATAAGCATGTCGGTGACGCGAAGTTTTTACCCATCCCAAAATCACCCAGCACGCCTGAAGAAGAAATGGCATGATAAAGTTTCGCTAACTTAGTCACGGCACGTTATTGTGGTTTTGTTGAAGATCTTCTTCATTTCTTTGGGTACTTAATGCGAAGTATTTTCTTAGAAGAACCTTGCTAGGTGCTCTATAGTATTTGAAACATGACTAATGACAATTAACCACAAGTACGTTACTAAAATACTATAACAAAATTTAAAAACGCCAAAGAGTCGATTTTCGTAGTCCTTTGTTATGCAATCGTCACTACTTCCTCAATTTTCAGTGGTTAAAGTTGCGCCTGTTCCTCTCAGGTTTTAAATAAGATGACAAAGTTTGAATTATTCATTTTATACCTAGTCAAACATTATTTATTTACTTGAAGCTCTTTATAAATTGTGAGCATTTACCACTTTAACCTTTTGCTCTAATCTCTTTATTTTATAGAAACACCAACAGAATTACCTATACAAAAAAAATTTACACTAATATATAATACAAAAACACACAGTTTTATTAAGCTTTTTACAGAAGAATTTAGGTAAAACTATTATGCGTAGCTTTTGTTGCACACCTTATTTATTTACCTATAATAATATGTTTGGAAGGCGGCAACCCTATACTATAGTTACACATTGTATGTAACACAGTTCGTTGACACCTTGTCCTGTAGCGTGTCAGTAGCCATTTGCTATTCAAGCAGATCACCTACAGGCTGCATTCGAGACACTAGAAAGCTTTCAGCCGTTTGCTAGCCCGTTAACTCGCATTGTTTGTTTGAGTCGGATAGTTCGTAGCTGACACCCTCTCCCGGGTGTCAATTAGTTTGTTTTAAATGAGACTAGTCTTCGATTTTATTTAAATGTAAAACGTATAACAATATGCTATGGTCTAGTCACATTAATTTATATTCTAAGAACATGTACCTATAATGAGGAAATTTCAGGGACAGCTTCAATAAAATTTTCATAGATGTCTCTTGAATATTTCGCATAGGTCGCCACGAAAGAGAAAAAATAATACCTATATCTTTATGATCTATGCTTTAATGTTTAGGTCGTGTCAATCAATGACATAGATGAAGAGTAAGAGCTAGCGTGCACTGCAATTTTCCTTACGTTTCTTCCCCACAAAACCTGTGAACTATAATAGAAGTAATTAATTAATTTCGCATCCGATTTAAATTTAAAAATTTAAAGCATAGGTATATGATATAGATATAGGTATTATTTTTGTCTTTAGTGGTGTTAATATATTCAGTGCCATCTATGAGAATTTTCTCGAACGTTGCCTGGAAATCTCCTCATTGAGAAGCGATACCCTTCTTCCATTCTCATATGTTAACTTAAAAAAGTATAAAAATTATAGCATGACAACACTACTAGTAGACCTGCACTGGCTTATATATTACTAGCTGATGCCCGCAACTTCGTCTGCGTAGGTTTTTTTAAATGCCGTGGAAATTCTATGATTTTCCGGCATAAAAGTAGCCCTTATCACTCTCCAGGTCTTTAACTACTATACACATGCAAAAATCACGTCAATACGGTGTTGTTTAGTTGCGACGTGATTGAAGGACAAACCAACAAATAAACACACTTGCCTTTATAATATGGGTAGGTACCTAGTGATAATAATATGTGCTATATGTAATATTTATTATTTGTTCATGAATACATTTTAATTTTTTGTTGTGATGTAACAACAAATTCACGTTTTTCGGATTTTACCTACCTGCTGAATTTCATGATTCTAGGTCAGCGGGAAGTACCCTACAAGTTTCTTGGCAAACACGACATACCTGACAACGAAGTGATCCTATAAGGGTTCCTTTTTTCCTTTTGAGGTACGGAACACTAAAAATAATTGCTGTGGGCTCTATTTATGTCCATATTAATATTATTTGTAAATGCAAAAGTGTGTCTGTCTGTCACCATTTCACGATCAATCAGTTTGACCGATTTTTTATCTCAGAACCCGAAGGTCAAAGAGTTCCTACGAGTTTTAAAAAAAATCTAAATCAACGCGGGCATCAGCTAGTTAGCTAACTGTATCTAATAAATAAATAACGTAAAAGACTAGTTGTGGGCGATTGCTCGTAGGTTTATAGGTTACTTAAGTTTCTACTCCGCAAGATCGTTTATTCAGTAACTGTTCTGCTAATACGAGAAGATTTTTTTTTCATCATCATTTCAAACGGTAGACGTTTTTATGGTAAAAAAAGATCAAACAATAAAGACGAAAAGTATTAAATGAAGTCCTCAAAAATATCAAAACCACACTTAATCTTTATAACCTACAGCAATATCTATAGACGACAATAGGTCGAGATGGCAATCGGGGAGAGAACGCTCCGCATACCCGCACAGTCCCCGTGCTATACCGGTGCGGGCGAGTGCGGGTGATGTGTGGGTGTGCGGGGCGTTACCTCGCCTTATACCCCGATTGCCATCTCAACCTGTCGCGTACTATACCTACCGTGGCTAACTGATTGACAATCCGCAACCTAACCGGTGGACCTAGATTTTAAATTTGAATGAAGAAACTATTTAATGAGTAGCTACCTAGTAATCCGCTAAGGGGGGATTTTTTGAAATTCCGTCCTTACGGTGTGAAAAGGGGTGGTAAAGTTTGTATGGAAAACTATTTCTCAAAGTTACGATGAACACTTTCTAATTTTGAAACATATGATACTAAACACGTGTTCCAATATTAAAAAGAATGGTTGCAATTACATGCGGAAGAAGTGAAACTTTTTTGGTTTGTCTGAGTACTTGTTACCAAATAATACACACGCTCATTAATCAGGAGACATTTTTAAAATTTTGGCAATAAGTAGTTTCCTTTCTTATTATAAACTTAACCCCCAATACAAACCGATATGTATTTATATGTAGATTTTGAAAGATTTCGGTACAATAGCAAAAAATTTCAAGGCGTCTACTTTTTAAAAATTTGACAATAATTTCATTTTTATTATCACAAGGTCCCTTCCCCAGATATCAATTTTGAAAAGTTCTGTCCAATAGAAAATAATTTGAAATTGGCGTCATCTTTTGAAATCCATCTTTTTTATGTCTAAGGTATTAATTAGCCCATATCCATTTCTTCAAAAAATAGTGTTTGAACTACCTAATTCAAAGAGAAATATTGAAGCCAAAGTAAAGATAACGTCATATTTACAGTTACATACGACCCATAAGATTTCCCATTTTCTTAAAATCACCTCCATGGGCTATAATATTTCCTACGCGGATAAAGAAGTTTCACTTCAAAAAATTTTTGCCTGAGGGGTTAACGGGGATGTCAAATTTTGTATGGAACAACAATCATTTCTTTTTCAAGATCCGTTTTGATTTTTGATTTTTTGTCAAACTACTTTCAAGTAGGTACTTTAAACTAAAATTTTGTAATATAAACCCCCACTGAGAAAGGATTTCAATCACATAAAGTCGCGGACTAATGTTCACCTGATACTTTTGTTCTCTTCCCTAGTAATTAATCTTTATTCTTTAGTGAGAAGTAGGTAAGCAATGAGTTAGTCGAGATTCGATAAAACAACGGATAAGTTGAGGAGTTCTGAAAGCAAAGTGCGGTCGTAGGGCCTTGCGAATGAAGTTTCATTCAAAAACACGTCTGGATTGAGGTTAAGTGGTAGTGCGCAGGCGTGCCTGCCGCGCATGCGTTGTGTGGGAATCCCGCAATGATTTAATCTACCTTTCCCAATATTTTGAATCTTGCGTTTTATGGTTAAGTACTCATCACTACCCATAATAATATAAATGCGAAAGTGTGTTTGTTTTATAGATTTGTCCTTCAATCACGTCGAAACGAAACGGCAGATTGGCGTAATTTTTGGCATGAGGCAGAGAGTGAGTGGCATAGGCTACTTTTTATCCCGAAAAAAAAAACAAAGAGTCTCCACGGGAATTAAAAAAAACTAAATCCACGCTGATATCTATGCAATAAATCACGTCGATCTGTCGCTCCCATTGATGTTGGAAGCCCCCCCTCCCCCCTTGAAGGAAAAACCAACCAACAAACAAACTTTTGCATTTATAATTCTGTTATAGATATCATTTTAGCAATAGGGATTATAGGAAGAATTAGTAGGTACTTAATAATAGCAAGGGTTGCCAACCATTATGAATTTTTCAAAGCCTTCCGCTTCTGGATGAAAATTGATTCGTCTCACTAGTCTTGATTCATTTTGTTTTTAAATCTGGTTGTAACTTACACTTCTCGTTAGAAAGTAGCAGATGCGAGTCGTACAAAAACAAGGGACAGGTATAATATTATTATGAACTGGGTAACATAATTAATTGATTACAACGCGACCCTTCCTCGTCCTATTAACAAAATTTACATTTTTTTTATTCCGATACAAGTTGCGACTACGACTTGACTGCGATCTCACCTAAGTAGCGATAATGCAATCTAAGATGGAAGTGGGCTACTAGGAAGGGGTATGGCAGTTTCATTAAACCCATACCCCTAAACGCTAAATCGCTTAGCAGCACGGCTCTGCCGGTGGGGTGGTAACTAGCCATGGCCGAAGCCTCCCACTAGACAATACTAAATCCATTACGGCTGCACGACTGTCTAGTCTATTACGAGCCAGCTGAGTACGCCTATCAGTTGAGTTGTTATATATATATTTTTTTAAAATAAATGAAAGAGCTTTAATTTTTACGTATACAATTTTATCTAGATATAATAATATGTTGCAAGGGCAGGATTCTGATTAGGAGGCAGGAGAAATTTATTTCGTTAGATCATGTTATTACGAAACAGAAAAGTGTTCAATGTGAGCAACGATCATAAAGCATTTTAAAAAAAATCTCCCCACAATATTGTTTTGTATGCCCGTTTAGTAGAAAAAAGTTTTTAACAAAGATCGCCAAGTATTGCCCACGTTGGCGTTTTAAGTTGCCGTGCCGCGAGACAAAGGGAACAAAAGACGCGAATTATGGCTTGAAACCTTTCAGCCGAAGAACTCTTGTGAAATCTTCATTAAATCTGCACTACGTCATTAGATGTCTTAAGTAAGCGCTGTACATTTTGGTGATCACAACAAATAGCGTTTAGTGAAAGAAAGGAAGATTAATGTGTTCAGAATACAGAAACACCTTGAACACTTGAAACTAGCTGATGCCCGCGACTTCGTACGCGTGGATTTAAAAATCCCGTAGGAACTCTTTGATTTTACGGGATAAAAAGTAGCCTATGTCACTCGCTAGGTCTTAAACTATACCCATGCAAAAAAAATTACG
Source organism: Maniola hyperantus (assembly GCF_902806685.2). NCBI lineage: Eukaryota > Metazoa > Arthropoda > Insecta > Lepidoptera > Nymphalidae > Maniola > Maniola hyperantus. The sequence goes on along the minus strand of NC_048539.1, from coordinate 9,385,200 downwards.
TCAATCCGTGATTGAAGGACAAACCAACAAACAAACACACTTTCGCATTTGTAATAGGGGTAGTGATCTAATTTGAACATATAAAAGGAAAATGTGACTGACTGGCTGAGCGACAGACTGACTGATTTATTAACGCACAGCTCAAACCACTGCACGGTTTGGGCTGAAATTCAGCATAGGTACTGTTACAACATAGACGTCTGCTAAGAAATAATCTTTGAAGATTCATCTCTTAAAGGTATTAAATAGGAGTTTGAAAAAGTAGTTAGATTTAAAGTAAAATTTATAAAAACTGGTTATATCATATAACCAGTTTTTATACTTATATCCAAGGCTTTAAGTTGAAAATTAATAAACAGACGTGTTGCAATATTTTCGAAATTCTAAAGGAAAGGAAATGGAAAAATTTAAAGGGACTTTCACTTGCAGGAGAGGATTATATATTATGAGAAGTGATCAAGGCTTGATCGATTTTGAAAAATCGACTTCCACGCGCAAAAATTTTGTAAATCTATGAATTACTAAAAAGCTTGAATGGCTACTATTCAATTCTAACCTTTCATACAGTCTGCGACAGGTCAAGATGGCAATCGGGGTATGAGGCGGAGGGATGCCCTGCACACCCGCACGTCACCCGCGTTCGCCCGGTTAGCGCGGGGGCTTTATGGATGTGCGGGGCGTCCCCTCCCCGATTGCCATCTTGATCTGTCGCATACTATACCTACGTTTACGTGGATATAATTTAAATACTTTATAAAATAAGTCTAATACTAAAATACTATTACTAGATCATTATTATTAATCAGAAAAATTAGTCTGGCAACACAGTGCAAAGATTTACCTACTTCGCCATCTCTATTACTCTTATATCTTGTTGACCTACTTAGGTATATGCGGCTACTCATACAAATAAAGTTGAGTTTATCTTAACTTATGAAACAGGAACTAATAAAAAAGATTTAGTATCAGTGAGGTAGCTACGTTAAAATATACTAGACATGTTTAATAATAATAATTGTGGCGTATATATTAATGCCACGTGTCGTGAGGAAACTTGCACGCTTGAGAGTTCTAAATAATGTTTTCAAAGGTGTGTGAAGTTTGTCAATCTGCACTTGGTCAGCGTGGTGGACCTTTTTTTTAAAATTGTGAGATTGGCTTGCGCTTGACGACAACATGCATAATAAAAGCAATTATGAGGGCTAGGTTGGAGCGCACTTGCCTAAAAGATGCCTATTCACTCTTGCCTTTTTCATCATGAAAGAAATTCAGTAGGCAATATGTTGCGATGGTGATCATTTCATACTTTATAGCTGAATTAATTAATTATGTGACATTTTCAGCGAGCACGTAATTCAGTTTACCCGCAGGATAATATTAGTTAATAGTTCATAAATCTAAAATCTAAATTAGGTATTGCAGCAAAATAGTATGCACGGATAGTTTTATATAAAGTTAATAAAAATTGCCAGTTACATGGAAATGTTTCCCGCTAGAAAAATTATTCTAATATCCTCTACCGATATTCGATAAAATTCAATTCGTCCGGTGTAAGTGTAAGAAAGGCAAATTGCTTACGGTCGCGGTGACGCTCCCTTTCCGGAAAGAGTGACTAGGGCGATACGGAGCGAAGTTTCCTCCGAAACGATCGCTTCCTTCACCAGTCGCTACAGCCTCCGTGTCGCCGCGCATGCCACTCTAAGGTGCAACGCACACTTGCAGTGTGAAGTGGAGCCGAAGCGCGGCGTCTTTTTTGATAACAACTCCAACTAGCTTTATTTCTTCTTCTTAACATTGTTGGTTAAGTGTTCACTCATTTACATTATATCTATTGAATTTTGTATTTTTGTATGTCAGTAAAGCTGCGTTTAAGTTGTTACCAAAAAGACGTACCGCGTGTACCTCGGCGCAACTCTACTCTGTAGTGCTCAAATTAAGTGTGCGTAGTCAAACTCGTAGACTCGTTGTTAGACTTCGGGAACGCGTTATGCGCGGACAATCAGCCACGCGTTTACACCGAAAACCGATCATTTTAATTATAATTTTCTTCTCTAGGTTGTCTGGAAGAGATTGTTACATATACGTAGCCTCTAAGAAGAGCCTAACTTACGATTTTCTTTCTATAGTCACCTTTTTTTTCTTTATAATTGTAAACATTATAATTTCTTTTTCATGTTTTATAATATGGCACATTTAAGTATATAGTCTTTTCTCACCTTTATAGTAGACCCACTTGTCTATGAGATTTATTTACTTGAGAAAGTAGGCGCAACCCCGAACCTCGGAATCTGAAAAGCGAATTAAAATGAACGAGCTATCTAAGATGCAGATTTTGAAAGTGAGAAGGACTATAATTGACAAAGTTTTAACTAATTTAATATTACTTATTTATTATTACAACGCTTTGTTAATATTATTTTGTAGGTAACTAGCTTATGCCCGCGACCTCACGTCGGTCGTCCGCGTGAACTAAACAAATTTAAAACTCCTATTTAACCCCCCTAGGGATTCAATTTTTAAAAATCCTTTCTTACTAGACAACTACATCATAATAGCTATGAGCATGCCAAATTTCAGCCCAATCCGTTCAGTAGTTTGAGCTTTTCCTTAATTTAGATAACATGGCCTTTTTGTACCTACTTTTGTGTTTTGCGGTGCAATAAAGATTATACATAGGTACATGGTGTTTGTCCATTGTAGCTACTTTACAATTGATGACGTTTTAAACAAAATATTCTGTAGTGAAGTATAAGAACAGCAAATTAGTAATTATGAATATCGCGCCTGTTTTTCAGTAAGGGCGTTATCAGTGAGAAACAAAACGATAATTTTCTGTAAGCAGCTATTCCATGCCGTCGCTCGCAGTTAAACTCATGGTGACCTACTTTCTAGCGGGATCTATATGTACCTAACTACCCTCAAATATAACCTTTATTAATAGAATTGTCTGCAGTATTGTATTGTGTATTAAAATAAGTATTAACGCAAATTTGAGTGATCAATTAATCATATGTCCTTAATTGATTGCTATCCTTTTAAACACGCTACTTATATGTATCAAAACATTACATCGTGTCCACAATATTATATAATATTAAAATATGAAGTACCTATCTAATTGAAACGTTGACAGCTGTTGTGGATCGTTGAGACTTGTGTTGAGAGGAAATAGAAATCGAAAGATTGTTTGTTAAAAAATGATAGTGGTTATTGCCGCCAGAAGTGAATACTTAAAATTATGAAATAATAATGTTATCAAATGATAGTAGAGGGGAGATTAGTATAGCTCTCGGACAGCTGAAGAATAACAAAGCTCCAGGTGATGACGGTATTACAGCGGAGCTCCTGCGTGCAGGAGGAAAGCCAATTCTCAACAAGCTTAAAGACCTCTTTAATACCGTCATCAAAACTGGTACAACACCTGAAAAATGGAGTAGAAGTGTCACTATTCTCTTTTTCAAAAAAGGAGATAAGAGTCTGCTTAAGAACTACAGACCAATCTCACTTCTAAGCCATATTTATAAGCTGTTCTCGCGGGTTATTACGAATCGTCTCGCCTGAAAACTTGACGAATTTCAGCCTCCAGAGCAGGCGGGGTTTCGAAAAGGCTACAGCACCGTTGACCACATTCACACGCTACGGCAGATTATGCAGAAAACTCAGGAGTATAATCTGCCCCTCTGTTTAGCATTTGTGGACTACGAGAAAGCCTTCGATTCCATCGAGACCTGGGCTGTTCTGGACTCACTACAGCGATGCCAAGTCGACTGGCACTATATCCAAGTGTTGAGATGTTTGTATGACTCCGCCACCATGGCCGTCCAAGTCCAAGACCAACAAACGAATCCGATACCAATACGAAGAGGTGTGAGGCAGGGAGATGTAATATCACCAAAACTTTTCACCTCTGCCCTAGAAGACGTGTTTAAGGTTTTGGACTGGAAAGGTCGAGGCATAAACGTGAACGGCGAAAACATCTCACACTTGCGATTTGCGGACGACATCGTCATACTAGCAGAATCGCTGCAGGACCTTGAGGAAATGCTGATCGAGCTTAGTTGTTCTTCCAGACGCGTAGGTCTTGAGATGAACATTGACAAAACAAAAGTCATGTTTAATGAACACGTTATCTCAAGACCCGTCATCGTCGGGAATGTCAGCATCGAAGTTGTTCAAGAATATAACTACCTCGGCCAGATCATACAACTCGGTAGAAACAACTTCGACAAGGAAGCTGACAGAAGAATTCAGCTGGGCTGGGCAGCATTTTCAAAGCTACGACAGGTCTTCGAATCGTCGATACCGCAAAGCCTTAAGACTAAGGTCTTCAACGAGTGTGTCCTACCTGTGATGACGTATGGAGCAGAAACGTGGACACTGACAGTTGGCCTCGTCCACAAACTAAAAGTCGCTCAGCGTGCTATGGAGCGAGCTATGTTGGGTATCACTCTCAGGGATAAAATCCGGAACGAGGAAATTCGCAGAAGAACAAAAGCGACCGACATAGCTCAAAGGATTAGCGCGCTGAAGTGGCAATGGGCAGGCCATGTCTGTCGCAGAACCGATGGCCGATGGGGCAGACGTGTTCTGGAGTGGAGACCGCGTACCGGTAAGCGCAGTGTAGGACGACCCCCCGCCCGCTGGACCGATGACCTGAAGAAGGTGGTGGGGAGCGGTTGGATGAGGAAGGCGGAGGACCGTGTTTGGTGGCGCGCTCTTGGAAAGGCCTATGTCCAGCAGTGGACGCAAACAGGCTGATGGATGGATGGATGGATGAATGTTATCAAAAATTAAAACTTCATGATTCGTTAGTTAAAACCATTAACATCAGTTTAGTTTTTACATCTATCGGCACTCTGAGCACTATAAACATTAACATGTCGGTGACGCGACCTTGAACTTTTCAATCATCCCAAAATCGCCCACACGTCTGAATTTATACTTTAATACACTTTTACAAGTTACAAATCGTTAAATGCCTCTTCCTACCACTGAACCAGAAGAACCAGCATAAAACTCGGAAGAAACTCGAGATCTATTTTTGGTAGCGCATTTAATAGATTTCGCAACGTTTTGCCCAAACGTCATTGGATCAAATTTGAGGTCCTTTTTTCCAAATGTGGCCAAATTTTTCTCTAAAAGAACACGAAAGATCGAATCGATAAGAATAACTGCTAATTTAAAAGTCGTAGGTATTCATACTTCATTCCCCGTGGTAACTTTTAGATTTTCCGGGACCAAAAGTAGGCCTCCCCCGTGATGCTAATTTAGTTAAATTCGGTTTAACGGATGGGCTGCAAAAAGCTAACAGGATGCTAACAGACACGCATTTATAATATTAGTATGGATTAATGGTAGGGGTTTTGACCTTCTGCAGTTACCTTGCAGAGAGGAAGAGATTTTGATACAACAACGGTAACGATCGTTAGCACTCTCACCTTGGCCAAACCTTCGTAACTTTGATGAAATGTGAGTAGGTATGTCACGAGCTGAGTTAAATGTGTTTGACGCGTTTGACGTTATAACATAACTCGGGGAAATGGAATTACGGTTGTTTCCACATTAATCCGTTTTGTGACAAATACAGTTTTTCCTCTCATTTATGTGTACGTAGGTAGGTAGGTACTTACTTTAATTGTTTCTAGAGTCCCTTTTCGTTTGAAAGAAAAAATACATCGTGGGTTTGACCCACAAAATTGAGGGTGTTAGTTTCATCATTATCATCACGACCAACCCATTAGGTACCATTACCGGACTACTGAACACGATTCTCCTCTTAGAATGAGAAGGATGTAGGCCATAGTCCGCCAGCTAGCCCAGTGTGAATTTGCAGATTTCATAATTCTTTCAGAACATTATGGAAAACTTTCAGGTTTGTAGGTTTCCTTACGATGTTTTCCTTCACCATTAAAGTAGGTTATTAATTATTATTTAATTCCTTAAAACGCATATTATTGTAACTTCGAATAGTTACGGGGTGCGTGCCTGATATCGAACCCCCAGGCCCCGACCACTCGAATAGGAGGCGAGAAAATAAACAAATATATTATGTTTCTATAATAATTAATCCTAATAATAAATGTAAAAGTTTGGATGTTTGTTACTCTCCATATAATCGGCGCCGGGGTGCGAAAAATAGACTGCAACTCTCTACTACTAACTATTGTTAACCACTTAACCACTGGCTGTGCCCAAGGCTCCGCTCGCGTGGTCTCAGTGTAGTAGATTTAGATTGCCTTGCGTACCCTAGGACTCTGCGCCCGGGTGCACCGCACCCCTTGAACGACGGCCCTGTACTGAACCAATTAAGCGGAACTTTGGGGGGAGCTTAGCTTATACTCTGAATTATACCTAAATAGACTACATTTTTTTGATCCAATAAATTTTTTTTATCCCAGGAAGTGTTGCCACGGAATTTTTAAAAACCTATATCCACGCGGATGAAGTCACGGGCAACATTTATTAAGAAGATAAGTACGAAATCACAAGCAAACCTACATTTTACTTACCTTATCCTTACAGCCAATTTTTTGTCGTCTCCTGTCCGGAAAGTGTCGACGCGACAATTTGTAGAGTTTCCTGCTGAGTTACATTCATTTATTTCTGCCACCATTTCTCCGCTTTAAGTCTGAATACCATTTTTATGATACATAGGTACATTTAACTTTGGGATGAGGGTGGTGTGACCTAGTAAGTATTTACAGCGCATAACAATCGATAGTTCAACTAAGCAATGTTGACCCTAGTCGGTAATTTGACGGATGAACAATATTAGAATTTCGAATTTGTCTTAACCTTTACTCCATGTTTTTGAGACCACTTCAGCCTTCAGTCCCAGTCTCCCAGATATTATCGCTAACATCTGATAAAATAAAATAAAATGGCAGTCATTAGGGACAGCTGGCACATCCCACAATAAAGTTATTTTTTCAATAGCTATCGTGCTTTGCAAAGCATTAAGTAACACTTTCCAACGACTCATTTTCTGATAGTTGTCGCTACAGTAACTATTTCAATATTCTACTATGCATGGTTTAAAAATGGAACATTATTGGGTATCAGCAGAATATGGGAGCCCACACAGCTTTATTTCCCCATAAATTGATTAATGGAAGGGGCCACGACTTTCGGCAATGAAGCAATACCGCGCAGAGAGAGATGTATAAAATACGAAGGGTATTATTAATGCCGGTCGTACTCGTAACCTGAACTGTGTGGTGGAACAGTTTTGTTTAATGAGGTGTCATTTTTCCTTCAGGGTTGCGGGTAAAAGGACCAAGTTTTGGATGGAACAATATGGAACAAAATAATTAAAATATAAGTTCTCCATTCTAATTGTAATAAAAACACATTCAAGTTAGGGCGTTGCACTAATTAATATTGTTACGTTCGCACGCAAACCGTTTTAAGTCTGAAAGATTGGCTACTTTTTAAAAACTTACCTATATCTATGCGTACAAAATTACGAATTATCAATGCATTATCTAGTTTATCATCATAAATATGAGAATTTAAATGTAAGTAACCTTTCAAAGAAGTTTTATGTTATTTTCTTATCCAGTTACCTACAGTGAGAATAAACATAAGTTTTATCAAAGTGAGCATGCTTTTCCATCAGAATGGAATTTTTTCAACGTGTTTTTATTTCGTTCCACTCGCGGGCTCTGCGTTTTCCAGAGCTATATATGTTTGTCTAAGCTCTTTAGCTAACACTACGTTATATTTTGATGTTTGTTTGGGGCGACATCTTCTAAGATGACACTTATATTGTTTTCATGTTTTCAGTTATAAGTCGCAAGCTAAACTATTTTTGAAGTAAAAACTTCTAGGTGTACCTACTATGTGATTTTAGGATGGGTAAAAACTTCGGGACACGTCAACGAAATCTATATATATAAAAGGGAAAGGTGACTGACTGACTGACTGACTGACTGACTGACTGACTGACTGATCTATCAACGCACAGCTCAAACTACTGGACGGATCGGGCTGAAATTTGGCATGCAGATAGTTATTATGACGTAGGCATCCGCTAAGAAAGGATTTTTGAAAATTCAACTCCTCCGGGGGTGAAATAGGGTTTTGAAATTTTGTAGTCCACGCGGATGAAGTCGCGAGCATAAGCTAGTACTATATAATGTTAATACTTCGTGGTTGGAGTTGTAGGAGTGCCGATATTTATAAGCACTGGAATCGTCAAAAGATTGTATGCTAATGTTGTACAGTAACTATTAAGTATTATTATTGATTCTGAATTGAAATGTTGTACTTAGAGCTTAATCAAAAAGAAAAAAACGTCATGAGACGATTAAAAATGGTACCTTTTCTGATAAATCGGTAACTTTTAACCCTCGACTGTGGGCCGATTATTCAATCACTGAATAATATATTTAGCAGAAAAATCAGTTTTTACAGATTTTGTAATGAAAATATGTCAAAACATCTGAAAGTTCATTAATATTAGATGGTTAAAGTATCTACGTGTATGTGCCCCTTCATTGTGAGTTCCAACCAAAAAACATTAACCATGTGAATGTTTGACAGATCGATCGTCGTATGTGTCGAATCGAATCTCCGTTTTCGAATTTACGTACGTACTACAGTCCGTTCACTATAATAAGTTTTCCCCTGACGTCATGTTGGCACCATTGCTTTGTTTACTTTATTCCTTAGAGCTTAGGGTTTATTATTGTGTGATTTGCAATGGTGCCAAATATATAACGTCAGGGGAAAAGTTATAGTGAACGGACTGTAGAGATAATTGATCTTTGGCAAATATTATTTAAAATTCTTTCAAAAGCTATGAAATCTAATGTCAAACAAGTTCCTCTTCAACATATCTCTATGTCTTCAACAAATCATATGATAATGCAAACGCAGTTTGATAAAATTGTAAATAATCCATCATTGCAAACTATCGGTAGAATAGACTATGACAACTTTTTATTCTAAGACATGTTTCTATTATGCTCGTGGTCTTATTTTCTTTGATCTAATTTTCAATACACGCAGACTCATACCATCTTTGGATACAACATAAAACTGAAAACAGACAACGTTTTATGATGCAGCTAGAGTGACAAATAAAATTAAATGCAACCAGTTAGCATTGTAAAGTATAAATGGAGTAAGCGAAGAGGTCTTCAAAGAGTAAAAGTATCTTGGCTTGTTTGCAAACCCGAGAGCCTCTCTAAACAGAGAGATGGAATAGCTGAAATAAAAAATGTTAAAACTTCTCTCTAACTGGAACAACTCTAGTTGTTAACTACGCCTCAAGCCATTAACATATTGACCGAATATTGATCATTGGATTTTGTATCGGTTATGACCCAAATGTTCAAACTTTCCAATAATTAACATTTGTGTGTTAATTTTTGGTCGTTATTTAATAGATTTTCTTATTGAGGATTTCTCTATTTAAAGATTAGCAACGCTACAAGATCGGTTGAATAACGCGTCTGGCCTGTACGATTTAGAATAATAAATCAGGTCTTCATGCCGCAAAAATATTACATCAAAATTAGTAAGTATTTGAATTGGGTTACAAAACGGAAGATTTTCTAACAACAGGTTCGTAAGGGTTCGTTAATTAACTAATGTCAAAGCAATTTGATTGATGGATCCGGATCCAATAAATAATTAATCAAACATACATTTACAGTGCGTACAAAATGACTTCTCACGCGCCATTTTAATTCTATGGCTGTCATGTCAAATTATGGTTCACATTTAAATAAGGACTAAAATCGTACTTTTGACATTTGACACATAAAGTTAAAATGGCGCGTGAGAACTCATTTTTTACGCGTTATACAATGATTGCTTCTACATCGTAATCAAAGATAAACTGATACTAACCGTGACAGTTGAAATGGTTATTTAATTTGTGATGCGTACGAGAAATTATGTAAACATTGTGTTATGTCATATTGTATGTTTGAAGCCGTGTTGCACGGAAAAGCCCGAAAAGTGTAATTTATTATACAGCCTGATTATCTGGTTTTGTAGAAACGAGCATTAGTAAACATCACATGTGAGGATTGGTACGATTAAGCTCTTCGCACTTTACACAGACTCAACGTCACGTCGATTCCACTCTGACTCAACTTTAAAAAAAAATTCTGATACAAGTTAGCCCTTGACTGCTATCTCACCTGATGGTAAGTGATGATGCAGTACAAGATAGAAGCGGGCTAACTTGGAATGTGTATGGCATTACGTGACCCCTGAACGGTTTCTACACAGCACCGTATCGGAACGCTAAATCGCTTGGCGTGGTAACCACCAGATCAAGCGTAACGGATCAGCCTGGCTGTCCAGCGCAGAAATGCAGCCAGTAATCTTGGCACCATTCCACGCGGGCATGGTTTGCATAGTTAATTACTACACAAATAATGCCCGCGTGGAATTAGATAAGGCAACCTTCATTGTAATATTTTCGGATAATGTAGCAGGTATAGACTAGTATGGTCTAGTATACTGTTCCCAGAAATTCCGTATTAGCCCTCTGTTCAAAACCATTACAATATTGTATTCTATTGTTGCTAACTATTAGTATTAGATACCCAGTATTAGATATTTTGTTCATAAATATACTTGGCAACCGAGAATTTTAGGATAATAAATTATACTCTAAAGGGCGTGTACAAATTACTCACTAATACGATTAATTAGTAAATAATTTAGCTGTTCTGCGAGAACATAATTAATGTACCCACTAACTTGCAATGGGGTAACGCTCGATTAAGCTCTGAACCATATCGTTAGCAAACGAACTGGGAAAGTGTGACTGCAATAAAATTTCTTATTCTATTAACATTTCAAACTGTATAATTTACAACTGACAAACTTTGATTACTTGTTAAAAGTCCCATAAAATTATAAGGTGTTTTTACTGTAACCATTGAGATTAAAGGAGTTTGAGATACAGTATACCTAAAACCGATCTAAGTACCTATAATCAAAATCGTTTTAGTATTATCCGAGAAATAGCTTGACCTAATTTTGTGCCGCGAACATAATAGTAGTTTATAAGCTAATTTTAAATCATAATTATGATAAAAGCGATATACCACCAACTGACTGACTGACTGACGGACTAGCCACAAAATTCCAGCCTACTGATTCAATTCAATGATGATGAGTCACCGAACTCATTCAACATCACCCGCAGGAACTATAAAGCAAACACTTGAAATGTTGTAGGTAAATCTTATTTACTGAATAAGGATTTTATGAAAACCAATCTGTAACGGTTTGATAGTTGTAAGAAAGTTCTATTTTGGATCGCGGAAAATCACCACGTAACTCAGTATTTACTGCCAAGGGTCTCTTATAGAGATAAGTGCTACAATGTGGCTAATAGGCTACTTGACTCATATCTAATTTCGGCCAATAAATAATTTATTATAGTATTTTGCTTAAGACAACGAAATATATGAATAACAATTATTAAAAACGCAGGATGGATATATAAATCCAATTTTAAAAAATACAGTTTTTATTTTTATTTGAAACGCAGAAAACGCTGTCAGCCATGATGTGACGTCATTAAATATGTAAACAAAGAAATGTCATCCCTATGTCACGCGTGGACTAACGTAGTATCCATATATATAAAATTTAAAGTCCTGACTAACTTATATATCAACGCACAGCCTAAACATCTAAACAGCTGGTCCTAGATACATGAAATTTGGTGGGTGTGTTCTTTGTAGGTAAAGAGAAGGTCCATATCCACTAGGAAAGGATTTTTTGAAATTTCACCCCTGAGTGGGTTAAATGGAGGTTTGAAATTTATGAAGTCCACGCGGGCGAAGTCACGAGCATAAGCTAGTTTTTATATATTTCTAAAAACTCATAGTAAACGTAAAAAATTATCGTTTTCTCGTTATAAATTGAATAAGTTATTAAGTAAGACTTACAACAAAGTGATCTTTGCAAAAATAAATTTGGGTTGCAGTCGTTAGTGATATAGGATCCCTTTAAGCAAGTCTTCGCGTGTTACGTATATTTATTTCACTGGGCACTCTAATCCACAACTTTCCTGTGGTCTTTATCGATGCGTTTTTACATTGTCGGATGATACAATAACGATAATTACTATATTTTTCACGTAAACTAGTATAGAAGTCATGTTTATTAAACTTTGGGAGGTTATGCTGTTGTTTACAAATGCATGACGTCAGAGCACAGATAATCTATCGGCCAAACATGGCCGACAGTGTTTTCACCTGTCTAAGAAAAATATATTTTTAAATGAAAGTTTTACGGTTTTTAGGGCGCAAAAAAATATAGTGTTAATTTTTTTGATCTAATAGGACAAATATTAACCATTTAAGACCTACTTAAAAAAAGTGTCAACTAGCCTATTCTGTTGTACACAATCTCTAAACTAAATTAAAATGACACGTCTCAATCTATTGCTATCCCTTTCATAATCTATAAGATTTTATTCCCCCAAAAATGATAGAATTTGAGCGTCGAAATACTTTAACGTTTAAAGTAAAATGGATCTGAATTTGCTTTAAGCCAAGTCGTTTATACCTCTACAGCCAGCGTTCCAAGCGGATACATTCCGAAATTAAAATTGGTGGTACTGAATTTATGGTTATCTTTAGCACCATTTTACTGTGATGACGTTCAAATTCTATTAACGTTGGTGAGATGTAAAATCTCATACTAACCTTACAGCACGCTACGTCGGTAGCTACGCATGTCTTCCAATACAATTTACCTCTCTGATCGCCTTTTATGTTTTTCCTTATTTATATAAGCTTTCTGCCGCATCACGACACGCCACAATCTCAATCTAGCTAAACTCAATTTTATGATATCGAATTTAACAGATTCGAATGCCCGAGATTTTGAATCTGTTTCTACCAGTAAGCACCCACAAGTGCATGCGTAGCATATGGTGCTACGGCGTAGCACATCTATCTTTTTCAAAAAACAGACAATATGCGACGCGGCCTCAAGTTTTTGTAATTCATAAACTATGTATTTATTATAAAAACCTAAAATAAATTATTATTATTTACTATTAATTAATTTCTTGTTTTAGATATTAAGAGGGATTTTATACTGAACGTTTTCTTCTGGTACATTTTATACACAAAAATCATCCCCATAACAAATATTTTATGAATTTTGGTCTCATAAGATGTTGCTAGGTCGACTCGTTGGGTACCCATCCTTAAAATACTAGATCTCAGATTGATTTTACAATAATCCGGAAAAATAATATGTACTCATTTAAGTTAAATGATTTATAAAGTTTTCATTTCATATAAATGCGTTACATTTATTGCGACTTTTATCCGTAGGTCCTGCAGTAATGGATAAAGTTATGAGCAACATTTGTCCGGTAATTCTCCCCTTCAAAGTATAAAGTGGTAACTTTAAAAAAGAGACTAAGTACATTTCTTAACTTGCCGCTTATGGAGTGGGAAGTGATGCTAGGCGGATGCTAAAGATTTATTATGCAAAAGTGTTTGGTTGTGATTTCCTGCGTGTAAATATTTAATGCTTTAACTCTTCTTTTCATCTCTCTTCGACTCAGTGCTGTATATTTAGCTTTAGACACACTTGATTAAATGCACCATTTTGAGTCACTAGTGTCTATCCTTACTTTGTGATAGTTTATCTAATACTAGGTGGGTGTGGCTTCGGTTAACGCAAATCACTCGCTTTATGTGGGTCAGAAATAAGATAGGTAACCGATTTTTATTTCATTTTGTCACTAGCTGAGTCCTACGATTTTGTCCGCGTAGATTTAGGTTTTTAAAAATCCCGGAAATTTGTTGATTTAACGGGATGAAAAGTAGCTTATGTCACTCTCCAGGTCTTTAACTATACCCATTGCCCATACAAAAAAGCCGATCCGTTGCTCCGTTATGATGTGATTGAAGGACAAACCAACAAACAGAAACACTTTCGCATTTATAATAAATGAACAGTGATCTACCTTCTATGCCTCGTAAAGCACGCTAGCCTAACTGGTCCAGGTTTCTATCATTAATCTCTATATGCACTTACTACTATTATTATTACCAATACATCATTTTAATCGTGGTATGTACTTACCCGTTATTTACATAATAATATTATTTTGCCAGTTTTCTTAAAATACGAACAGAAAAGCATGAGGGACCATTTTTTTACAGATAAGTAGCGGAGAAATTTAAATACACAAACATACGTAAGTAAATGGTTTGTGAAATCATCTAAAAATCTTTCAAATCTTTGAAGGTTTCGGTGCGCTAAAGCGCTTTTTGTAAGAAAACTTTGCCGTCCCACGATCCTCTTAAGCGAAGTTTAAACTGGGCGTTAGCATGTAATGTGAGAGTCCGAAAGTTGTTCGTCATAATTAAAGGCCGCCAGCTCGGAAAATTAATATTCTCTATCTGCGGTGGCTGTGAGCCTGTGAGTTGCGGGATGAACTTATGTGGTGCGCCAGTCACTAGGTTGATAATAATATTATTGTGGCGCTTAATGATGCCTCTAATTGCACTAATATTTTACCTTTAAATTTCATTTAAATCTATTTTCTTATACGGTCAACGGAAAATACCCTATATTTTTTTGATTCCCTTGACGGGACTTGATAGACTGTCCGTCTATACAACGAAGTGATCCTATAATGATTCTTTTTTTGCTCTGGAGATTCGGAACACTAAAAAAAAACGTCTTATTAGATTACGCAAAAAGAAGCACACGGAGATCCAATAAATTTTCCCGCCCCCAGCATTTCCCGGATATTATGGTGCGGATATCGTTGGAAAGTACCGAGAAGGATTTGAAATGCACCAAGCTTGGCCGGTTAGCAAAAACGAAGCAATTATGTAACGACGTCAACGAATTAGTGTTTGTGCTGGCGGCACGCCAAGTGCACGGTATGGCGCAGGTTGGGGGGAAGGGGGTGAATAGTCCGGTCATGAACTGTATCGAGATATCGATAATAAACCATTACTCGATACGCGTACTGCGTGAACACTCGGAACTTTTAAATTTTGCGACGTTTTTTTATTAAAGTGGAACATAACTAATATGGAATCAATGTTGTGTATACAATTGTTGTGTATTCTATTGTGTATACAATCTTTAAACTAAACTAAATTGACAGATTTAAATCTAATGTATCGTTTTCCTCAGAAAACATTAAAAGGTTAGCAAATATTTAGACCTGCCATTTTAATTTAGTTTAGGCTTTATAGAAGGAGAGCCCAAGAGGCTAATTAGGGATTTACTCGAGCGTCGTGGGGGGAGTATAAAAATATTCACAAAGATATACTCGAGCGCTTTAGGCATTAATAGTATATAATGCGCCCTACGTGTTTTTTTATCGCAATAATATTTATCTGCCAGTTTGCATGGTGGGGGTGGTCGTACGAAGATGTAGAAGGGGGCGCTCCATCTTAGATGCATTATCACTTCCCACCAGGTCTAATTGCAGCCAAGCGCGAGTCTATAAATAAAAAAAATTAAAAAAATAGACCCAAAAATATTTATCGAGCGCGTCAGATATTGAGAAGGGATGTTAAGTAAATTCGCAAGTAGCTCCTATTCAAAAATACCGGCCAAGTGCGAGTCATGCTCGCGTACCGAGGGTTCCGTAGTACAGTCGTATTTTTTCGTCATTTTGCAAGATAATTCAAAAACTATGATTCATAAAAATCTGTTTTAGAATCCACAGGTGAAGCCCTTTCATATAATACCCCACTTGATATACTTATCTTACTTGGATAATTGAAAATACTAAATATTAGTTCATGACCACAATTTTTTTTGTGTGATGTAACCACAAATTCACGGCTTTCAGATTTTCCCCCGAATGTCAGCTATGAGACCTACCTACCTACTACGATTTAAGAATGCAATTTCTTACAGCATCAGGGCTGAGGAGTTGGGTTCTCGAGTTTAAAAATTCTTTAATTGGTAGGTAGGTACCTCCAATATCAATTTATAACCGACACTTTCTAAATTCCATCTTTTTTCGTGGTTTTTTATGGAAAACGTCGCTTTTACGGGATTCAAAATAAGTTCAACCGTTTCGAAGATTCAAACAGATAGACAGACAGACAAAAATTTTAAAAACATGTGATTCATTTATGGTATAGATCAAATAACCGTATAGGCTTAATTTGAGATGGTTATTTTGAAATTACAGAGAGACACTTTAATTTTATTTATCAGTACTTATAGGTACGATGATACTCCCGAGTTTGTCCGCATGGATATAGGTTTTAGATCATCATCATATTTAATGATAGGTATATTGAAATTAGAATTGTTCATTAAAAATTTTTAGTTACCGTATGTTTCAATACAGTACGTATGAAGAATCAGAAGTGGTTATTAACGTAGCATTGTTTGCTTTAGAGGAAAACCTATACAATACCTAACCCATACATATCTATTGTGTAGTTGCTATGTAACACTGGTCGAGCATTGCTTTTATCTCGGATAGCTCTTCGCGCTCGAATAATTCCATCTGATTCAAGCACGGTGTAGAGTTTTATAGTGAGTTGCAGCAGTCGAGAATAAAAGTATTTCTCAAAACGAATTTGAGCACAATGAACATCAAATAATATAATGTGGCTAATTCTGTTGCACACAATTTCTAAACTAAAATGGCAGTTTTAAATGTATTTCTATCCTTGTCATAAAGCTCTCTGCGGTGAAGGATATCACTAGTTTGAGATAGAGTATAGTAGAGTAGGTACAACAGATGTGTATAGTACAAAATAATTAGCTTCATAAAATCATTGGCTTCATGATTCTAAAGCTCCAGTACACAATGTACCTACCTACCAGGACATACGGCCAGTGCTGGTAAATAATACGTAAACGCTGTTTTTGAATAGCGCCAATATCCTATGGTGTTTGTGCTATGTGTCGTTGAGACCGACAAAACGTCACATAGGTATGAGCAACAGAGACAACGCTCTACAAAGCCGAAATCTCATTCTAAAGGTCGATGTAAATTATTTTCTGCCGGCTACTGTATAGTTCTGTTCTGTACACTGTATAATAGTCGAGTGGCTTAGGCCAATTTGTACTAAGCTCAAACCATGCACAACTGCAACTGTCTGTCCAACTCTAAATACCCTGGCATGACCCTGACTTATTTTTGTTATCATTGTCTTAAGTATATCATTGTTTTCGTTATATTTAACTAAAGGTACTAGATCTTTCTGAAACTGACAATACCATTGTTTTACTTTGCTCTACATTAAAGAAGTGATGTAGATATTTTCCATGACAAACTAACCAAATTTAAAAAAAAAAATATTTGTGATCAAATTGGAGACCATTAATCGTGGATATTTTGTTAGTTATATTTTGTTAAGTAGGTATATCTATATTTTTCTTTAAATTTAAATTCCTTTACATATTTAACTATTTTATTTTTACCTACTGTTAATCTGTCAAGTTACTCTGTACGTTATTAAGTCTGTCTGTTATTAAGTTAATCTATACTTTAATCTGTTAGTCTGTAAGTTAGTGCATGTTAGTTTATAAGCAAAGTTTCACCTGTAATTGACGACCATACTGTTTATTGTATGTATTTAAATGTGCGGTCTTTTATGTATGGAAGTTGTCGGTGATAAATAAATTAAAAAAAAAAAAAAAAAAAAAAAAAAAGAAGACAATAAGACTAATAATTTTAATTGCTGTTTCTACAAAAACCTAAAACTATTGTCCGTCGATATTGCCAGCCGTAAAAATCGAATAAATTAAAAAGTCAGCCTCTTTCACTTCGATTGAAACATTGATATTGTTGCCGTGCGCAACATTGGCTGTTTTCATCCTAGGACCTAGATAGCTTTTTACGCTCTAATGATTCCATCTTTTTCGAGTACCTACCTGTGGCGTAGTATTATTATCTCTCAGGATAGTGTAAGGATTCTAACGAAACCTTTACATCCAAATCTGTTCAGGCATTTAGGAGTTATGGTGGATAAAATAATCTCACATACATACATTACGCGGCCGAAAGTGATGTACCTACATAGACCTTAGAGGTAGCAGATTTGTAGAGCGTTGTCCCTGTCGTTGAGACCGACAAAACGTCAAATAGGTATGAGTAACACGAAATGTCATTCTAAAGGCCGATGTAGGTACCTACATTACTTTCGGCCGCGTACTTTCATCATCGACAAAAAGAAACCGTAAAAAAGTAGGTACAAGAAGGCGGTACATCCCGTAGTGTGAAATGAGCTTTATGTTCCTCTCCCGGAGCGGTTCGCTAGTGTGTAAATAAATGTGGTAGTGCCTTATTAGCTGTTTGAAGTACACACCAGTAGACTGATACAATAGCGCGCCATTTAACAATGCCTTCATAGCCTGAAATCAGGCCAGGGCTGATACTTCTTAGCTTAGGGCCTACCTGTTTTTGTAGAGCGAGCCTATTGAGAATTGTGACATCGCTTCTTTATTGTTAGCAATGCGTTAGTATTTACAAAATCAGTGACTCACCCAGGGCTGTAGCCAGGTTGTAATCAGGTTAGACTCAAATTAACTCAGAGCAGGCTGAAAATCAAAATTTTTCCACATAAATATGATTTATGTCCACGTATTTCACAATGCTTATATTATGTTACTTTTCTTTGTATCACATAATTATTAATGTGAGTAAATTCAAACAGTATTTTTAAACCCATGAACAAAATCGTACGATTAATGTTTTTATTTTCGTTAGGTAGGACTAAAACTGCAAGAAAATAAAAAGTTCTCAACTTTTTATTTTCTACGAATCTAGTTTTGCTCTAGGTGGGTGACACTTAGTTTTTTTAGTGTTGTGATTAATCGATACTTTTTATTATTTTGCTAAAAATAATGCGTGGAAAAATCTTCAAAATATATAAAAGGAAAAACTGACTGTTTATCTGACTGACTGATCTATCAACGCACAGCTCAAACTACTGGACGGATCGGGCTGTTTGGCATGCAGATAGCTATTATGACATACGCTAAGAAATAATTTTTGAAAATTCAACCCCTAACTGGATAAAATAGGGGGTTTAAATTTGTATATTAGACACGTGGACAAAGTCGAGGGCATAAGCTAGTAATCAATAAAGTCGAAATACTTAACACGCTCAGGCTAGCGCTCAACTGGCGTACTCCTGGCTACATCCCTAGAGTCACTATAAAGTAAACTAGATAATCGGTATCGTGTGTAAAACTAGTCGCAAAAGAGCAAATAACTAACTTCCTACTTTAATTAGCAAAGTCGTTTTAAAGACGTACCGACACGACCTCATGTTTTCCACCATCCTACTTCCACTTAAGGTAATACGAATGACTCGACGCAATTATAACTCTATCCGAAAACACATTATAAAGTAAGTGCTACTAACTTCACCCGTTAGTAAGAATTCATTTTAAAAGTTGTACGTAATACTCGTAAGATGACGGAGATAATAACATTATGTGCTTCGTTGCGTAATAGGCAGTATTTGTAAAAACCTGAAGAAATAAACAAGCCTTTTATTTTTCTTTTCTTCACAATTTACTAAGTACTAGCTTATGCTCGCGACTTTGCAACTGGACTACACAAATTTCAAACCCCTATGTGTGTGTGATCCCGTCCCTACAAGAGACCTCTGTCCAGCTGTGGAAGTCTATCGGTTCATCATCATCAACCCATTACCGGCTCACTACAGAGCAC
Source organism: Maniola hyperantus (assembly GCF_902806685.2). NCBI lineage: Eukaryota > Metazoa > Arthropoda > Insecta > Lepidoptera > Nymphalidae > Maniola > Maniola hyperantus. The sequence continues at coordinate 9,365,525 of NC_048539.1, read as the reverse complement.
GGGTCCCCTCTCAGTATGAGAAGTGTTTGGCCATAGTCCACCACGCTGGCCAAGTGCGGATTGGCAGACCGATCTATCGGTTGATGACAGCTAATTTCTTGCAATTTTGTTATTTTCATAACAGCTCTAATTAACTATGAAATTTTCGAGGGCTAAATCAAAATTTTGTTTCGACTCACGTTTAAATTATGTGCATAGGAGGTAGGTACCTGCTTACCCTAAAAATAAGGCTTGGTGTAGCAGTAAATATGTGCTAAACAACCTAAGAGCTCTAATTCTTTATTTTTATTTTGTTTGAACGAAACTATGAGGGTTCCTTCCTTGTTTTACTTTGGAATCCTAAAACGCGGATATGAGAATTTGCTATTAATAATAACTTTGTACAAGTAGGTGACTAAGTGTAACTGTAAATCATGTTGATATTGATTTCAATGTCAATTAATAACCCTAACAAATAGTAGCCTTTTAACTTCCAATCACAGCGAATTAATCATTTTTCAACTGAACTTATAATCGGTGTTTCCCCGAGGACTAGCAACAATTTGATAACCACCGCTATCTAGCTGTAACGGTCCTGATGGAGCAATAACAATTAATTTAACCGCCGCAGCAAATACAACCAATAAAAATTTAGTCAAGCGTGACTTTCGGTTTGATTACAAGCTTGTTTCTCGTAAAAACATTGCAATAATATTATCATCAACTTATTCTAATCCACACTTAAACGCGAAAGTGTGTCTGTCTGTCTGTCTGCTAGTTTACACGGCCTATCCGTTTAACCGATTTTGATGAAAGGCACAGTGATAGTTTGCTGCCCGAACCTAGACATGATTTTTTAAAATCCTTTGGAAAGTATTTGATTTTGTGGGATATAAAGTAGCTTTTATCCATCTCCTGGATGCAAGCTATCTCTGTACTAAATACGATGCCCACGACTTTGGCGTGAGTTTAGTTTTAAAAATGCCGAATTTTGATTTTCCGGGATAAAAAGTAGCTTTTATCCTTCCCCGGGATACAAGCTGTATCTGTTCTAAATTTCGTCAAAGCAGTTACACGGATAGGCTGTGAAAAGCTAGCAGACAGCCAGATACAGTTTCGCGTTTAAACTTGGATTAGAATAAGTTGATAACATATTATCATTGTAAAAAATATTCCTGCAAATAAAGAATCTTGAATCTTGATGATTGTAATAGTATTGCAATATTTTAACGAAAAACAACTAAAATGTGTCTACATTTTCGCATTTATATTATTAGTATGTTTTATAATAAAACTGATTTCACAAAAATATTTGAAGTCACGTTTCACCCACCCTTGTTACACAATTTGTCAGACCGGGCACCACTTCCTCTGAACATTCCACTTTAAAGTGAATAAGGAAAGGGGACCCCCTTTCCTCCCCAATAGCCAGCCTTATTTGCACGTATTGTAAGAATAACTATGGTCGTAATATTACACCTTGCTCTACTTTTTAACCTTACACGTGTATTAACTGTCTGTAACTTTAGATATAGGTAGTACTCAGGGTAGTGCATACATTTTGAAAACGCACTCGGCATATTTGCTCTATGTGTCAACTGTATGTTAATAACAATAGTACGTACGATTTTAGTTCTTAATCTAAGGGAATACCGTACTTTTGACTTTTAATAGGTATATATTATTTTTAAATGATCCAACAACCTTTTTTTCAGTCCGCCAGTTTAAAATAACTGTAACGTAAGTAGTAGTTACATTAATATATTAACAAAATTTTAAGTGGACTAAGCATTATTATCAATATAGAACTCATAACCTTTTTTTATAGTCCACTATTTTGTTATTTTTATTAGATCTATAATAATAATTCTGAACCTTTCGCTATTTTTTAAAATTAAAATAAAGTTTTACAAGACGTAGGTACTTTTGGATCGTCAAATGCATCTACCACTGACTGGTTCGGAATGCTTTACTCTCCCTCTGTCATGTTCTTGCTTTCCTATTAGAAAGTATTGTAAATACACTAAAGAAATAATAACTATGGTCGTAAAGTTACACCATAGCCGTATTATGATTACAGTGCTATCTTTAGAACTGATTTTATATCAAATGCGTCACATGAGCTACCTTCTAAGGTGGATGAGTTCATTTCTTATTTATTTTGCTTTTATTATATAATGATGAGATGAGGCCCACGGCTTCGCCGTATGTATTTAGGTTTTTGAAATCCAATTGGAACTCTTTGATTTCCCGGGATAACAAGTAGCCTATGTCCGTCTCCGGCATGAAAACTATATCTGTACCTTTCGTCAAAATCGGCTGAACGGATGGGCCATGAAAAACTAGAAACAGACATACACAAATTTGCGTTTGTAATATTAGTAGATATGGATAGAATAGAATAGAATATAATGTTTTTTATTCATGTAAACTTTTTACAAGTACTTATGAATAGTCAGGTAGTTTTAATTTACCAATGGTTCGGAATACCAGAGGAACGGAAGGAGGAAAGGAATGTACAAAAAAAAAACCGGCCAAGTGCGAGTCAGGCTCGCGCATTGAGGGTTCCGTACTACAGTCGTATTTTTTCGACATTTTGCACGATAATTCAAAAACGATGATGCATAAAAATAAGTAAAAATCTGTTTTAGAATGCACAGGTGAAGACCTTTCATATGATACCCCACTAGTTACTTACTTCGAAAATTGAAAAGACTAATTATTAGTTCATGACCACAATTTTTTTTTTGTGTGATATAACCCTAAATTCACGGTTTTCAGATTCTTCCCCAAATATCAGCTATAAGATCTACCTACCTGCCAAATTTCATGATTCTAGGTCAACGGGAAGTACCCTGTAAGGTTTCTTGACAGACAGACAGACAGACAGACAGACAGACAGACAACAAAGTGATCCTATAAGGGTTCCGTTTTTCCTTTTGAGGTACGGAACCCTAAAAATAACTAAATATCTATACCTCACACTGTGGGAGCAACACTCCGAACCAGTAGTAGATCCAATCAATCAATCTCAACCGAAATACCCTTGCCGATTCAGAAGAGCTTGTTTATGCGTATTTGATTTGTTTTAGAAGCAGATCGGTTATAATAATATCATTCAAAACTTTTTGGAATTTTGAATATAAATAAGTATTTAATAATAGTATTATTGTAAATGTTATCCATACTAATGTTATAATTATGCGAAAGTGTATTTGTTTGTCTGAATGTCTGCTAGCTTTTTGACCCATTTTATGACAAACCTCTCTACAAATATAGCTTGTGTCCCACGACCATAAGGACATAGGCCACTTTTTGTTGCGTTCCCACAGGATTCTTAAAAAACCTAAAAACCACGTGTTAAGTTGTGTTAAGTTAAGATGTCATCATCTATTGATGGTATACAGAGGTAGCTTGCATCCCGGACACGGATATAGCCTATTTTTTGTCAAATTTTTTGTATGTTTATTTAATAAAATCAATCAATCAACCTATCTGTAATCTGTCGATAAGCTACTCAGCAACGTTGTTCTCAAATGTTGCTAAGTAACCACGGGACAGAATTTTAAACGAAACTCAGTCCCGATATAATCGAACAAAATATTACATAATATGTATTCAAAAATTTAAACCCAAGCAAAATCGATCACAGACGTAGTCACCGAACAATATATGGGAGGTCGCCTTGAGAAAAATTCGTAAGGAAGCGTTAAGTTGGCGGGTGGTGTAGTGAGGGGGTGGCGGAACGCGGGGGGTAGAGGTCACGGATCAGCTGGGAGGCGACCATATTGATTCCCGGCCTGTTTGATCGGCGCCCGCCCGCGCGCCGCGCCGCCGTGGATTAATAGATGAACAACTTTTATGATTTCAACTCAAACGGAACGGTGATAATAATATAGTATAGGTACAATGCAAGAAGTTTCATATACTTATAGAAATTTTACTTCGTTTTCGGAATAAATTGAAAAAAAAAAACTAAAAAGGGTGTATTTTCAACTCTGTCTCCAATTACAACCACCTAATTTAATAGCACTTTCGCGGTTTTTTCTTCTTCAATGACCCAATCACCGATTCCTGAAATAAAAACCCGTAAACATTTTAGTTCTTGATTTCCCTTTTTTAGGACATAATCAATAGCCTAATAATTCAAATTTCAAGGTTGACTGCCTTTTGAAATGAAATGAATTAAAAGTAAGTCGTTTCACAGTTGCGTAGTGAGCCCTTAAGTAAGTTTAAATAATCTGTATCTCAGGGTCCACGCTCTTCCTAATCTGTATCAAAAATAAGTAAATGTTTTGAACAAATAGTACTACAAATGAGTACATAATAATTAGCATACAATGACGTGTCAAAAAGTTTTCTCATAAAAATGCACATCTTTAAATCTTAGTCAGTCTAAAAAGAAGTTGCATTGTATAATTCAATATAATAATTAATATGGCATACTATCTATATTAAACTTTATTAAAGTAATGTTAATGAATACTAAAACGTCATATCGAACAAAATCTTATAAGAATATAAGGAACTTCTTTGATAAGTATAAAATATAAACCGTTTAAAATCCTTATTGCTTGAAGCTGTTGTTCCTGTTAGAGAATGCTGGCACTTTAATTAAAGTAAAGAGTTTCATTAAAGTAGCAGTACAAAACGTCTTATTGTTACATGAAATCACTATTAATAAAATAAAACTGCTAGGTAGGTAGGCACTGAAGGCGAGCAGTGTATCGGCGGCGGCGAAGCAAAACGAGCTGAGCTGAGATGCAAATTTTATTAGGTACTACTCTATTCAGTAGAATAGAGTACCTAATAAAATTTGATTCCATCTCAAAACTAAACACCTTTTATTTGAAACCGCAAAGCTAAGTTTGTTTGTAAAATATGTCGTGCATTGGGATCTTGGACTAATAAGTACAAGCTTTAGAATAGAATAGAATAGAATAGAGCAGAGTAGAGTAGAGTAGAGTAGAGTAAGGTTACTCTACTCTACTCTGCTCTGCTCTGCTCTACTCTACTCTGCTCTGCTCTGCTCTACTCTACTCTACTCTACTCTACTCTACTCTACTCTATTCTTTGCTATTCTAAAGCTCGTAATTATTAGTCCAAGATCCCAATGCACGACATATTTTACAAAGAAGCTTAGCTTTGCGGTTCCAAATAAAAAGTGTTTATTTTTGAGACGGAATAAAATTTAAGTACCTTTAAGTAACTTTAGTTAAATATAAAAGTAACAATTTAACAACCTGTGTGAGACTTGCCTCTTGAAAAACATTCACATTGTGAGTCGGGATTGAAATGTTTATTTCACGAAAATCCCGTGACGGGTGGTGTGAGTGAGCTCGTTCGTACCAACGCGCATCAGTATAGTGCCACTCGGGTACTTGAGCGGTGTATCAAAAGGTGAATAATATGGATTTGGAATTTTCGAGTTGTTTGACGAGTAATCCGGACGCAGGCCGCATTGTGAGCACCCTCGAGACCGCTTCAGTTCTTCATGCTTATTATGTGGCGTGCCTTCCCCGGTTCTAGCACGTTTTAGATAAGTAGTTGATGTGCCTGGCTGTCATTTCCACATACGCTTTAAGGCAGCTCAGTTCGGTGCTTTCTTCATACAAACGTAGGAGGGAAAATACAACAATATTCGATATTGTACGCACAAAACTAAGAATTATATCGATTTATCTCGTCATTATCTAGGTTCAATGATATCTAAAACATTGAAAAAAATATTGATTTAAAAGTTACGAGCCTCAAAAGATTCCTATTTTAACACTAAATCTATGACAACTTTGGGCGTAAATAAATAAGATTAGGGATATGAAAATTCTAAAACAATTTATCATTACACGTAGTTTATTTATTCATTAGTTGAAATAACTTTACTTTGCAAACCTAAATTCAGTAGTTTTTTCTCAAAAATACTTTTCCCAAACTACTGTTCAACCCTTTTCAAGCGCTAGATTTCGGCTAAAATCATCATGCTTCTCACCCCAAAACATTAGACACCGCGCGGGTGGCGGAGGGAAGGGCCAGCCCAGCGGCGCGCGGCTGCGCGTGTAATATTGTGGTTTCTATGACGACAACTGTTGTTATGTTTTCGAAAACAAAAGTCGTAATGATTTTATAAAATTAATTTTTATTCGATTATTCTTCTTATAAATCAGTGGCTATGCAAATGTGTAGAAGATTGAGCAGAGCAGAGTCAATAAGTCCTTCAAATACTTATTGCATTTTGTACATTGACCTCTGGAATTTGAAATTTGGACACCAATTTTATTCATTGGTTTATTGACCTGACTTTGTTGTTGAGGTCCTAGTAGGGATATCTACTCGTGTGGTCCTAGTACAATAGGTAAGTAACTTTGTTTAGTTATTTATTTTATCTAATTTTAAAAAACCGGCCAAGTGCGAGTTGCTCGCGCACCAAGGGTTCCGTACTCAGGTATTTTTTTGACATTTTGCTCCATAAATCAAAAACTATTATGCATAAAAATAAATAAAAATGTGTTTTAGAATACACAAGTAAAGCCCTTTCATATAATACCCCACTTGGTATACTTATTATACATTGAAAATTGAAAATACTAAATATTTTTTCATTAACACACTTTAATTTTTTTTTGTAAGTTGTAATCACAAATCTATGGTTTTCGGATTTATTCCTTTACTTGTGCTCTAAGACCTACGTACCTACTAAATTTCATGATTCTGGGTCAACGGGAAGTATCCTATAGGTTTGTGTGACAGATACGACACAGACGGAGAGACGGACAGACAGACAGACAACGAAGTGATCCTAAGGGTCCCTTTTTTCCTTATAAAGTACGGAACCCTAAAAAGGTACCTGTATATGTATAATAATATAGGTAGGTAGGTACCTACCTGGTGGTATTTCTTTGTATTTTTAGGGTTCCGTACCTCAGAAGGAAAAAACGGAACCCTCTGTCTGTCTGTCTGTCGGTCCGTCTGTCCGTCCGTCCGTCTGTCCGTCCGTCCGTCCGTCCGTCCGTCCGTCCGTCCGTCCGTCCATCGGTCCGTCTGCCCGTCCGTCTGTCCGTCTGTTCGTCTGTCCGTCTGTCTGTCTGTCCGTCTATCTGTCTGTCTGTCTGTCTGTCCGTCTTACAAATAAAGTACGCAACGCTTCGTACAAATAGTACTTTTTTATTTATTTATTCAGATACAAGTTAGCCCTTGACTGCAATCTCACCTGGTGGTAAGTGACGATACAGTCTTAGTACGGCTATTTCGGATCGGGAATTCTTGGATTCAGATTAAATGCAGTGCAAAAAGAGAGATCATTAGGATTCCGTACCTCAAAAGGAAAAGGGAACCCTTATAGGATCAGTTTGTTGTCTGTCTGTCTGTCTATCTGTCAGTCTGTCAGTGTGTCTGTCAAGAAACCTGTAGGGTACTTCCCACTGACCTAGAATGATAAAATTTGGCAGGTAGGTAGATCTTATAACACACGTAAGGGGAAAAATCTGAAAACAATGAATTTGTGGTTACATCACAAAAAATAAATAAAAATGTGTTCATTAACGAATAGTTAGTATTTTCAACTTTCAAGTAAGATTAGTAAACCAAGTGTGATATCATATAAAAGGACCTTACTTGTACATCAAAAACCGATTTTATTTATTTTTATCCATACTAATATTATAAATGCGAAAGTGTATCTGTCTATCTGTCCGTCTGTCTGTCTGCTAGCTTTTCACAGCTCATCCATTTAACCAATTTTGATGAAATTTGGTACAAAAATAGCTTGCATCCCGGGGAAGGACATAGGCTACTTTTATGATAAATAAGATTTAGTGGATACCGCTATTTTTCTGGAAATAACGTTAGATGCGAAACTTCAATGGGGCTCTCATATAAATAACTTATCGAACAGACAGTTCTGCTGCATATGCGGTAAAAAAGATTCGCCAGTTGACAGACATAGAAACGGCGAGACTAGTATATTTTAGTTACTTTCACAGCATTATGTCATATGGCATATTATTAGAAAAGAAAAAGAAAGAAAAGAAAAAACGTTTATTTTTTAAAGCTGTACCACACATTACCAGTTACCAACTGGTTAGGTTATCCCAGCGCCTTTTATACTTGAGTAATAAAGTCAAAAAACCTCAAGTAGAAGAAGCGCCGGAATAAAGTATGTCATGTGTGGCACAACCCAAAAAAAAAAGGTCCCTACTCAGCATAAATGCATATTGTCTTGCACAAGTACAAAAACATACAGCGCTGGTTTTCAGTAGAAACCCTGATTCAGGTGGCACCACGGAATTATTATGGGGTAATGCTGCTGATATAAATTCTATTTTTGTGCTGCAGAAAAGGGCTATTCGAGCCATATATAGTATGGGACCACGAGAGTCACTGAGAACTAAATTTAGAGAAGTTAAAATTATGACAGTGCATAATCAATATATTTTTGAAAATTTATTGTACGTATATAAAAATAAATAAATTAAAAAAAAAAGTGACTGTCATAAGTTCAAAGTGACTGTCATAAGTTCAAAGTTTTCATAAAACGTAAACTAATTAAAAAATCCTATTACATTGTAAAGGATTATTTAAATGATAAGTAAGCTTGGGAATGAGTTGCTCGGCTTTGTGATAGTTCTAATAAGTTTAATTTATGATTTTGTAAAGTGGTGATAATAAAAAGAATACCCGGCTGAGTTAGCTGTGGGCTCTTCTCAGTCTTGGGCACGTTTGGAACCCTCGTAGCGTTTGCGAAATAATTATCAACACTATATTTTACAAATCCAACAACTGACAATCGAAAAGAGTAATTTATTACCTATTTTGAACAAATCATTTGACTTTGACTTTTGATCCCGGAAAATCAAAGTTCCCACGGGATTTTTAAAAAACCTAAATCCACGCGGACGAAGTTGCGGGCATCATCTAGTGCATACTAAATAGTTTTTGATTTATCATGCAAAATGTCAAAAAATACTATTTACCTATTTATTTATTTTTATTTTTCACTAGCTGCCCCGGCGAACTTCGTACCGCCTAACAGTCGATTCTTTTTCAGGAATTTTTTAAAAATTTTCTCTCCGTAAGAACCATATTCGTACTTCAAGGAATATTATAAAAAAAGAATTAGCGAAATCGGTTCAGCTGTTCTCGAGATTTGCGATCAGCAACACATTTAGCGATTCATTTTTATATGTACCGAAATTCTAGTTACATAGTAGTAATAAATTAAGTTACATTGTAAATGCTTATCTCTAAACAGAGATTTAGAGATAAACATTTTACTATTGTAGTACGGAAACCTCGGGGCGCGAGTCTGACTCGTACTTGGCCGGTCGGTCTGTCGGTCGGTCGGTCGATTTATTTTAGAATGCATCGTATCGACAGCTGGTGGTAGTAGTTTACATATATCCTACTAATATTATAAACTAGGTGAAGCTATGATAGCCTAGTGGTTAGGACGTCCGCCTTCTAAACGGAGGTCGGGGGGTTCGATCCCGGGCACGCACCTCTAACTTTTCGGAGTTATACGCGTTTCAATTAATTAAATATCACTTGCTTTAACGGTAAAGGAAAACATCGTGAGGAAACCTGCATGCCGAGTTCTCCATAATGTTCTCAAAGGTGTGTGAATTCTACCAATCCGCACATGGCCAGCGTGGTAGACTATGGCCAAAACCCTTCTCACTTTGAGAGGAGACCCCTGCTCTGTAGTGAGCCGGCGATGGGTTGATCATGATGATGATGAGGTGATGCCCGCGACTTCGTACGCGTGGAATTAGATTTTTAAAAATCCCGTGGAAACTCTTTGATTTTCCGGGATAAAAAGTAGCCTATGTCACTCTCCAGGTCAACCATACCCATGCAAAAAATCACTTCGATCCGTTGCTCTGTTGCGACGTGATTGAAGGACAAACCAACGAACCAACAAACAAACACACTTTCACATTTATAATAGGTGTAGTGATGTGTGTGTGTGGATGTTTGGATGTTTGTTACTCAATCACACAAAAACGGCTGAACGGTTTTGGATGAAATTGGGAATGGAGATAGATAAAAGTGTTAAAAGTGTAAATTAACACATAGGCTACTTTTTATCCCGGAAAATCAAAGAGTTCCCACGGGATTTTTAAAAACCTAATTCCACGCGGACGAAGTTGCGGGCATCAACTAGTAATAAAATATAATTTGGACTTATCCGAATTCCGAAAGTCAGGGTTGTCAAATCACACTTATATTATAAAGGCGAAATTTTGTATCTGCGTGTGTGTGTGTATAGGTTTGTTACCCTTTCACGCAAAAAGTACAAGACGGATTTGGCTGAAATTTGAAATAGTGATCGCTTTTGAAAGAGTTCTCGTGGGATTAAAAAACCACTATATCCTCGCGGACGAAGTCGCGTGTATCATCTAGTTACAAATATACGTATGTAGGTCATATTGTGTGCTTAGACAATTTAATTATAATATACTTGAGTTTTCATGTAACAGAAACAAAAATGGATTGGCGGAAGAGGAAAAAGAAACGGTTTAGACTCGCAAAAGCAAATCCCTTGCAAAGAGGAGATCTATTAAAATTCATCAGAATCTTTCCAAACCATAATATTATCTTGTGATGATAATGCCATTACTTTTTCGGGGTTATTCCCGTGAGTCACACCCGACGTGAGTAACAATGTGACTCGACGGGAATTTTATTTGACTGAATATGTACTTTTCCGGGATGCTGAATTTGATAATGACATTTATTTTCAAATCCAAAATAGCAGACATGCACTTTTCACAAAAAATAGAAATGGGTGTCGTTTTCAGGGTTTCCAGGATGCTGGTTTTGATAATGACATTAATTTTTTAATCTAAGATGGCGGGCCAGCACTTTTTATAAAAAATAGACGCGAGTGTCGTTTTCAAGGTTCTCCAGGATGGTGAATTTGATGATGACATTTATTTATTTTTAATAAATACTTATATATTATACTTCTATTTTAGTGGATCACAGGATTTTCTTTGACAAGGAAACGACAAAGCAAAAAATCTAATTGAATTAGATTATGATGCTATCACACCGTACCATTTAGAGCCAGCTTCTGAAAATTTGACACTGTGTTTGTAAGTTGATATTATTTAGATACTAGCTAATGCCCGCGACTTCGTCCGCGTGGATTTCACATTTTTCAAAATCCCGCGGGAACTCTTTGATTTTCCGGGATAAAAAGTAGCCTATGTGTTAATCCAGTTAAGAATTCTAAATTTCATTCAAATCCGTTCAGCCTTTTTTGCGTGATTGAGTAACAAACATCCAAACATCTACACTTTCACATTTATAATTCCACTAGCTGCCCTGGCGAACTTCGTTCCGCCTACGGCCTAACAGTCGATTCAAATTTTTTAAATTTTTCTCTCGGTAAGAACCATCCTCGTACCTACTTCAAGGAATACCTAATTTAAAAAAAGAATTAGCGAAATCGGTTCAGCTGTTCTCGAGATTTGCGATGACATTTACTGATTTATTTTTATATTATAGACTAGCTTATGCTCGCGACTTCGTCCGCGTGGGCTACACAAAATTTCGAACCCCTATTTCACCCCCTCCAGAGTTGAATTTTCAAAAATCCCTTCTTAGTGGATGCCTGCGTCATAATAGCTATCTGCATGCCAAATTTCAGCACGATCCGTCCAGTATTTTGAGCTGTGCGTTGATAGATCAGTCAGTCAGTCAGTCAGTCAGTCAGTCAGTCAGTCAGTCAGTCACCTTTTTCTTTTATATATTTAGATTAGGATTAGGATAATATAATTATTATGTTACTAGCTGCCCCGACGAACTTCGCACCGCCTACAGTCGATTCTTTTTCAGGACATTTTTTAAATTTTTCTCTCCATAAGAACCATCCCCGTACTTCAAGGAATATTATCAAAAAGAATTAGCGAAATCGGTGCAGCTGTTCTCGAGATTTGCGATCAGCAACACATTCAGCGATTCATTTTTATATAATATAGAGATTTACTATTTGTTGTCAGATTTGTCAATGCTGAATTATGTTGTATTTTAGTGACTCAAGACATTCCTTTTAGAAGAAAACAAGGAAAATAAAATGAATGTGCCCAATATACGTACCACTGAAATCCAACATGATGCTGCAACATTCAATTCTGTACTAAATATTGAAAGGTCTACCATACCATACTTGTAAGTTGTTATGCTATGTTTTTTGCATACATTCTATATAGATAATACTCACAATATAATTATGTTGATTGTATGTTTATTAATTCCAGAAATGAAATGGAGAGCTTCAATAGTTCTGCGTCGAATGATACATCTAATGTGACTGTTGAAACAGAAAATGATACATATTGTGTTTATGTGTGTAGTGGGCTTTTAGAGGGAAATTGAATTGTACCTACTTCCTACTTATAAAAATAAAATTTTCATTTTTGAGATCAAAGTGGAATTTATTTTGACTTTTGTATACACAAGTAGATAGTATATATAGTTTTTAGTCGCTACTAATAGATAAGTGTAGGCAACAAAAGTTATTTTCACAGACAAACGAATGTGTAATCATGTGTTCCTAATAGGTAATCCGCCAGCACAGAGAATTCAACTCCTAGAGTACGCATATACAAGGTTTTACATGAAAACAAAATCGTAAAATGTTGGCGGGGGACAGGGGAGAATGCTTTGTTGTGATTGGTGGACTGACTAATCAAAACAATGTGCGGAATGAGGGTACCGAACGGGCGTGGGCGATGATTCATTTAAAATTCCGTGGGATCACCACGATTTAGCAATGCAATTCCTTAGGTACAGCATCAGGGTCGAGAAGTGGGTCTTCGAGTTCAATGATAAAGTCTTTACTTGGTAGATATAGGTACCTACCTCCAATATCAATTTATAACCGACAGTTTCAAAATCCCATAAGTTTTGGTGGTCATGTCCCCTGCAGCATCAGGATTGAGGAGTTGAAATCCTGTGTGTCCTATATAAAATGACATTTTATATAGGACAATGTTGCAAAGTTTCTTTATCAATTAAAAAAATACGCAAATCGGTTCAGAAATCTCGGAGATTTCTGTGTACATAGGTAGAAAAACACAACTCCTTATTTAAAAGTCGGTTAAAAAAGTATCCTTTGTTAATCCTCTACTTGTCTGTAAAAGTCCCGTCAAAATAGGTTCTGCCGTTCCGAAGATTACCCCGTTCAAACAGACAGACAGACAGACAGTTTTTAAAAACGTTTGATTCAGCTGTTATGGTACAGTTCAAATAACAATATTATGAGCTTGCGGTAGTTATTTCGAAATTACAGACAGACACTTCATAGAAGTATGGATTTCTATAATATATACGAGTTGTTTATACACGCTGAGGCAGTAGTTACCTAATAGGTATGTATGTAAGTGAGATTTTATAGTATTCATCAAAAGATAAGTAGGTAATCATTATCATTCAAAACAAAATTAAAAAATATTTATTTCAGTAGGTAAAACAATTTCACATAGTGCGTAGTAATTGGGACCATCCCAGTAACTGTTTTAGTATTGCTACGAGTACTCGTGGCAGGCGACCCCGCTCTTCCATAAAATCTTATACAATAATAATTGAAATAAGTAGTTCCTTCATAAATCATATATTTACAAAAATTCATCGGTGACATCTGTCCAACTATCTGTGTGCCATCATCAATATATCCGGACGCTAGTGTGAGCGCATGCACTCGCTACACTGCTCATCACTGAGTCTATCTCTTTCTATCACAATGTTAGGTGAAATAGCATACAGGTTACCCACGTGGGCCGAGCAGTTCGGACGTGCATCCAGCGTCACCTTGTGACTAGGGTGCATTTATGCGTACTTTACAAAGCAATGAGCGCCACGCGGTGGCTACCACGTGGTACGAGTAATTTGCGACTCATTTTAGACTAAGTGCACAGTCCAATGTCGCCTAATATAATTATAATATCTTAAACTACTTTCTACTTTTGCTTTATGATACTCTTCAGTTCGTATTATGGTAACGCAACGGTATTATTTTCAACTACAGGAATATCACAGCTTATAATAAATAGATAGGTACAATACCAGCTGGGTGACTACCTCGGTTTACCAATCATGATAACCACAGCAACTTCATATACCTCAGGTACATGTCTTTGTCTAAATGAGGCACTAATGAGATTGGTTAGTTTTACAGCTTTTCGAAGAAGACCGCGAGCGATTAATTAGATTATCATAGAAATCTGCATGATAGCCTAGTAATCAGAGCATCTTCCGCGCTGATACAATACGGCTAGTGAAATTTATGCTCTCAATAAATTTCTAAGAGCGGGTGAGATGTAAGGCCAGACGAGTGCTTGACCTAAAAACTGGAGACGAAGCGGGCGATCGAGCCGATAGCGCGCGCTCTGACCGTCTTATTAATACTATCCACTAATTATTATTTATTATGAAAAATTATTATTATAAGACAGTCTCCACTTTGTGATTGCTGGTGAAATTGCTACTATAAGCGAAATGTGCCTGTCTGTCTGTCTGCTACATTTTAATGGCTCATTCTTTTAATCGTCTTTGATGAAAATTACAGAGATAGCTTATATCCCGGGAACGGGCATAGGCTACTGTTGTCACGATAAATGAATCATTTCCCGCAAGATTTTTAAAAACCTAAATCCACGTGGACGAAGCCGTGGGCTTCATCTATTTGGTACACAGATAGCTTACATTTCGAAGACTACTTTAGGCTACATATGCTACCTTATATCCCAGAAATTAAAAGAATCCCCACGGAATTTTTAAAACCTAAATCCACGTGGACATGTTTGCGGGCATCATCTAGTATATTATAAAAGGAAATTTTGATGGATTGACATACTAAATTTGAACAGAGTCAGAGTAAACTTAAGAGTTCCGATCGCTGGGTCTAGAACACTAGAAACTATGGATTTGGCATGTAGATATTCTAAGAAAGGATTTTCAGAAACTCCACCCAAACGAAGCTAAAGCGAGTCGGCTAGTAGTTATACTCTATATTTCTTTTAGATGATGGTTTTGTCAGATTCTGTGTTACTTGTTATATTTTTTAATTCGAAGACAAATGATTAGCCAACTCTGTCATTATCCATTCCATAACAAGTACCTAAAGCCGACATTTTTTAAAATTGATACTTCGCTTACCACTTACGATGCCGGGATAATGTACTTGTAGTGTCTTGAAGTGTAACACTTTGTCGGACATGGATTTGAGATCCTTTATAAGTGCCTCTGGACTCGAGAATCGGTTTTCTTTTAAAGTTTCTTGTGGGAGTGCGCCTCGACTCAATGGCCCACTTTGCTTCATTTGGGTACAAATTTTATGTACCTAAATACTTAATGAAATATTTTTGGGAATATTGCACAATATAGTTTAAAGCCCCTCAATGGAAAAACGGTGGAGTGTTAAAAGTTTGAAGCGATTGTTAGCAGTTTTTTAACTCGTGGTTGGTTGGATAATCATGCATGCATGCATTTTGGATTTTCATGCATTTTTTAATCATAATTCGTAACGTGTTTTTGATCGTTGAATTATCTACATGATTCCAGGGAAATCGTCAGCAAGGGATCACTTCGATTTTTTGGGATAAAAAGTGTCCGTCTCCGAGGTATAAGCCATCTCTGTACCAAAAATGTAAATGTCGTCGAAATTGGTTTAAAGGATGGGCTGTGAAAAAGTAATATACAAAATAATATACAGACATACTTTCGCATTAGTATGGATATGGATAAAAAATCATAATCACCCATCACCATCATCACCATCGTCAAGTCATCGTCGGCCCACTACTGAGCACGGGTCTGCTCTCAGAATAAGAAGAATTTAGGCCAAGGTAGACTGCATACACTTTAGAGAACATCATAGGTGTAGAAATCTCAAAGCCGCTAGTGTCCTCACATTTAAATGCTTAAAACACACATAATCCCGAATAGGTAGTTAGAGGTGCGTGCCAGGGATCGAACACCGGATCCCCGATTACTTAATCAAAGTTTTAAACCACTATGCATAATCACATATTATGGAAAAAATAGCCTGTTCTACATTTGTAATCTGAGTTTCCTGAATCCGAAACATGAGTTAGCTTTCCTAATTCGATCTCATGGTTTTCCCTGAGTCGCTTTACTCCAGTGCGTGTATGCCTATCTACGTACTTACTGCATTTATGGTACCGTACCTATAGCTAGTGAAAAGTGATTGAAATTAAAACCATTTTCTGTCTTCAACTGTGACTTACGGAAGTTATTCTAGTAGGTAGCTAGGTAACTATAGATGCTGGCGATGAGGAAGTGATGAATAACATACATTCCTTAGAAACCGTCTAAAGACACAAAACAGAGACTCGTGGTTCTGGAATTTGAGGCTTAGATAATTGAATAGATAGAAAATATAGCAAAGTTATTCGAAGAAAATATAGTAAAGAAAATATAGTAAAGTTATAATCGTTATTACCAATGATATTAGAAGAAAAAGAGGTAGATAGGTTACTTATATCAAATTCGATGTTTATTAATGGCACGCTGCGTCAGCGCCGAAAGACTCAACACACATAAACGCATAGATAGTATTTTAACCTCACACAACAGAGAGTAAAGGACGGTGAACTAATAACCTCAGCTTCAGTTGCGCACGAAAAAGAGACGGTTATATTTTGCACTACCTCGTCCTGCACAGAAGAGTGGAAGAAGGACGGATATATGCCTAATAATGCGAGCGTAAAAGAGACGGGACGAGACGGTAAACTAGAAACTCCAAAGAAAAAAAAAACAGTAAAGTCTTTTCGGCTAATGCCGATTTATGCCTACACTGTAGTTGTATAGTAAAATAAAAACCTTATACTGTGGTATTTAATATATTACGAACTAGCTTTTTCCCGCGGTTCCGCTCGTTTTTAGGGTTCCGTGCCCAAGGGGTGCCAACGGGACCCTATTACTAAGCCTCCGCTGTCTGTACGTCCATCTGTCAGCGGGCTGTATCTCGTAAGCCGTAATAGGTAGACAGTTGAAATTTTCACAGAATGTATTTCTATTGCCGCTATAATAAAAATAATAAAAATTAAATTAAATTAAATAAAGGGGGCTCCCATACATGGAAAAGAAGTCGAAATAAAATTACTAAATTTTACGCGGACGAAGCGCGAAGGTAGGTAAAGGAATAAAATGTGAAATGAAAATATTTTTTATTTTTGAAAATATTTACTATTACACAATCTACATATCCATAGCCAAAATTCCCTCATTGTATGAAGAGACCCAGCAGTGGACCGTAAAAAGATGTTAGACCATAGTTAATTTATCCTTCCCTAAAACAGGAAATATGCACACTATTTGAATTGTCAATACTCAGAAGAGACCTATCTGTTTATTTTATATTCTTTGATCGGAAACTTTAAAATACGTACAACGATAACTTGATACGTACTTATGGCATGTGACATAAGGTACAAATTGCAATGAGTTGCATTTTACACGAACGTGCACGAGTTTGTTATTGTTAAATAAGTGAAAAATACGAATTATATAAAAGAAATAGTTTTACTTACGAATGAAATGTGATTCCTTGACTTTTGGAAACCTTGCTTGTGTAGTTTGTGCAGAATCTCATCACACACGACGGCATTTTCGGTTGTTTTGGGAGACGAAAACAAAATACACATTACTATCAACGACGTCATCGATAGCGCGACGACAGCGGGCGACTGAGCTCAGGTTTGCTAATTAGCTTAGTTTTAACGTGCCACTTGCGGTCCGCGTATAACGTATCTACCTATTTTCTTCTAATATCATTGGTTATTACTTATTAAATTCGATTTTTTTTACAAAATTTACAAAAACCTTTTTATTTGTTTTTCAGTCTACCTAAATCTGCCGCGTGGGAATTACGAAATATCTGATATTATTCCTTGTCTACATTATAACGGGAGATCTGGGCAAAATTTCATCTCTTCAGGTCCGAGGGTTTGGGGTTAGGTGATGATGAGTCAGTCAGTGAGCGAGGCAGGAAATTAATTTAATTTTTTATACAATACACTTACATTATATATTTATAAGAAGGACTGAATGATACTTATTTTGAAAGATTTATATAAGTAATTACTAGCTGATGCCCGCGACTTCATACGCGTGGATTAAAGTTTTTAAAAATCCTGTGGGAACTCTTTGATTTCCCCGGATAAAAAGTAGCTTATGTCATTCTCCAGGTCTTTATCTATACCCATTAAAAAATCATGTCAATCTGTTGCGACGTGATTGAAGGACAAACCAACAAGCCAATAAACCAACAAACCAACAAACAAAACAACATGGGTACTGATAGTCCGTAAAAATTGCTCCTTACGCGCAAAAGTACGGTTCCCTTTTAAAATAAGGACTAACGACGTTAAAGACTAAAATCATACTTTTGACATGAAATTTGACATAAAAGTTTAAATAGCGCGCGAGGAGTGAAATTTTACGCGTTATACTTCTGCGTAATTACTTCAACAGTTTTAGTTTTAATAAGTACATATTTGAACCTTTTTCCTCAACATACGGCCATCCCGATGCGGCGTCCTCATCTCGAAGGCTCGTGGCTCAGAGGTCTGAGGGTGGAGGGAAGGCAGGGACGTTGACCTCCCTCCCCCACGTTTTGCTCTGACCATATTCTGTTATGCGATTGCCAACCTTAAACATTTATGTTTTTAGGTAATCTTTCCATTGACGTTAATGTTTCGAAGGTTTATTGGAAAAAAATATTCTCTCTTCGGGATTCAGTCACGAAGTGATGTGAGTGCGAATTATATATCCTTAATGACAATGGTAAAAGCTGCCTATATATTATTATATCTAGTACAAATATTGAAAAAAAGGAAAAGCTGGCTGGTTGACTAACTGATCTGACAACGCAAACTACAGGACGGATCGGGCGGCATGGAGAAAGCTAGGCGTAGACATCCGCTAAGAAAGGATTTTCGAAAATCCAACCCCTAAGAGGTAAAATAGGGGTTTGGCGTAGTCAACGCGAACGAAGTCGCGAGCATAAGGTAGTAATCAGTATACCCTACTTCAAAATTTTCAATAACTTGACTCGTGCAAATAAGTAGCTATTAGTAGGCACTTCTATACTTATACTTATGTAAATCACGCAGTTTTTATTTAAAACTGCTGTTCTGTTGTTCATATAAATATTTACCCACCTAAGTCAACGTACATAGTGTGATATTTCTAACTTTTAAAGTTAAGTAAGTAGTTGTATTACTATTTTATATTCTAATTACAGCAGAAGCATTAAAAAATTTGTTTCTGCTAAATTGATATCAGTACCCTTATTATAAATGTGAAAGTGTGTTTATTAGTTGGTTTGTTGGTTTGTTGATCTGTTGGTTTGATGGTTGGTTCCATTAGTACCAAATTAGGTCTTTATCCACTATGCTCTACTGCTCTACAATGTTAGGATAATAATTTGCAGTAAGATATTCGGATGACAATGTTCAAATGAGTCCTTGAGAGAAAAATCCGCAAGTATTTTAATCCTTTGCCATACAATAGATACACGACAAAATAGAGAAAGAAATTGATTTACTTTGCTTTATATAAAAGAATCAGACATTGATCGGGTAGCCCAGGCGGGTAAATGTCGCGCAAAATGTAATGAATTTGGTTGCTCTATTGTGAACCTTTTTATATAGAACTAGCTTATGCTCGCGACTTCGTCCGCGTGGACTACAAAATTTCAAACCCCTATTTCACCCCCTTAGGAGTTGAATTTTCAAGAATCCTTTCTTAGCGGATGCCTACGTCGTAATAGCTATCTGCATGCCAAATTTCAGCCCGATCCGTCCAGTAGTTTGAGCTGTGCGTTGATAGATCAGTCAGTCAGTCAGTCAGTCATTCAGTCAGTCAGTCAGTCAGTCAGTCACCTTTTCCTTTTATATATATAGATTGGCGTCATGTTACTCTTTTGGTCACGAGGTTTATTTTTTTAAATAAGGGCCTCGACATCAGCAGACGAGATGGTAGAGGACTTTACATTTTATTAATTCATATTTTATTTTATCCAATCGAAATAAAGTAATATTCCATTTCAATTACTCACCAACCTCGGAGCTTGTTCTCTGCGCTATCTCCAAGCATTGAAATAAGTATGTAATTTACTAACAGCTGATGTCCGTCCGATGTTCGTCAGTGTGGTTTGAGGTTTTAAAAATGCCGCAGGAACTCTTTGATTTTGCGAGATATTAAGTAGTGCATATGTCACCTCCAGGTTTTTAATTATATCTATTTACTTATGCATGCAAAAAATCCTGTTGCTCCATTGCGGCGTGATTGAAGGACAAACCAACATACAAACACACTTTCGCATTTATAATATGGGTAGTCATTTCAATTGGATAAGATAAAATTTGACTTGATAAATTGAAATCCTCTGCCGTCCCATCCACTGATTTGTGCAGGCCCTTACGGACGCTCGACGAGGAAAATGTAAACTGTATAGGTAAGTAATTTTACAAAAAACCTTTCACGATCTATCTTTTGCTCGTGTTACACTGTAGCTTATTGATAAAAGACCTTTGTCATCTATCGTGTCAACTATCTTCATCATCTATTTCAAACGGTTTTCTTATTTATATATAGAAGAAACTGAATGACTAACATATCAATGTATAGCTCAAGCCTCAAACCGAGATTTACGATGTTGGTTTTAAAATTTCACCGAGTGATGGCGGAGTTTCTTTAATTTCTATTGGAGTTGCTTTATAAATGCCTGATATCCGATGGATCACTGATATTGCTAAATAAATGAAGTATGACTAATATACGCTATATCTACCTACCTACTTTTTATTTATTTAATTGGAAGCCAACGGTATACAAAGAAATATTTTTTTTATATCTCAATTAAAAGTAAAACAACATTAAATTAAAATAAAATAAAATAAAATCTAAAACATCTAGACCACCGCAGCGAGGCATTGTACCCAAGATGCCCTACCTACTTAATTATTTTTAAAATAAATTCAGTGATTTTTACCGCATAGAGTTTGTGCTGTTTGACGTTGTTACAAAGTATTGGCAAGTTGCCCCGCCTTATTAGTTTTTAATATCATGCAATTTTGTGAATATTCCAAGAGCTTTTGATAAATCTATCTCAGATTATTTATTTATTGAAATAAAAAGTTACCTACCCTATAGTTATAGGGTACCGTGCACGGCAGCGAGCCCATCGGTCACAGCGCTGGGACCCTGGATCCGACCTCCAGCCAAGACGTCTAAGCCCTGACCCTAGAAGCCTCGCCGACACACGGGCGTTACCGGAGACGCGTCGTCCCCGCGTCAATACTCGGGCAATGAAGGCCCGAGGGTCGTACCTCCGTCGTTATATAATTATGTCAAATAGAGAAATCCCCGCTGCTGAAATATTCTTTCATACTCAGATTGCTAGTCATTGACTAGCTAATGCATTGCAATATGACTTGCGTGCCACTTACGCAAACCGACCCGATTTGCAAAGAAGTATGATTGAAAAGTTGTTAATTTGTTCTTGAATTTTAAGAAGGTATACTGGATTTAATTAGTTGGTCTGCAAGGTATATAGTTTACCGTCGAAGCCCTATCTGTTTATGTTAGTTTCATCTGAAAACCATTTTTTTCGTTAAGATTTCGTCCCATTACCATACATAATGTGGTTTAGCAGGTCCTCGCTGCTTAGTACTTAACAAAACTCATTGTGAAAAAGTCTTCCGAATAATTTAGTATCCAGTAAACGTCCACAAATTATTGTGCTTGAGCATTATTTGTATTGGTTGTCCCAAAAATCCCTATTCTAATATATTTGAAGCCTTTTCTGAAAATACCGATATTTATTTTCTCTCAAATTGTGATTGCGAACCAGGCGAACACCGCGAACACATGCCAATAGCAAGTGTGAAACACCATCCACATTACCAAATACCCTTCCCTTTAGAGATAGAGAGTCCCTTTTTCTCATTATATGTTTAAAGTTGCCCAATAACTCCCCGTATTTGAGCACCCGGATATCCATAATATTGACGTTAAATTGTCCGGATGGCTGTGGTACCGACGTGACGGGTGGCGGTCACGCGGCTCACGTGGCTCACGCGGCGAGACATACTCGTACTTACTGCGAATCGATCTGATCCTGCAGCCCAAACGTTGCTGAGAAAAGGATTAATAAGTAATTGCTCGAAGACGATAAGAATAAACTGCAGATATTTATGTCAATTTCAATAAAATCAATGTTGTCATGGTTGTGAAATGCCAGGTAACAATTAAACCAGTTTACCTAGTGACGTATTTTTTTCCCAATTTTAATTGGGAGTATTCTACTTTCTGGGTTTTCAAAGTGGAATAAAAAGTGGAAACATCAGCTGAGAATCATACCACCTAAACATTACCCGTTACATCGTAGCAGACAGTATTTCATACTTTTTTACAAATTTTGGTAGAATTTCGTTGTTAAAGAAAGCGATTTTGAATTACAAGATGTTCTTAAATATTAAGGGTCTCTTAAGTTTAAAGGGTTTCTTAAGTTTTAAGCGTTTCTTAAGCTTCCAAATATTGATTTCTCTCTCTCCTAAAACTTAAATTTTTGAACATGTTAATATTGAAGAACATTAAATACTAAATCATTCTATCTTTCTAGAAAAAAGACGAATGATAGGTACTGGCCGCTGCGCTGTTACACTAATCTTCAGGTGATATAATTTCCAATTTCATGATCATTGAGTTAGCGAATAACCCTGCTGATCAGAAAATACCACCTGTACCTAGTACTAGTAGTGTCGTAACTGGTCCCTATATAGAAACTTCGCTCCACTTTTCTTGAAATCAAAAATAGAAACTGACGCCAGTCATAATATAGGTTGTTATTACGCCGTCTATTCGGCATCGGGACGGGGAAGTTCCTTATAGTCTTTCGGAGTTCGGCAAGAAATGCATATTTGATGTCCCCTCGGTAGCGCGCCTCGACTATTACCGAATCGAGCCCTTGGCGCGAGTTATTACATCTTCCCTTGCCTTTATAGCAGAAACATAATCATTACACATTACCCATAAAATACGTATAATGAATGCGAAAGTGTGTTTGTTTGTTCTTCGATCACGACGGTGACGGATTTTTTAAATGGATATTATCAAAACCTGGAGATTGACATAGGCAACTTTTTATCCTGGAATATCAAACAGATTTTTAAAAATCTTTTGAGAACTGATGTTCTATGAGATCTATGTGGACAAAGTCGAGGGCATCAGCTTCTTAACCTTTATAAAAAAACATTTATAAAGAATAGTGACTTAGTTAAAATTAAAATGCGGGGAGTGACATAGGCAACTATTTTTTTTTAATTTATAGACTAGCGCTTGGCTGCAATCAGACCTGCTGGCAAGTGATGATGCAGCATAAGATGGAGCGCACTTGCCTAGAAGATGCCTATTCACTCTTGACTTTAAGGTATTGTGAAGGAGAAAACTGATGAAATCGGATGAATGATGAAGTCGGAAGGTCGTTTTATAACCGCTAGGGTTCGAATTAGAAACGAAAAGGCAAATCGCTTCGTACGTGTCCGTGGAATTTCGAATACGTACGGCTTACCTTGCGGTACAAAATGTGAAGGTACCAGGTAAAAGAGATCTTGGGCACACTCTTCGAAAGAGGTATATATCTTGGAAGATCAATTAGTTCTCCGTGATTTAAAAAAAACCTAAATCCACGCGAAAGGAAGTCGCAGGAATCGGTTAGTATGTTAAGTATTTAATTTACTGCAGGTAAATGAAATATCTTATAATAAGACATATTTAAGTACTTGTAAATGTGATATTGATACGAGTGGTAACGGATTATGCCGCATTAATAAGTTTTCATGAAAGATTCAATAAAACAGCCGATAAATTAATGAAATTAATTGATTCAGACGACTAGCTTAATCAATTGTAGAAATAGCTAAAATTGGCTTTATAAAAAAAAACTGTTTTGTGAATGGTAGGTAGGTACATTTGCTACATTCCTAATATTAATTATAATAGTTTTTCGATATAGATACCTACTGTGTCACCATGATCAACCCATTAGTGGTCCACTACTGAGCACGAGTCTCCTCTCTGAATGAGAAGGGCTTAGGCCATAGTCCAGCAAACTGGCGCAGTGCGAATTGGCAGATTTTACAGTCACACACCTTTTTAAACATTATGGAGAACTCTCAGGCATGCAGGTTTCCTCACGATGTTTTCCTTCACCGATGAAACAAGTGATTTAAATTGCTTTGAATGCATATAACTCCGAAAAGTTAGAGGTGTGTGCCCGGGATTGAACCCCTGACCTCCCGAAAAGGAGGCTGACGTCTTAATCACTAGGCTATCACCGCATTTTGCCCTATTTCAAAAATAGTAACTGACAGGGCTATCATGTTCTGATTGTATAAGCAGCGCCGTCAGGTCGGTATCGGGACTTCAAAGTTACATATTAGTTCTTCGCGAGTTTGGCACGAAGCGAGAAGTGCTGCATATTTGATGTAAGCGAGCTTCAACAATTACGTAAACGGGCCCCCGGCGTGAGCTAATCTCTATTCTCTTATGACTTTGTAGTTATATTCTGTACTAGCTGATCCCCGCGGCTTCGCCCGCGTAGATTTAGGTTTTTAAAGATCCCGTATAGCCTATGTCACTCAGGAATAATGTAGCTTTCTACTGGTGAAAGAATTTTTAAAATCGGTTCAGTAGTTCTAAAGATTACCCCCTACAAACAAACTTAACGACATCGGGCCGTGCAGCAGAAATCGTAATATTTTAATTTCGCCATAACTTCAAAACCAAACGTCCAATTTTAATCATTCACAGACCAAATATTATCTCCATAAACTGTTCTTAGTGATGAAATCATTTATTTTGATAAGGATTAATAGCATGAGTAAAATAAACGCGTTTAAATGTAGTCCAAAAAAAATTCAAGATTTTTAAATAAAAAAATGGTTGCTGTGCCTCACTCGACATAGATGGGTATAGTGTGTCGCGGACTTTTTTGTAGATATTTATAAGATCTACAATTAATTAGAACATTTTATGGTTCTATCTTTTATAGTTTAGGCAGCGTACGCAAAATAAGTAACTTTTCTGGTTGATTTTTTACACCTTGTGTCCGAAAAACCCAAATATCTTACGGAACCCTATTTTTTTCCAAAATAAAATATAGCCTATGTTACTCATGGATAATGTAGCTTTCGAATGGTGAAAGAATTTTTAAAATCGGTCCAGTAGTTTTTGAGCCTATTCAGTACAAACAAACAAACAAACAAACAAACAAACAAACAAACAAACAAAGTTTTCCTCTTTATAATATTAGTGTAGACAAACAATTGATTATAAAACACGTTCCTTAAGACGCAAGTTGCGTAAATTGAGATTTTTACACGACTGCCCAAAAAAAGGAGTGTAATGTTTTCAGGGTTCCTGAATCCTGTATGAATGTATGTATGTACCTATAGTGCGCGACAGGTTGAAATGGCAATCGGGCAGGGAACGCCTCGCACACACTCACAGCCCGCGCGCTCCCGATGCGGGTGAGCGCGGGTGACGAGCGGGTGTGCGAGGCGAGTCAAAATGACGTCATTTCGATGTTAATGAGACATGGTTCCAGCCCAATAGCAATTTGCGGGACCTATAAATACCCGTATTATACATTACATATATTTAAGTAGATCCGCCAGCAGACCGAAATTGGAAACTTGGGTGTTACATATTACAGTACGCGGCCGACAGTAATGTACATCGACCTTTAGAAGGAGATAGTAGATTCGTAGAGCACTGTCTGGGTCGTTAAAACCGACAAAACGTCATATAGGTATGAGTGACAGAGACAACGCTCTACAAAGCCGAAATGTCATTCTAAAGGCCAAAGTACCTACATTACTTTCGCCCGCGTAGGTACTGTAGTTCTGAGTTTCTTCGAGAGTTTAGCGAAAGCAAGAAGTGTTGCATATTTCATCAAAATGCTTATGTTAACGATACCCTTGCCTCATTTATATCTCTTCTCTTTACACTTTATAGACTACTAGCTGATCTCCGCGGCTTCGCCCGCGTAGATTTATGTTTTAAAAGATCCCGTATAGCCTATGTCACTCAGGAATAATGTAGCTTTCTACTGGTGAAAGAATTTTCAAAATCGGTTCAGTAGTTTCAAAGATTACCCCCTACAAACAAACTTAACGACATTACCTCTTTATATAATAGTATAGATGTGTGTGCATAATCCAATAGATAGGGTTTTTAGGGTTCAGTACCCGAAGGTTGCCAATAGGACCCTATAAGCCTCCACTGTCCGTCCGTCTGTCTGCCTCTATGTCTGTTTCTCAATGGGCTGTATCTCATAAACGAGTTGAAATATTCATAGGGTGTGTATTTTTATTGCCGCTATAACAAACAACAAACACTTAATAAAAATTTCAAAATATCATGTAAATTTAAAAAAGTCAAATAGCACAATATTATCTTGTACGATGGTACGGAACCCTTCGTGAGCGAGTCAAACTCGCACTTGACCGTTTTTTTATAAAATTCAAAAAAACAAAAACATGTTTACGTTACTATTTCAATGAGGAAGGTTTCCAGGCAACGTTCGAGAAAATTTTCATAGATGGCGCTGAAAACTTCCACCACCAAAGATGAAAAATAATACCTATATCTATATTATCATCTATGCTTTAAATTTTTTAATTTAAATCGGATGCGAAAATCATCTTCAGTGGCTGTAAAATTCAGCGCCATCTATGAAAATTTCCTCGAACGTTGCCTGGAAACCTCCTCATTCGCCGATAACCCCCCGGTTAGGAAGTTTTAACCACTAGGCATAATCACAGATAAAAGATCTTGCTCTACATTTCGTAATCTGAGTTTTCTGAATCCGAAACATGAGTTAGCCTTAACAGGGATTTAGACCGTAGTCCACCAGCTGACCCAATGCGAATTGGCAAACTTCATACATCTTTGAGAACATTATGGATACTATACTCAGATATGTAGAATTCCTCGTGATGTTTTCCTTCACCGTTAAAGCAAGTGATATTTAATCGCTTTAAACGCATATAAGTCCGAAAAGTTAGAGATACGTGCCCGGCATCGCACTCCGGACCTGCCAAATAGGAAGCCGAAGTCTTAACCACTAGTCTATCACCGCTCCTACGTAATAGATTAATTAAAAAAAAGAAAAGCAAAGAAAAGTTGTCGCACACAACTTTTCTCTACAGAAAAAAATTAATGAAATATTAACAGTAGTTTACAAAATTAATTCAGCGGTTAGTCCAATCTTCAGAGTGACATGACGATGGACGCTGCAATTTAAACCGATATTAAGCTACGTGATAAAGCGCTTTCGAGCTTTAAGCTTCTCTAATACTTTAAGCGGGTACTTTCCCTCAATTTATGGATAAAAATCGGTCAAGTGCGACTCGGAATCACACGCGAATGGTTCCGTGCCATCATACAAGAAATAACACTTTTAATTTTTGACGGCCATTTTGATTGTTTATTATCACTGATATTATTAGACAATAGAAATAGGTACATATTCTAAAAAAAATCAAATCTCTATTTATTACGTTTCACGAGATACAGGCCGCTGACACAAACGGAGGGACACTGACGAATGGACGGGCGGACTGTTCGGGTACGGAATCCTAAAAACGCAGTTATTCTATAAACTTCTATCTTTGATGATTAGACAAAGTGTAGACAAATATTAATACTAGTTTTTGCCCGCGAATTCGGCCGCGATTCATTTATAATTTATAGCCTGTAGCAATCGGGGATAACAAAATTATACTTATAAGAATTTTCAGAATCGGATCTTTAGTCCCGAAGATTATCTTCTACCTACATCCAAACTTACTAACTTTACCTCTTTAAAGTAAACGATTTTGAACTGTTTCTTTCTTCTTCTGTATCAAGTGGTATGAAACAAAGTCACAATCTTAGTCAGTGTAATCGCTCATAACTTTTGAACTTTTAAGTGGGTTTAACCATGGTTTAACATTACTTAAAACATTTAACTTTTTTTTCTTTCTTGTCGCTATGACAAGTGTCACAGCACCCCTGACAAGTCAGAGACATTTTCAGTACTTATTATTTAATTTCAGAATTACAATTTTTTTTTTAAATTTGTTACAATTTATTTAATTTTATTTCTTATACCTAATTTATTGACAGAGGTGTCATTTTATAATAAAAAATAATAAAATGAAACATTTCACGTTTAGTCTACAGAACAGGTAAGTTTATCCGTGCGAAGTCAGGGCGAGCCACAAGTTGATCATTCGGACCTAATTCTGACACAGTTTTAAAAAATACAACTTACTACGGAGTATGCCGGCCGGCATTTATTAATTACTCAATGTTCATTTGTAACAAATACCGTTTCACGCAGAATTTTAACGAAATAACTGTGTACATTTTCATTTAATTCAAATTACTTTCTACAAAATAATTTAAAACAGCCGTTCGATTATTTCGTTGACAAAATATACTTACTAATAAGATGCCTATAGTGTTGTAGGTGAATCATGGCAAATAAAAATATACTGAATATGAAAAGACATATAGTACGCGACAGGTCGAGATGGCAGTCGGGGTGGGGACGCACTGCCCCCGCGCTGACCTGGTGCGGGATAGCACGGGTGACGTGCGGATGTGTGGACCGACGTCCTCCACCTCATTCCCCGATCGCCATCTCGACCTGTCGCGTCTTTATATGTTATTGTTGCGGGGCGGGGTATAGCGGTGATAACCTAGTATAGAAGCAAGAGCTTGTGACAGCCAGACCTTCGTTATTTTATAAAAGCTGAAAGTTTCTCAGCGCATTGTCACCAACACAGGTAAGAACGACCAGCGACTATGAAGTTTGTATCATCGTGGCTTTGGAAGCTAGGTACCAGGCAAGACAGGTGTTTTAGACGGGCTTTTTAGTCTGTGAGAACTATAGAAGTAGAGAACTGAGTGAATAATCGAAATTAACTATTTTTTACTGGTACACAATAGCGTAAATAATATCAATTATAACCTACTTAAATTTTTAGTTGACGTTAAAGTAGGTGAAAGAATAATAGAGGTGTGGTTTACAATCTAGAGGTACCTACATAATAATTAATAAGTTAAGTTCTTTTAGAAAAATATTAAAATGTACCCACGCGAATCTTTGCTTTAAGCACTTCTACTCATTAAAAAGAAGCTGATGTTTTATTAGTACTTAGGTATTTTAGGAATAAGAAAAATTCAGTGAAGAGGAAATTGTACAGGCGCGGGCCGGGCGGCTCGGAGCCGGCAGTGAATAGGGCACGGCATTGTGCGGGGTTGCCTGTCGAAGCTACATCGCTATTCGTAGCAATTTGTTCCCGTTTACCTGTCAGCCTCACATGCTTTAGTAGTTTACTAACTTGGGCTCTCAGCTTTGCCTGCGTTGAATATGGAATTTCTGAAAATCCTTTCGTTATGCTCCCATTTATTTCTACGAGAAAACTACATATCTACCTATAATATATGTACATACCTACAATCTCCATACAATATCAAGTTTCTAGATTTAGTGATTTGATCTGTAGTATATTGATATTATGTCCGTCAGTCAGTTATTATAATATAAGAGACCGGCTAATGCCCGCGATTTAGACCATGTGGCTTCAAGTTTTTGAAGTCCCTTGGGAACTCTTTTATTTTTCGAGATAAACAGTAGCCTATGCCGTTCTCCAAGTCTTTCACTAATCTTTTGCTCTATTCGCGACGTGAAGGACAAATGAACAAGTCAAAAATTATAGCACACGATAAAAGCCTAAAGCACTAAAAGACGAGGGTCCTCTATCAATAAATATAGCGCAAAACATACAGAAAGACAGATTTCCTGTATTACTGTGCAGTTGTTATTCTGAATACCTTATAACAAAATCAGCTATGAAAGATAAAAATATTTTCATATTTTGATACAAAACGCTGCTTCATCGATGCAGAAAATGGAAGTATACTGAATAGTCTAATTAAGTTCTCTTAGTCTTATATCAAAGAAAGTATTCATTTAAAATGCGTTCCTGATGTGATCCTTTGTAATTAAAAATTTCTTAAGCTTAATTCTAAGCACTAGCTTTCCTTATAATAAGCTTGAATTATCAGAACTTATAAGAAAAAATGCAGCGGAAGGAAATTCTACAGACGGTGTTGTGAATATAGTGAATAGAGGCCCGGCATTGTGCCGGAGATACCTGTCGAAGCTGTGCCCCTATTTGTAGCAATTTGTTCGCATTAAACTGTCACCCTCACACTCCTTGCCGGCGATAAATTTCCCTATTGAAAAAAATATATTCTTGCAAAGTGTCACTAGATGGCCTTCATAATTTAATTAGGAGGCAACTGAATAAAAACGGTTCGGTTTCTTTGTACCTACCACATGAATCGAAATCTTAGCTTTGCAGGAAATTTTCCGTCGTAGTCCATACTGTATAATATTATGCGAAATACTGTATATTATAATGTGAATAAGATGCGAAAGCGTATCTGTCTGTTTGTCTGCTAGCATTTCACGGCCCATCCGTTTAACCGATCATGACGAAGGTACAGGGATAGCTCGCATCCCAGGGATGGACATAGGCTATTTGTTTAAAGTTTTGTTAAAGAAGATTCCTTCTGTAATAATAAAAACTTCATATTGGCGGTGCATAATATTAGAAAATGGAAAAAGATTTTCTTGATAATCATGATTAAATTGCGTTGGTATTATGATGGCGATTTTAATAAAGTAGAGCCTAGTCCTGGTTTTTATTCTTTATTCACAAGGTTACCTTACTTTAGCCATTGAAAAGATTTGGAACTTTAAATCAAACTGTAAATCATAAAAAAATGTGGGCAAAGCTAACGCTAGGTTCACGTTCACGTTCACCCATAAACGATGTGTAGACTGTAGTGACTTGCGCGGGCTCTCATAATTTCAAACTTTTGAATCCAATACAATCCATCAGTCCGTATGCTGGATATACCTAGACCTTTACTAGAGCGCGCCATACATCGATGGCGCCACATAACACGGCACTCCACCTTCCTCATTCACTCGCTTCCCGCCACCTTCTTTTGATTCCACGCGAACGAAGTCGTGGGCTACATCTAGTTTCAGTATAATTTCTAAACTGTCTCTGGTCTGATATGGTGAAAGCAGTGGCGTGCACAGGGTTTGAAGCCAGGGTAGGCACTAGTTAAGTAGGAGCCTGTTCACTGGCCATAATGAAGAATATGCATACTGAGCTATTACAACTGGGGTAAGCAGTGCATTTATGCCTCTATGACCTGCACGCCACTGGGTGAAAGGCTTCTGCCGTAGTAAGTTACCATTCTACCTGTAAAGCCGGCGTTTACCGTGTCAGTAAGTACCGTGTGCGAATTGCGTATGTTTAAGTCAATGATGTATGAGGAATATACCTAGCTGTATATCTCTGTGGTTTAAGCATGGGTGTAGGAAATAATAATTCTTGGTTTAAGTGATTAATGCATTAATGTTATGGCAGGTCTTTGCGTCATGGATATCAATGACGTACCAAGGACCAAGGACGTACCTATCCACTGAAATTAATTACCAAGTACATTAAGGAACTATAGACACAAAAAACTATCATCCATTAAGTGTGTCTCAGAACACATATAAGTAGGGGGCACATGAGTAGAGTGGTAGGAGTCCGTATTCATGCTAAAAACTTAACGTTTATTATTTCTCAAACGGTAAACTACGAATAACAATTTATTCGTAAAGGGTAGGTTTATTTTTTCAAAAACTGCCTGAGAAACTGTCTGTTTAAAAAACGCAAAAAATACTTATTTTTAAAACATGTAACATGTGTCTTATTTGATACTACATGGTACCCACGACTTTGTCCGCGTTGATTTACGCATTTGTTCAGTAGTCTATTTAACCATATACATATTATATTTTATTTTAATAAAAATGACTCATATAGTCACTACTATTGAAATGAGTCACAGCTTCTCCGTAGTCATTAATCTGGCTTACGAGGTCAGTGGGGCAATAACCGCCTGCACGTCAAATACTCGCGGACGAGGTACGTGTGTCATGTCCGTTGTGTGTGACCGTTTGTTCGTAATGCGCTTCAAACAACCATCTTTGTTTGAATCAATCAAACTCAATGTATCACCCACTCACTGACTAATCACGAAATCTCAGGAAACTAAAAATTCTACAAGTACTTCCTCGTATATGTATATATCTCTACAACAGATTACTGTTGGGTTGACATTTTTCATTATGTCAGTTCAGTTCATCCTTTGTACTGCTCTAGATGCGTAGACAAAGAAGTCTTGATTTTTTTGTATGAATACTTGATCATTTCACAGATGTGCACGCCGAATAAATATAAAAAACCGGCCAAGTGCGAATCAGACTCGCGCACTGAGGGTTCCGTAGTCTAATCGTATTTTATCGACATTTTGCACGATAAATCAAAACTTACTAGATCTCGTTCAAACCAATTTTCGTTGGAAGTTTGCATGGTTAATGTACATCATATATTTTTTTTAGTTTTATGCCATTTGGCTACGGAACCCTAAAAACGGTCTGTAACTATTAGTACGCGACAGTTCGAGGTGGACCACGTCACCCGCGCTATCCCGCACCGGGTAAGCGCGGGGGCTGTTCGGGTATGCGGGGCGTCCACACCCCGTTCACCATCTTGACCAGTCGCGTACTATATCTACATATAATTTAAAATTTCAAGTCTGTACAGGAATGTGTGTGTACTGTACTGTGTACTGTATGTATATTTACACTAAATTTGTTGTCGTTGTCAACCGATAGTCGTCCACAGCTGGACATACCAGCTGTGGTAGTAGGTGCGTGTGTAGGACATATTAACACGCGTGTCGTGGCTTTGCGTCGTCGTCTGGATGTTGTTTGTCTACCCGGTAATGCGTTTGCCAACGCTGCAATTTCCGATTCGTGTGGATAAGTCGCGTCAAAATAGGTTTAGCCGTTCCAAAGATTACCCCGTTCAAACAGACAGACAGACAGACAGAATTTTTAAAAACGTGTGATTTAGTTATGGTATAGTTCAAATAATCATATGAGGTAGTTATTTCAATATTACAGACAGACACTTCAATTTTATTTATTAAGTACTAGTTACAGATATAGATTGCGTCAGTACAACTTTAGTATTGACGCGTCACATCTTTCGACTCTGCCGTCGTCGTCGCGTCGTCGTATGCCTTGAGCTTATTTACTGTTGGAACTTTTTTTTTTTTTGTAATAGATATAGCGAGCAAGCGAGCAGGCGGGTCACCTGATGTTAAGTGATTACCGCCGCCCATGAACATTTGCAGCACCAGAGGAGCCGCCGATGCGTTGCCGGCCTTTTAGGAATTTGTTGGTCCGCCCCTTGAATAACCCCACTTATAACTTGTATATTATATAACTTATAACTTGGAACGAAATAGATTTAGATCAATAAGTAAACCAACTAAATTTTGTAAAGTTTATTTAAAGCTGTATTCGTGGTGTGAGAATGAGATCCTAGAGAGGACTATTTAAGGGCAGTAGAGCAAGAGGCCGCTCAAGATGGTCTGACCAACTGACTAGTCCAAATTCTTACAGTTCTACAATATCCGCCGACAGAAGAAAATGGAAACAGCTGATCCACTCGAGTCTGAGATCTCGCCAGCACCACGATCTTCTGTAATAAAAGAACGGCTGGAGAGAAAACGAGAGCGAGAGCTTTATTCCGTTATGAGTATTTATTTAGTATGAGGTTTCGAGTGAAATGAAATATGAATTGCGTGAGGGATTATGACAATCACGTTGTAATGCGAACGATGCCGATGACTGTAGTTTTCGTGTTCGTCCATCATCCCGTTTCATATAGCGTTATTGCTCAACTTGGGCCATTAAAGGAACATAATGCCTCCTCTCGATTCCAGTAATTCCTTTCCGAGGCCGCTGGTTTTGACTAGTTAAAGTGGCTTATTAAGCGTCAATGTTTACCTAGCAGAATCTATATATTTGTATTGGAAATTGTATTGGAAACTTGTTTTATGTAACGACTTTTCATAAGCTTCAAAATTCTAAGAAAGTAAAGGAGTTTTCAAATAAATAGGTAGTAGTGTACACCGCTATAAAAATAATTATATCTACTTACAATAATTATCCACTGCGTATCAGCTCTTACTTTTAAATATTTAAAAATCTACTAGGTACCTACTTACTTTAGTTTCAATTATCGTGCGTAATGATAAGAGCTGATATCCATTATAAATATAAATGTCTGACGTATGAACTCACGTGATAGATGACATCTACTACTTCTTTTCTTCTTCTTGATTCTTCTTGTTTTCCTTCCTTTTTAGGGTTCCGTACCTCAAAAGGAAAAACGGAACCCTTATAGGGTCACTTTGTTATCTGCCTGTCTGTCTGTCTGTCTATCAAGAAACCTACAGGGTACTTCCCGTTGACCTAGAATCATGAAATTTGGTAAGTAGGTAGGTCTTATAGCAGACATATGGGGAAAAATCTGAAAACCTTGAACTTTTGGTTATATCACAAAAAAAATATTAAATTGTAGTTATGAACTAATAATTAGTGTTTTCAATTTTCATAGTAAGATAATTATATCAAGTGGGGTATCATATGAAAGGGCTTCACTTGTGCATTCTGAAAAAGATTTTTGTTTCTTTTTATGCATCATAGTTTTTGATTTATCGTGCAAATTGTCGAAAAAACACGACTGTAGTCGATATAGTTTCTGTTTGGCTTCAACAATATTTTTTAATGTTGTCCATAAGAGTGTCCCAGTAAAAAAATTATTCAATATGGATAGTGATTTATCAAACCTCACCAGCAGAATACTAGCTTACCTCAGAGTAGGAGAAAAAAAATAGTGACCTAATTTATTGTTATCTATATCAGACGATATGGAGCAGTCGGTACCTAAACCTAACGTAACCTAACGTAACCTAAGTATAACGGCCTCTCATAGATCTCCTTAAAGCTGCTTGAACAATGCAATCATTTGATATACAGGGTGTAATCAGAACGCTATCAAAAACTTAGCGTTGTTGTTGTACTACCTAAACACAATCCAATACCAATAACAATTTGCCTCATTTTGTAGTTTTAGTGATTTATTATTTTCCTAACCCGCAATGCATAGCGTGCAAAACTCGGGTTAATGCCCCGCCTACGACTCGGCATTGACGCCGAGTGGCCTACTTACGCAACGTTCGTTGACCTCTAGCGTCAGTCTGATGTTTCATTTGCAATATATCGTAAACTTTTACAAAATTATAGGATTTTCATATATTTTTTCGCGTTGTTTTTGTGATATCATATCAGTAATCATCAGTACTATCATCTATCTTCGTTTTTGCCAGCGTTCTGGTAACACCCTGTATTGTACGCTGACATGAAATCGCAAAGTAGGGCACGTTAGAAGCTCGTCTCTTGTTATGATGTATGCTAATACAGACGGATAATGTCGGATTAATTATTGTATGATTGATTGGGTTCCACTAGTAAACCGGCCGGCTGAGACAAATAATGTTCTAGTGTTTTAACTTACATTTTTAGGGTTCCGTATCTCGAAAAGAAAAAAGAAACCCTCATAGAATTACTTCGTTGTCTGCCTGTCAAGAAACCTATAGGGTACTTTCCGTTAACCTAAAATCATAAATTTTGCAGGTAGGTCTTATAGCAGACATTTGGGGAAAAATCTGAAAACCGCGAATTTGTGACTACATTAAAAAATTAAAATGTGGTAATGAAAAAAATAAATAGTATTTTCTACTTTCAAATTAAGATTACTATACCAAGTAGGTATCATATGAAAGAGCTTTACCTGCACATTCTAAAAAGATTTTGATTTATTTTTATGCATAATAGTTTTTGATTTATCGAGCAAAATGTCGAAAAAATACGACTGTAGTACGGAACCCTCAGTGCGCGAGTCTGACTCGCACGTGACCGGTTTTTCTTAACCTAAACATAATTAAAAATGATAGAGCTTACTTTGAAGACAGTAATTAAAATTAGTATTTTATTTACATGTTTATTTCGGCAAACAAAACCCATAAAAATACAATATAATAATAATAAAAAATCTTATACCATACAGTATATCTATCGGCATTCCTTACAGCTCAATCCGTCCAACAGTTTAAACTTTGCGTTCATAGATCACCCCCTTAGGGGTTGAATTCTCAAAAATCAAAAAAATTGTTTGAGCTGAGCGTTGATAGATCAGTCAGTCACCTGTCCCTTTTATATACTTAGATTTTGATATAGCTTGCACAGACTACGACGCGATAGAGTCGCCCACAAAAACATCGAGGGAATTGCGGTATGATTGATTAGTATTCCATTCCGCCCCCGATCTGTCGAGACAATGGCCTCGCGCAGTTCATTTGTCCTAATTTCTTAAACCCCACTGCACACAGAGGATTTCAAATACTGGCTAAGATTCTCTGTGACAAGAGAGATAATTGAAGTCTGAAGCGATAGACATCCACACTTCATTGATGTAGTTTGAATGACCAAACCCCCCCCCCCCTTAAGCTAGGTGGCGCAAGAGCGTGGTGTGTGAAAGACTACAAAAAGACCGCCTCGTATGTCCAGCAGTGGTTGTCTATCAGTTGATAATGATAATAAATTGTGTGCAGCTTTTCACTACGACTCGTTTGCTATCGTCAGTCCACCTGGTTAGAGGTGTGCCGAAACTATGCCGGGCCACTATATCAACACCTCGACACTCAAAATCGGTGTCTGAGCTGTGTGCCCGCTCATTAACACTTCAGCTCTACGACTCGTTGAGCGCTGGTTACTCTGATTCCACATAACTCCTTATTTCTGATTTAATCACGTAGAAATAATCCGAGGATATAATCTTTCTATCGTTCGTTAACTCTAAGCTTCTTGTAGTTCTGAATCCTATAGGATTTAGTCGCTAAATATAGGCCTTATAAGAGAAAGCATAGATACGTAATTAGAATAAGTATAATGAATATGGTCAAGACATTCTTTATTAAATTGTCTTGCAAAGTAATAAAAAGGAAGCTTGCTTGATTGTGATCCCGTTCTTTTCTCTCCTATTATTCTATCTTTAAAAGTAATTTTCACATTGTATCTCGTTGTGTGTATTGTTTAAAGAAGGTAGGTAATCAAGAAAAGAAGACTCCGTATTCTAAAGTTACTTTATGAATATACCTTTGTAAATAAAATATTAAAAGGAATATTAAAATCCTTAAACGTTGCATTTCCATATAAACTGCAATAAAAAAAGTTCAGAGAAGTAATCTAAAATAACTCCTCTTTTATTTTACTACTTTAAAGAACAATAGTCTCAATCTCAAGCGGCTTGACCTTACTGTGAGTCAAATTAAATGCTTCGGGCAAGCAACCCTTTTGTTTTTCTTTTCATATACAGTTTACCTTGAAGATGACTTTTCTTCTACGGCATATAAAGTTTTACAATGTATAATTCTTGGTAAGGCCCCAGAACCCGTAGTATAAATTAGGAAATGCTTGATAATTAATGTTAAAAGTTTGTTAGTGGTTCTTCTGTATGTTAGGTAAACAAGACCTGTTGGATCGTGAGGGTTTTTTATTGTTCAAAAGTTATGGGCCATTTAAAATTAAATTTTTTGATTATTAAATTGATAAAAGTTGGAAATGTACCAATTTTGAAGTATGTATCATAGTGAATTTAAGAAACAATACAGGACCGCGTGTAGTTTAAAGATGTTTCTGAAATATTGTATAAGGCACTGTGGAAGAATTTTTACCTTTTAACCATGCGTTGTGTGCACAGATGAGTGAATAATAGTTTCTCTAATCCGTCCTCAACACGGACTAGATGGCAAGACTATGGTAAGAGTTTGCTATAATCAGCCTACATAGGAGGACCACCATACAACTTTCTGCTATCATTAATATCTTCTTAAAATTGCTAAGCTAATAAGCTTTTGGATTAGCATAACATTCGAGCGTATGAAGCGCTGTTCGAAAAAGCGCTGGGAAAAATAATAACGCATAAAAAATTATGTAGGTATATGGAGCAAGTTATACCTATGTAAAATAATAACTTAAGTGCTTATGCAGTATGCACGTATTTCCGCAGTCCGCATTAACAATGCTAACAAATATGATTGGTATGGTGACACAGAGAACCGCGAATTGTATCAAATTGGTTTGTCTGGTTAGTAAAGTCTATGGTAGCAATATGGGCAATAGCAATACCAAAACAAATGCAACTATAACGCGTTAAATTTAACTCCTCACGCGCCATTTTAACTTTTTGTAGCAAATTTTATGTCAAAATTATACATAAGTAGTTATATCACACACTGGCTTTACTCACGTGTTTAGTCGACGTTAGCCCGACTAGTTTCGAACCCATCCGGGGTTCTTTTTTCACTCGGACTCAGTTCGCGCACGCGTCGCCGCTGCCGCACAGCGGATTTATGTCAAAACTTCAAAAGTACGACTTTGGTCCTTATTTTAAAGGTGGACCGTACTTTAGAGTTTTAGACAATATTACATTTGACTCATAGAGTTAAAATGGCACGTGAAGAGTCATTTTGTGCGGACTATACCTATACAAAGTTCAAAAACTACAGAACCCATCATAAATCAATAAACAATCTCTATTTATAATATAAAAATGAATCACTAAATGTGTTGCTCATCGCAAATCTCGAGAACCGATGAACCGATTTCGCTAATTCTTTTTTATCATATTCCTTGAAGTACGAGGATGGTTCTTACGGAGAGAAAAATTTAATTCAACCTCCCCCTCAATTTTCTAAACTCCACCCGAGCGAAGCCGGGGCGTGTCAGCTAGTACATATTTTATAAAAATGAATCGCTGAATGTGTTGCTGATCGCAAATCCCGAGAACATCTGAACCGATTTCGCCAATTATTTTTTTATAATATTCCTTGAAGTACGAAGATGGTTGATGGAGATGATGATGAAAAAGAATCGACTGTTAGGCGGTACGAAGTTCGCCGGGGCAGCTAAACTTCGATCAACAATTTAGCTATGAAACAGTAACGTGACTGACTGTCAGACAACTTACAACCTGTAGGGCGATTGTCTAAAACCTGCATCAATCATTATTACAATCTCAATTGTTCTGATTGGCTGAATTTGTGCGATTCTTGTTGCAACAATGCATTGTGGCCAATAGTAAGCAAGCATAAATCAATCAGAGATGATTGCGATCGTGACAGAATCATTAAAAATGTAAATCCATGCTGGCAAATTCGCGTGAATCAGCTAGTTTTGTTGTGTGGTTGTAACTATAATTATGGATATTATGTTTAAGATACTACACAATTAGACATTTCATAAACTAAACTTAGGTAACAGAAATGTATCTCAATGATATTTGTAGTAATGGATGCATATAGTTTCTCTCTAAACCTAACTTATAACGAAGACCCACACTAAGAAAAGATTTTGAAACATTTCGACTGTGTGTGGTGGGAGACTTCGGCCGTGGCTAGTCCCTACCTTACCGGCAAAGCCGTGCCGTCAAGCGATTTAACGTTCTGGTACGATACCGTGTAGAAACCAAAGGGGTATGGGTTTAATAAAAACTGCCATACCCCTTCCAAGTTAGCTCGCTTCCATCTTAGACTGCAACATCAGATCACCACCAGGTGAGATTGGAGTCAAGGGCTAACTTGTGTCTAAGTCTAAATAAATACATAAAAGTAATTTTGAGAAAACAGATAAATGAAAAAACAGTTGGTCGTAGTTAATTACGAGGAGCTGCACCAGTAATGATACCAGTTGGTAAATTGCGCAGATTTTCTTAAGAAACCTGCACGATTTTTCTTACGTTTTTATTATAGGGAAGTTAATTGGTTGTACACACTAATATCAAGAGCTCATGTCAATGGACTATAAACACCTATAAGATAAATGAATAGTCATAAAAGGGGCAAAGTAAGTAATAGGTTGTTAATCGTTTCGATGTACTGGTATACTTACTCTACATAGATGGAGTTGTAAACTGTTTAATATTTTTTAACGTGAACGGAATTTCTCCCTAGAGGTAGCTGAACGGTGGGTACATAATAGGATATTTTAACCTTTTTTGAAAAGTGTATTAACTTGATCCTAAAGTTTATTCGATCGATAAGTGTAATAAAAATGCATTTAAAATTTCATTTCAAATTTCGCCGCGAAAACGCTACTCGCCTTCTTTTTAGGTTCATGACGTCACACGGATTGGTAAACAACGGTGTTTTCTGTGAAATACGTTACAATTTCAATCCTTGTGACGTCACTGTCGGAATTAACATAGTGGCTACGGTATCATGCATTTTGGATATTAGTAGAACAGATAAAAAAGTGAACACTTTAAAATTAATTTTATAATTGTATAATCTGAAATTTTTGCGTTTTTCGATTGCTTATTGTTTATCTTATTTAAATACATTTTTAGATTTATTCTCGCTTGGTGTAAAATACCGTATTATTGCGTGTAGAAGTTGCCTAGCCGAGATAAACAGTAGGGGCGCTGCGGTCGCTTGATGTCTAATTAATCACTCACGACGTGATATCGTGCGGGCTGGAAAAATGCTGAATAACGATAAATGTGAGAAGGGACTGGCCAGCTGTTACCGCTTCAGCCCTTTAATGTCGGTACAGCTCGTAAATCTACATCTTCTTATAATAGCAAGGGTATCTTTTGTGATGTACAGTAGGTAAATAGGCATATTTTATCTGTGCCTATTCGTGCTACAAACAGGATTCATTGTCCACAAAAACAGTCCCGCCAAATCCAAGCCGAAAGTGTGACCAACTTATTGTCGACTTATTCGGATTCTAAATGGAGAGAAAATGAGAACATATTGAACGGCACAAGTTCTCATTGTTTAAAGTCAAAAACATCCTTAGATTAATTACTAAGTTATGATAACTTCCGGGGTCCGTACCTCAAAAGGAAAAACAGGAACCCTTATAGGATCACTTTGTCGTCTGTCTGTCTGTCTGTCGGTCTGCCAAGAAACCTACAGAGAATCCTAGAATCATGAAATTTGGCACCTATACCTACCTAGAATCATGAAATTTGGCAGGTAAGTAGATCTTATAACTGACATTCGGGGAAAAATCTGAAAACCGTGAATTTATGGTTACATCACACAAACAAAATTAAATTGTGGTCATGAACTAATAATTAGTATTTTCAATTTTCCAAGTAAGATAACTATATCAAATGGGGTATCATATGAAAGGTCTTCACCTGTGCATTCTAAAACAGATTTTTGTTTATTTTTATGTATCATAGTTTTCGAATTATCCTGCAAAATGTCTAAAAAATACGACTGTGGTACGGAACCCTCATTGCGCGAGCCTGACTCGCACTTGGGCGGTTTTTTTGTATCAAATCGATACAATTATCATCATGATCAACCCATCGCTGGCTCACTACAGAGCACGGGCCTTCTCTTAGAGTGAGAAGGATTATGGCCATAGTCCACCACGCTGGCCATGTGCGGATTGGTAGACTTCACACACCTTGGAGAACATTATGGAGAACTCTCAGGCATGCAGGTTTCCTCACGATGTTTTCCTTCACCGTTAAAGCAAGTGATATTTAATTACTTAAAACCCACATAACTCCGAAAAGTTAGAGGTGCGTGCCCTAGATCGAACCCCCGACCTCCGATTAGAAAGCGGATGTCCTAACCACTAGGCTATCACAGCTTTTTGGCTATACAATAAAAGTAACCAATACAATAATAGCACTATAATCTTGAATGTTGTTAACAAAACGTATGTGTCTCGTTAATGTATTATGCCCGTGACTTCTTTCTTCAGCGTGGATTTATTTATGGTTTAATCTCGTGGAAACTGTTTGATTTTCTTGGAAAGAAAGTACCCTATACCTATCCCCAGGATGCAAGAGTTACCTCTGTATAAAATTTAGTTTTAAAAAGTTAAACAAATAGGTAAAAAGGGTGAAATACTAACAAACATATGACAGACAGACAGACACACTTTCGTGTTTATAATAATAGTATGGGTATGGATAGTGGATAATAAATAACATTGTGATTAAAAAATATGTTTGAGTTAAAAGTATGGTCCTGTTCGCCAGCTTCTTCTAATATTACTAGCTGATGCCCAGGACTTCGTCCACGTCGATTTAGTTTTTTAAAAATCCCGTAGGAACCCTCGACTCTTCGGGATAAAAATTAGCCTATGTCACTCTCCAGGTCTTGAACTATATCCATGTAAATCACGTCGATCCGTTGCAACGTGATTATAGGAAAAACCAACAAACGAATACACTTTCGCATTTATAATATGGGTAGGTAGTTTATGGGTAAGTAGTGATATGAATTTGTTATAAAGATTTCCGTTTATTCTATTACAGGAGACGTATCGACGTTGGGCGTGTAGCACAATGGTTCCGCTTTGGGTGGAAGAGGGCGCCGAGGACGGCGACGAGGGCGGGCGGTCACGGCGCGCGCCCGCAGAACACACAGCGAGATGGCACGCGCGGCACCTCGAGCGCGTAGGTAATGACAACACCATTGACAACACAAATCAAATAGAAATTGTAGAAATCATAGATAGATATGAATTAAAATGAAATGAATTTATTTTTTATCTCACTAGCACAGAAAGGCTTTTTTTGACCGAAATCAGCGTGAAAAAGTCATTCGTAATTCGAAAGTGATGAATTTAGGTTGTCTATGAAGGCGGACCACTTAAACTTTGTTTTTCTGTAAAAAATAGCACATAATGAAACGTTCAGAAACGCAGTTCGTCTTTGAATGATCTTTATAGTCACAAAGTCACACCATTGAATTAAATGTAATAAGTACCTACTCCGTTTCAGCTTTATTAAATACCTACGTAGTTCGTTTGTATTTGAATTGAATTTGTCACTGAATTTGAATT
Source organism: Maniola hyperantus (assembly GCF_902806685.2). Taxonomy (NCBI): domain Eukaryota; kingdom Metazoa; phylum Arthropoda; class Insecta; order Lepidoptera; family Nymphalidae; genus Maniola; species Maniola hyperantus. The sequence continues at coordinate 9,322,597 of NC_048539.1, read as the reverse complement.
CAGGACGCATCCGAAAAAAGGTTTTTTCAAAATTTTCTTAAATTCTTGCCCAATAGCATTTTCCTCGCTGTAGTAAGATAAAAAGTTGTGCGTTTTGCACTTCTACAAAATTATTTGCGCTCACTACCTTTGAATTCCTCGCTACGCTCAGGATTCTATTTTTGAATACAAACACTCGCGCCAAATAGCAACTTTTCAGCCTTGCATAGCAAATAACTATTCTAGCTAAGAAGTGACATGATGATGACACAACATGGCGGAAACTTTTCCCTTTGTTAGTTCGAACACATAAAATATACAATATTTCGGTGGTTAATGCTCCTTCTAAATTATTACCCGTAATCACTTCAGCTACGATGGATGACATTACGGCTTAGACTGATAGCCGTGTTTTACGACACAGCCCGTCCCATTTTTTATGTGAAAAAGAAACATTGAAAAATAGAGTGGCCCATGGGCGTAGTTACTGACAATATATTCTGGAGTAGATTCCAGTATTTGGATTGATTCTTGGAAGAGTTTAGAAAAAGGTGTACATTAAAAAAACTAATTTGAATTTTGGTTCTTAATGTTCTTGTTTTAACGGGATACTGGCACCGATTCCTTTGTCTTACTCTAAACTAAATTTAGAGTATCTGCATCCTTTTCTTTTTAACAATGCTAAAAAAGGAACGGAACATGACTTTCACATTTAAAGACTCTAAATTTTAGTGCACAATACAAATTTAAACAGTAGGTTCGCGACTGCGTGCTAAAATCACGGGTTTTACCATCTAAAAATTAAATTTAGAAATGTCAAACTGCGTCTGTCCTTTTCATATTTCATTAGTAAGAAGAGGGTGCGAATACTCTAAAATTAGGTTGTGCTTAGAATCGGTGCCAATGGGGCCAATTCTCTTGTACACAATCTCACTGTCGCTGTCGATAATGGCACTGTCGCGAACCTACTGTTTAAATTTGTATTGTACACTAAAATTTAGAGTCTTTAAATGTGAAAGTCATGTTCCGTTCCTTTTTTAGCATTGTTAAAAAGAAATGGATGCAGATACTCTAAATTTAGTTTAGAGAACGACAAATGAATCGGTGCCATTATTATCCTTTAGTTTGGCTCGTCTTGTCGCCGTGTCCAGTATAATACAAAACAAGTGAAGCAACTAATCTCTTTGTACTCACTTTTAAGGTTCCGTACCGGAAGGGTAATATTTTTACACAAAAATATAAAAGTCATGAAAAACGTTAGTCTGCTTCCATCTCAGACTGCATTATCTCTTACCACCAGGTGAGATAGCAGTCAAGAGCTAACTTTGTAATTATTAAAGAAATCTCTGTGTTAATTGGATGTGCAGGTCACCTGGACCGGCGGCGTGGCGGCGGAGTCGTCGGCCGCTGGGTGCGCGCCGCAGCCGCGGGCCCCGGCCGGCCCCTCGTGCGCCTCAAGCCCTGCCTCTCCGTCTGCCAGCTCGTCGAGCAGCACTGCCCCTACTTCCTACCAGCAGATCGCGCGCCCGCATACCCCACTCAGTACGCCGGCGAGCCCACCTTCCTATGCCTTGGTAAGAGCAATAACTATGTAATTACTAATTAGCATAATCTTCTCTGTCATTAATCAGCCTACACGTGACTACTGCAGCTGAACATAGACCTTTTTGAGTGTGCGCTACGGTCCCCCCCTTCCTCATCCACCAGCCTTCTTCAAGTCGCCGATCCTTCCGCCAGTAGTCTTTTTTAAAGCCGATGGCAATCATGCTTAGTAAAAGCAATGATGAGGTTTAGGCTAGATGCTTTCTTAGAAGATGCCAATTTTCTTTTACCTTGAAGGTATTTAGGTTATGTGTGGCAGGAAACACGGAAACTGAAAGAGCATGCCACACCTTAGCCGTAAGTACTTATCAGAAACGTTGAACTAAATCGTTTCGTGCGAGTGGATTGTATGTCGACCACAGAAGGATGCCAACGTTCACGGCTTCTTGCTGTTCTGTGGTGGAATAGTGAACAGGGAAAAGTTCACGAAGTAAGTTTAGTTAGTAAGTTAGGCCCACCCTACGAAAAATTGAATGCAGAAGCGGTGCGAAGATAATCTACACTGTGGCGATGCGCAGAGCTATAAATTGTATCACAAGACAGAGATGTGAAATTTTAGCTGGCATAATAGGGGGCCTCCATAGGTACGTGGTCTCTACTTCATAAGTCAGAACACGTGTTCCAAAGCATTCATCGGTTATTCGACATACATGATCTACTGCCACTTCAAATTATCTTTGGTTATTCCTATTTGTTAGTTTGACTATCTTAAAATTTTCATTTTGCAGATTTTGTCCTTTAGGAAATCAGGAGGTATATAGAGATGGAAGTGTTAGGGTAATCTTGCCAAATGCGTGCATGTAGCCGACAGCGGTGTATGAGGCTCGATAAGTTGATGCTTGGCCTGTGTTCCAAGCGAGCTAGCTACCTCGAAATCTACTCTTAACAAATAGCACCTGTGCACGCCTTTGTTTTTCGTTTCACATCACTTTGACCAATTGTTGCTTCTTGGCTTTCTCGTTGTACGTTTTTCCTTGTTCCTATATTTGCTCTGTATTGTACTGTACTTTTAGCTTTTTTATTTGAGAGATAAAGTTTAAACGTTAGTTAGGAATACTAGGTAAGTATGCTAAAAAAAAATTGATATTATTTCGAATTTATTTGTTTTTAAAAGACTTCATTTAAATCTCACATAACATCCAATAATAAGTAGTAATCCAAACGACTAGAGTCATTCAATTAACGATGCAATGCAATCGGACTCACCACATAATTCAAAAACTTAAATATCTCTGTTGCGATTGATTTGAATCTAAGATAAATGGACATAATTTCCAGATGCGCGTATACCAGAGACGGGTGCACAGGCAAATAAATCCAACTACGGAGCCGACGAGTGCTGCTACTGGTACTGCGAGGGGCGGCTCTGCTACCGCTGCGAGGCGCGGCTGAGCGAGCCGCCGAAGCCCGACGCCGAGTGGTGCTCGCCCGTCGAAGAGCGCGTGGCGACCTGCTCGGTGCCGTATCAAGCGCCCGCGGCCGCCGCGCACCCGCAGCCAAGCCTCGGCCTCCTCCTAGCCTCACTCGTCACAGCTGTCGCTGCAACGATTCGGACTCACTGGACTACTACACCACTAGTGAATGTGCGCGATACGAGGTTATAGTTTTACGTTAACGTGCGTCGCACTCCCACGTCCCGCGATCGCCGGACTACGATCGAAACTTCTATTAGTGCTGTACTTATGATAATAAATTGCGCGCGATGACGAGATGTACGACGCTCGTGGCTCGCGGCTTCGGAGCGCCGAGCCCTCGTGGCCGCGAGCGCGAGGTGTCTATAGACTGTAAGTTTATGTCTGTGCCCGTTTTACACATCTTTGTCAAAGAAACACCAAAAATGATCTTAACTCGTTACTTATGCGTTATGTTCAAGCATAATATTAGCCGACATTCCGGCCAGGATAGTAATATTTTTTGCCACGAAATCTAACGAATACATATTACATTTGCGTTAAATGAGGTATTTGTATATTTTAAACTAGAAGTACATTTACAGCCGATAGGTGCAAGAGCCCACAGTGCAGTTCATTTATTTTTGCTAAATAAGTATTCTATAGCTGTGAATACAATTTAAATGCAAAACTCGAATCTCGTGTCTTAACGATTAGTGAAATACAATACAAGAATCCGATATTCCTAGAAGAGTGAATAGTAGTAGATCTGAGACCATAATAGATTCTAAAGAAATGACTGTATGCGAATGTATTTGGCATATAAATACTTACAAGGTAGCGAAGATAATATTAGTTACTATAGAACAGTTAAAAGTATTAACACGGTGATTTCATGGATATTATAATCATTGCTACCTTATATGTATCTAAAACCTTTGCTGTATATATCTACCGTAAATTGGCACGAATTATAATTTTCTTAAGGTCTGGACAGACTTCTCACGACGACGGCAGCGACCAGCGATGGAAAAGTGTACAACGCTGTACCTAAAAGGTGTAAACAAGATATACTTGAGCCGTCCACACTGGAGAGCATAACGCTAACGCCACGCTAACCTTTAGCGCTTCATTAAATGTGTAACAAACTATAGGATGTGTCCATAAGCCGCGGCTGACAGCGGCGACTGATAGGTGTGCGCAGTCGTTTGGGACGCGGCTTACGAGATAATATGTCTCGGACGTCCGAGCGCAACTTATCCGATAGTTTGCAAATTTCAGTGTACTAGGTATATGTATTATCCAGTCAGCCGCGTCCGATAATTTGTTTTCGCCTTAAGCAGTTGCGAGCCGTCGTCTGTGTGACGTGCTTCATACCGTTCCTTGTACTACAATTTCGCAAATTGATAAAAAAAATGGCACTGTTTAAAATTGACACTTCTGAGTTACAACTACAGTAGCTTTAAAGGATTGTTTTTTATGCTTGACCGTGACGGGCACGAGCCGTGTACGAGTTTTCCGAGCCCCGTACATGCCTCAAGTTCACATTACACCGAGTGTAATATAAACGTGCACGGCCGAGGCACGGACACGGCACGGCGAAGCATAAACTGCTTCATATAAAATGTTCGTGATGTTTTAAATGTGTGCTTAGTCCGCGCCTTGTACGTGGCACAGCTCGTGCCCGCCACGCTTTGACATAATTCTGCGGGAAAAAAACGTCCGTGTTAAAGATTTTTGTGTCGGGCAACTTCTATGCGTTTGCTAGATGATCATTAGTGTCACTTTATACTTTGTCGTTTTTTGCTTAAATTTAAGCGCAAATCTTAAAAATTAAAATGGCCGTATTGGCAAATCGAGAGAGATTTTGGACTGGGTCAGTTTTGCTGTCAATGTGCGAATTGTACACGCGTTCATTGTGAGATTCTGCCTTGTTGCCTGCCGTGCGTTTTGTATCTATCAAGACCTTTTAAACCTTAGTAACAATAGTGCAAATTCGTTTTGTAGTGTTAATTATTTTTTAGTGGAACATTGGTAAAGGGGCGGTGGCTTCGTGACTATATTATGTTGGCGGTGTTCGTTACTCATAATTTTATCATCGATTACAAGATCCGTGTGCTGCATAGTGTGCATAGTGTGAGATAATTTTACATCTCACCAACTTCGATAGAATTCGAGCGTAAAAACACAAAAACGTCAGAGTAAAATAATTGACCTAAATGGCTTTAATTTAAAGTGAAAAAATGAGTACTTACGTCAAATTTTAATTTTACAATGTGTCTGCTTGGAGCTTTGGCTGTAGATATGTGAACGAACTTGAGTTTTAAAAAAAAGATTATTAAGATTCATTTTACTTTAACAGTGAAATGTTTCAATGCTCGAACTCCATCAATGTTAGTGAGATGTAAAATCTTCTACTAAGCACACTGGTAATATCTATTTCATACAGTGTGTTTTTTCTGTGATCGATGGATATAAAGTGATAGTTTGAGAAATGTGTAAAATGGAATAGAAACTGCTGCGGATCATGAGAAGTAGCTAATCATAATTTCTTTTAATGACTAGTTAAGACTCTTTCATCTAGTAGGTAGATACCGGTACTCGGACGTGACTCCCATAAACATCTTCTAAACAGTACCTTAAACTGATTATTTAGTGACTATTAATATTGATGATTAACATAAATATCTATATTATAGTACCAACTAAAAAAATTCGAGCTACCGCGTTTCTCTGTGTATGGTAGGTATTATTGTGGCCTAGACTACCACCGGTTCTGAAAGCGGATTCTATTGAGAAGAGCCGGTAAGAAACTCAGCATTTAGGTACCCTTTGTTGTAATATATGCTAGGCAAACGGTAGTAAAACGAAAAAATTGCTTACAACACGTTGTGGTTTCGTCAAAACATCTACACCGCAAATTAGTGTTATGGCACTGTTTTATAAAGACGCACATAATGCGTTGTGGCATCAAAGAAGAACAAACACACACACAGCCAGTGAAATCTATGACGTGTCTTTCGTGATATATATACTTATTTAATCACAACGTGTTGTGGCAATGAAGAAAAGTTGTAAGGCGTTCAGTCCTAGTTGATGCAACAACGACACGACGGACTTTTAAATGGGCCAGAAGACTCGCATCGTAGCCCTATCGTTCAGATTCACCTACTTACTAGATGTTGACGACTCGCTCACACCCTTCGCTTCGCTCGACTTCGTTAGCTCACTATGAAGTGAACTAACTAGGCCCAGTGGATCAATGATCATAGCCTCCTTCGCGACCTTCTGGCTTGGCGCTTTAGAAAGTCACTTTAAGGGTAAGGCAAACAAAATTGCATGGGATTGGGGTGCTCAGATTTCGTTCTGTATGTATATGTACATACATTATGTATTATTCATGAACTTGATGATGATGATGATTTATTCCAGCGACAAAAAAACAATTTTCGTGTTGAAGTAGCACTCAGAACGCATGACTTTTCTTCATTGCCACAGCTCGTTGTGGTAGAATATCCAAAAGCCACGATACGAATTCCGCTTTGTGGTTGGCCTGTGTTTGACACAACGCGAAATGGGCGTTTTTATATAAGTGCCATAATATGCAGTTTGATATTTTAAAGTAAGCATTCCGCATTGTGGGCTGTTTTTGCTCCATGAGCGTTTTCGGGACCTTGAGCCTAATAGACGTACCACCATAATATATTTAGGCCACTTTTGTACCTGACGAATTAGCTACTGAAACATGATTCTGATCTGAAAATAACCCAGGAATCCATATAATTTTACACATTCCTTGTTTAATGTGTACCTATTTATTACTTTTTATTTAAAGGAATGATAGATTATTTAGTGTGGTTAATTACTTACAGTTCCAAGCTCGGGTAAAGTCCTACGAAGTGTATTAACAAATTGTCACGAGAGCCAGCCGCCTTGTACGCCTAAAAATGGTCTATTGTGTACATTATATTGGCTAAATCTTAAATTAGGATTAATTAATTAAAAGTAGTTGTTGTTTTGTAAGAAAGTATGACATTAGCATAATATTATGATGACAATTATATTTAATAATATATCCGTCTTATGAATTAATTGATATACCAATTACAGATGAAAACGTGGTTGAAGATGTTTTTATATGAATTGACTAATTAATATATATTATATACATATATAAAACGTGTTGTATATGACATCAGAACTACCTTGAACACGGGTACGGTCATTGTCATAATTGAATAGGTAACAATGTTAGTTATTTTATCTTATTTTTAAAAAGTATTAAATTATAGTGGTGTCGTTGAAGATTTTGTGATCGAGAAGAAGATAAAAAAATTAATGGTTATTAAGACTTTATTGAATGGACATTTGTTGAGATATTGTCCTCGATCGGGGATGTAGTTGTTGTATTCGAAAGATAATAATATTAAATAAGTTATTTTTTACGTTTTTATTGTGTAAATATATCAAAAACGGTTTGTTGTTTCCATTCCCGTACTTAAATAAAAGCCACCAAAGGTGCTAAATGTCTATTAACGCTTCTTAGAGGTTTGTTTTGTTTTTCTCTACTTCAACCTAATAACGTGATCTGTTTGTCGGTCTGCATGAGAATGATGTCACAGAGACAAATCGGACTGAGTAATCTCAAGCAAACTCGCACCCACGGGATCACGCTGAACTTCCAACGAGTCTAAGCCATATCACTATACTCTCTATACAGTAAGCATACCTGCAATGCAATTATTTTCATAACTTATTAAAATAGTCCTCGATTCTGAATCCTCCTAGATTTTATTCGGTTTGAGTAAGTTTGGGACAGAATAGTGGGTCATATTGTTTCAATCGAGTATCTAATTCACACGTGATGCCTAGTGCCTTCACCGAGTGAAAGCTGACGAAGCCTCTTACCGTTTAAGGAATCTGGCACTATTCCATCTGATAAGGCAAAGAATTAATTTGATTAGCAGCGCAGTTTTACTATTCTTTAAATTGCCGGCATAGAAGCACGTCACAGATATTATCGTCGAAACAATTTAATTATTTTTTAGTTCAGAAGGTCCAGTCGCTTATCACCATTCATTGTACGTATAAAACAATAATAGCGAATTTATATTTTATTCGGTAATTAAAAAACAGTTGTTTTGTATACACAGAACGGTTAAGAAATCAGGGTACCTAATTAGTGTTAACTGTTATTTGAATTTGAAAATGAGTTTTTCCAAACAGCGTCTATTCGTAGGTACATAGAGCAAAAATTAGATGAATGTAATAATAATAAAATCAGTTATACTGTTTTAAAAAATACTAAATTATTCTCCAAATACTACGTATTTATTAATATTATAATTTATATCAGAAAATATAATTTTCAATTCTGACTTCAATAGTGAATGCTTAGGACAGTTGTAGCCATAACCAAAATAGAACGTATATTATAATATGATTTTATGCACTTGTCTCTACAGGTACGTAATAATTTGTAATTACGAAATTTTATATTGGACTATTTTAACTGTTCTAAGCATATAAATAAATGAGCTAACATATAATTACTTAAACCAGACTCTCAAATAGATACAATTGAATTTTAATACAATTATTTGACTATATACATTATTTGTTATTATTAGAAAATGGGATTTAAATACTACCTATCAAATCTAATTTATTAGACAAAATACTTGGCCATAAAATACCTTATCGCTCCTATAGCAAGGAGTATTTTGCGTAATCTACTTGTATCTATGTATAAATTATCAAAATGTAGTATTAGACAATGAATTACTAGAGCATAATAAATAAATTGAAACAATTTCGAGCACTCGTTAAAACTCACACATTGACCGTGCATCCTTCTTTATGGATATTTCTACTCTCACTCTAATTAATCTTCACTTGGCTACTATCCTATTCTAGAGTAGATAAAAAAAGACCAAAAGATAGGAGGAGATCGGTTCGAATGTTGTTAATAAAATCCAGGTGTCTCGTTTTACGTCGGCCATGTTCACATATATATTATAAAAACGTTAGTTTTAGTATACGCAACACGTGTCGAATGTTTTTACATAGAGAATAAATAAACAAAATTTGAAAAATATTTAATGAAGACTGATGAAAACTTACGAAGTTATAAGCTTGTTGTGTCGAGTCGTTGTACCGCAATAACATGGTCACCCCTAGTGAGGTTTGATAGGTGTTCTTGCAGGATTTAAAAAAATATTGCTGTAAAAATGATTGCAATTGATTCTGTTACCTACTGATTCTGAACCTACTTTCAAGTTTTGCGTATACTAAAACTAACGTTGTTACATACGCAGTTGTAACATAATATGCAGCGTCACGTTAACGTAAATTTTGTACTAAAACCGAAGTATCTACGCGTAGATACTAGACATAGGATTATTCAATTTTAAATAGGATTCTAAGGCTACCTACTTTAAAGTTCATTATCGAGATCAGTTATTCAATTCATTGATTTCGTAGGGACACAAAAGTAGCAATAATTCGTAGACTTTCTGAATAATCATGTAGAGTTCACATCCGCAGATCGTTTGAGGACTTTGCCGCTGGGGTAGGTCGCGTCTGACGCCACGCCAGAAGTCGGGAATATTCAATGTACCTACTCTGTGGTCGGGACTTGCTATGGGATCCGTGCTCTTCTAAGTAGGTTTAGCATAACGGGTGTATTTGATGTTACGTTGAGCGTTTGGTGATAGCGTGTACATTATGTTTTTGAATAATATACGTATGTTTTGGTGTACATAAATAATGTGTAAATGTTTAACGCACAAATAAATAACAAAAATAAAACATTGTATGAAAAATTATTATATAATAATTAGCTCTAAACTATAACTGAAAGTTATTGATTAGGGATACGACCTAGATTTCTTCGTGCGCTTGCTGCCAAGCTATGGGTAGGTAGATACTAATAATTCTTTATCTTTTTAACCTGAATTTGATATTTGATATAATAAGCTGTTTTTTTTGGGCAGCACGAAGTTACGAAATCCACCTTTGAATGTATTTAACTAATTTGATTTCACTAATTAGTTATTCTACATCTAACACATTAGGTTACGCAACAACACTGTTGACTGTTTATACACACGCACAAACATTGCAAAATGAAAGATCACAATGAAGCCACGATATAAATATAGATAATTTCAATAGGTACAGAGCCCGGTCCGTAATCGTTAATGTAAAGAAAACACCAAATCGTAGCCTTTTAAAACAAACAATATACTTATTATATTATGAGTATAAATAGTCATAACCGACGCTTCGGTCATTTCGATGTTGAAATGTTTTATACAATACATTTTTTTAAAATTTGAACACGATCGTTAATTAAAGCATAATATTTTGAATGTATTAATTTTATATGTTCTGCAGTAAAACATTTTTTTAAAGAATTATTTTTATAATCAAATCACCTCTGCGTATCAGTACCTACATACTTTGCTGTGAATAATAAAAATAGCTATGGCTGTATTACCGTGAAAGTTCTGAAGTATATGCTTGGTATAACTAATTTTACTAAATTGAGGCAGCAGAAATCCTGGACTATCGCTGGTTCCTCGGCAACGAGATCGTGCCCTAATGTGGGACGCAACATGGGTTGCTGCAGTTGCCGGTTCTAAAGGTTAAACGTTAGTTTTTTATAACGCCTCCAAACTAACAAAGAGAAATCATTTCTGCCATGTAGTGACGTCTTAGCTAGAAATATCTATATTTTGATTTAATACATTTTTAATATATTTATTTTCAATGGATTGTTTTTCATTTTGAATGGATGGAAAATATTTGTTTTAAAATAATATATGGAACCAAATATATTTCCAGCTATAGGAAGTCACAATATGGCAGACACGATTACCCTTTAGTTTGGACGCGTTATGCTTAAGTATGTCAGAGTTATTTAAAGGCAGTTTGTTCACCAAGTGGTGTAGTTTCAATTATTATGTTTTTTTGTTAATTGATATTGATTGTGTAGGTAGGTAGGTACAATTTGTTATCTCCACCTGGGAACCTATATACCTACCCTGAACTGAATCTATTAACACAAAGTTAATATCATGGCTCAAAAACCAAAAAAGAAGAAGGCAATTTCATTTAAATTTTCACCATTAGGAGATACTTAAAATATATTAAAATGCTAAATAATAAATTAAAATTCACAAAGCTGTCCTATTTAAAACCAAAAGCAAGAACTTTCGCGGTATGTTACAGCTCCGTTTACTAAAAGATGACAACGAAATCCTAATGGGTCAAATTCTTAAAATAGTTCAGGATTACGAGCACACGACGCCGACGCGACGGTTCAATTTCATAGGTACCATAAATATGTATAGGGGTATCAAAAGAGACACATACAGTTAACCTGAATAATATATAAGTTAAATTCCTTATGTTGTAGAAAGTTGGTAGGTATTGGAGATAAATAATAATAATTAATTGATGTTGTTGTTTTTTTAATCATTTACGATAGCCTAATCGCATTTGGGTTCAACTGTGTGTTTAGTGTATAATTGCACCAAATTGGGGCCGATTCTCTAGTACACAATCTCTAAACTAAACTAAATTAACAGGTCTAAATCTAGTGCTTTCCTTTTCCGCAAGCAACATTATGAAAGGGATAGCAATAGATTTAGACGTGATATTTTAGTTTAGTTTAGAGATTGTGTACAAAGGAATTAGCCACATTGTGGCTAATTCCTTTGTACACAATCTCTAAACTAAACTAAAATATCACGTCTAAATCTATTGCTATCCCTTTCATAATGTTGCTTGCGGAAAAGGAAAGCACTAGATTTAGACCTGTTAATTTAGTTTAGTTTAGAGATTGTGTACTAGAGAATCGATCTCATTGTCGTCCTTTCCAAAATATCTAGTGTTTAAAACTGACAAATATATGGGAATGTCCATTCATCCAATCTACATTTTAAAAAGATGTCTGTGCACCTAGGTACGTAACGAAAACAAAACAGTCTTTTTTAACCGGAGGGTAACATAATATAATGCATCTGGCCTAACAAAGGGAAAAGTTTCAGCCGTATTGTGACTTCTTAGCTGGAAACATGTTTTGATTATTATGATATTTCTAACAAAAACTACGATTTCTTCAGCAGTTTTCTAAAATTGTGCGGCAGCCATCTTTTACTGGCAGGATCTAAAGTTTAAAAACAATTTTAATTTTAAAACTACACCTCTACGACTAAAAGCTTTTGAGGGCCGTAGCTCAGAGTTGGTTAAATCTAAATTTTCAATATTTTTTTTCTGTTTACGAAAATGCAATTTGAATAGAAACTCCCGTATAAAACATCGGGCAATAACAATTTTTATTTTGTACGAACTGATCCGCCCCGGTTTCGCACGGGTGGCTCACCGTTATGGAAAGGTAAGCATGGGCCTGTACCTATGTGATAAATCACAATACCTTAAACCTTTCTCGTCACCCGTATGTAGGTAATTGCAATGAGAAATTTAGGTACCAAATCCAACCTGTTACTAAATAGAGAAGGAATGAAAATGTATGTATTATTGTTAAAAGTCTGCTTTTTACGAAGCTATTACCTACGCTGATCAGCATCGCTTTGCTGACCACCCATTGAGGGGTTCCGTCTTCCACCTCCAAAACTATTCATGAGATATTCATTAAAACATGAGGCCTATCTGATGATACAACCTCTGTAATGAAAAAAGAATTTTCCAAATCAGTTAAGAATTGACTGAATTATGGAGTAACATCGATAAAAACTATCATTCCATATCCCAAAGGATCCCTATTGTTTTTCGGAATAAAACTATCCTAGGTATATATGTTGGCCTGGAGTATTATATGTAAAGACATATATCAAGTTGCGTTTAAATCCCTTTAGAGTTTCAGCGTGAAGCGTGCACAAAAATAAACTTGCAAATCGGTCCAGAAACCTGGATAAAATCGATGTATATACCTACATTAAAAAAAAGTCGAAAAAAATACGGGCCGAATTGAGAACCACCTCCTTTTTGGAAGTCGGTTAAAAATAAAATTGGCTTGGGGCTGCGTAACGATAACAATGCTTCCTTAGATATAAATATACCTATTTTAATGTACAGTATCATCCAGTTACAGTTTTAAAATAAGTACCTATAGATTATTATCATTCTATAAATGTGGGCTCTGCACGAATAAAACAAAATCTAGCTTCAATAATCAAATCAAAAGTTTACACGCAAGATACAGGCGGATTCTAGCAATGCGTCTCTATAGAGTAAAAGTTTACGAACCAACAATTTTAGATACCTACCCAAAATGCATAAAAATAGGAATCCACTCTAGGTTAAAACGATTAGGTAAATTAATTGTTAAACTTTGTTGCAATACATTTTGTGCACTCGAAATTTGTAAATTATAGGAATTTTAGGGTTTGCGACATTCTGATATTAGTCATTTTAGTACACTTGACATTTTGAGATTGGATGTAGGATAAGTGTTTGTTTTTATACAAGAGACAAAATCGCTTAGAACAAGCGGCCAGGAGAGTAATAGGATGTAATTATGTATATAATCTGTTAAGTGAAAATATTTTGTAAGTACGCATTCATTTTACTAGCCAACCAAATAAATAGACACTACAACATTTTCATAAGACGTTACATTTCTTTGGAGAAAATATCCTAATGTTTGTTTATTTTAATAAAATTTAAATTGTTTGTTTTAATACTGTGCCTATTGCTTTTAGTCATTTTTAAAACCTATCTGTTGAAAATACATTACCTACCTTATTTATCATCTTAAAAGCACACAGTCTAGAATATGATGGTGATAGTAATATAATATGACAAAGTTGAAATCTTATGATGAATAGTCATATAAATACTCGACTTGGCGGTGGCATTCCCGTGCCACCAGATTAAGGTTTTTGATCATTTTTCATAATAATTTGGACGCCACCATAATAGTAATTTGTGGATAATGAATTAAATGTTCAATAGGTATTGGTAATTGTATATGACGGTGAGTCCTCACAAATGTACTTAAGCCTTGATAATATCATTTGTGTTCTCCTTATTAAAGTTGAGGAAAATGAGGGAATAAGCGATGATGTAATGAAAAAAATACTGGTCAAGTACGAGTTAGACTCGCCCACCGTGGGTTCCATAGCTTGAAAAGAGAGTATATAAATAGTTGTATGGTTAAATTAATCTACCGTATCAAAAACAAATCGCTTTTATTTGGCACTGTAAAACTAAGCTTGCTTATAAAGGTTTAATAGTAATTTTTAAAAAACTATGCTAGTTAGAGATTTTGTTTTATTTTTTCTGTCATGTTTACTAAAATCTCTTATCAGTTCTAATTATTACTTACTCCATATTTTTTGCTTTCCGAATTTCCGACATAAAGGGGTACGTTTAATTTTTGTCATTTTTTACTTTAAATTATTTTAGTTAAAAATAAATAAAATCTATTTTAAAATGTGCAAAATGAAGTCTTTATAGATATAATTATATAATATAATATAAGATACCCCAGTTGATCAACTATTCAAAATTTTAAGCCGACAGCATTAGTAGTTACTGAAATAAGCAGATGTTACGGACGGACGGACTGACGGACTTAGTCGCACCATAAGGGTTCTTTTTTTACTAATTTGCCAGGAACCCTAAAACGATCAGACGGGATGTAAAAGGAATCTCAGAGACAAGGTACCGAATGGAATTGTTAAATACGTCAACAGAAGTTGTCTAGCCATTTTGATATACTTGGATATAAATATAATTTAAAATGGACTATTTTTATGTATTTCAGCTGCTATAAGTAAATCATTCTCGATGCCTAAATATCACGTTTTATTTAAATTTATTCGATTAAAATTATTATTTAAGTTTATTTTTCATCATTAACAGAACCATGAATAATTAATTTTATTACTATAAGTTCTAGATCATATAAATATATATGTACTTACATGTAATTTCATTGTTCTGTTTCACTTAAGAAGCATACTTATGAGAAGAATTAAATCTGTCCACAGGGCTTGTATGTAACTTTAATCTTTATAACGTTTAAAATTGCCTGGTTAATAGTGAGAGAGGTAGTATAGTATTTTACTCTTAATTAAAAATAATAAATGTACGCTTTGACGCCGCACTGTTTACACCGAAATCCGTCAAAACTACCAATGCGTGCTGAGCGCGTAAGGGCATTTTCAGATGCAAACGATTGCCATCTTAACTTCTCGACGCCATGCCGTACTAGCTCTTTTACATGTACACTGTTTACGAACGATTCACGGTCGCCCGGCAGCGGCGGTCGCATTGTCGCAGCATTGTGCGGCAAACGGCCCCTGTGATGTCGGTCGAATGGCATTCCCCGCACTCGCCGTGCCGTTTTGCGCCCGTTGATGTTCACGTGCCTTCACGTGAACACGAACGGGCGCAAAGTCTATAACCGCGATAATATAGAAACCGCGTTTATAGTGGATGAGGACCTGCGACACAGGGTCACGGCACGGTCGCCCTGCCTTGTGAGAACTGCCATAATAGCTCATACGTCACTACTTTACACGGCACGGTGACGTCCCGTGACCGTGCGCATGTGAAAAGGGCCTAAGGTTCAAAGCATATTGCCATAGATCCAAAGCAAGCGTCGCGACGCGTCTTTTCTGTAATCCTATATATTATAATTTCAAATAAACTCTATACCTATCCACTGAATTAGTTTCTTATATCTGTGTGTAGCAAATTATAATAAGTAGGTGTACGAGTAGGTATTTATTTTTCGCGACCTGAGCGACACTAAGAAGACTTTTTAAGTTTTTTTTGACACTTTGTATTATATTATACAGAAAATAAACTTTTCTATGTTTTTTATCATTTCTGAAAATGTCAATGGTATGCCTTGACCCTTGTCTTCTGAAACTTTGGTGGAAATGGCAATTGGTCATTGAAGCAAAAGACAGACTATAGCACACCAACAATGCAGCAATACCAGTCATGGGAAATCTTTTTACTTTATAAGTATACAATTTAACAGAAATTTGGCTTCTCTCAGAACATACATGTTATGAGAGAAGCTTAATATATATTCTGAGAGAAGTTTTAAATTTCTGTTCTTTTTCAAATTATTATGATATTATGATGACGGTACGGCGCGAAAGCGTATTCACAAAGGCGGGCGGTACGCTTCCTTAGGGCGGGCCGCGGCGCCCTCGAACACTGCCACAGTACTACGGCGATATATTGATATGATCTAGGATGTGTCGTAGGTATTTCTCGAGTAGTGATCGTGTACTAAGTCTTATGTTACGCCTTCTAAGTGGTACGAGGTGACGTAAATAGCTCTACAAGTAGAGTCTCGCATTGGGGGTTTTCGTCCGACCGCGTTATGCTCAGGCAGGCTTTGGTCAGGGAAGTCAGAGAATATGCACGCGGGTTCTGCCGGTAGCGCTTTGAGCGTCGTGGAGCGCGCAGCTGGGGGCACGGAGGTAACACGAGTGCTCCGCGCGGCGGACGGGGCCCCCGCCCGGAGCACCGACGCCGCTGCCGTGCCTCTCGCTTAGTTAGCGTCTTGCACTCGAACTTAAACTAACACTGTTCGAATAATCGTAGACAGATTTTGAAGTTTAATATTATTTGCATTTTCCTAAGAGTTAGAACGATTGAGACAGTAGGTCGCACGACCGTGTTATGATGAATTGTGGAGATGTTTATTAAAAAAAAATACGTTTATGAAAATCAAATAAAAACGAAAAATATTGTCTTATAAACCTGTAATTACTAACTTAAGAGGAATTATTGGAGAAACAGAAAAACGTTAAATAAACCGATTAAAATACAATCATGTCTATCATTTAACCACTCCTGACTTTCACTGCACCATAACAGATTATGTACTTACTGAAATATCATAATTGGATCTAGAAATAAAAGGCATATTATCATCTTTAAATATTTTTATTTTAATACAAAAATCGTCGCTTACGTCAATATCACACTCGAACTTACATCATCTATTTATGTTAAGTATAAAAACTATGACTTCGAATTAAATTATCGTTCTCACATCAGTATAAAAGGACATACATCACAGCATGGCGTTCGCTATACACAATATACCGAACGCAGTCAGGCACACAACACTCGATCACAGAGGAGACGCGGTGGCCGGCGCGGCGCTAGGCGCGCGGAAGTGTTCTTAACAACAGAAGAGAGCAGACCGAAGCGAGCAGGAGAGTGAGCGGCTGTCGAGCGCTCGCCGCACCGCTGTCGCCGCCCGGTGCGTGGCCCGCATCTGTACACCACAAGCCAAATGCGTTACATTACGATACATGGTGGGCTAGTGCAAGTGCTCAGTGCACCTACGTACTACAACATGCTACGGACTTAGAACAACACAAATGGTGTGATGATGATATAACAGGCATAATTAAAACAGGCCGAAAGTGCCGTACCATACTTAACGCTTGTGTTATAGTTTGACAAGTTTGGTAGAGTACGCGGCGGAAAGTAATATACATCGGCCTTTAGTATAACATTTCGGCTTTGTAGAGCGTTGTCTCTGTCACTCATACCTGTATGACGTTTTGTCGGTCTCAACGATAGGGACAGCGCTCTACAAATCTGCTATCTCCTTCTAAAAGTCGATGTACATTACTTTCGGCCGCGTACGGTAGGTTATTTGTCAAGTATAGGTAGATTTGTATCCGGAAATTATATTGTAGAAATCCCTATTTTTAAACGACTATAGTGGTTCTCAACTCGGCCGTTTTTTTCGACTTTTTATTTTATTTTTTATGTATGTACATCGACTTTTTCCAGGTTTCCGGACCGATTTGCAATTTTTTTTCTAATCAACAGAGGTTTCGGTGGTGGTCCCTTAAAAATTTCTGGATCCAACTCCTCAATCCTGATACTGCAGGGTTATTGCCCGCCTAAGCTATCAAGATCCAGGAAGTGTTCATAGTGAATTAATGTTGTAGGTACCAAGCAACGACTTTATGCTGGAACTCCAAGTCCCAAATCCTCAACCCTGATGATGTAGGCTACAGCACTCCTGAACTACAGTGATTCAGGAACTGCGGATGACGCCATATTATTTTTGGTGCCAAGCATAGACTACACCATTGAACTTGGGATCCCAACTCATCAATGCTAATGCTGCAAGGTACTGAACTCCTAAGCCGTGGGGATTCGGGAATTTCTGATGGTGAATTGATATTTTAGGTATCAAGCAACGGCTTCATGATTACATTCCAAGTCCGAACTCCTCAAACCTGATGATGCATGGTACAGCACTCCTAAATTATAGAGATTCAGAAATTGTTCCAGGTGATATTTCACCAGGTTATATTGTAAATGCCGACTTTGTTATTGAACTCCAAGCCCCAACTCTTCAATCCTGATGTTGCAAGGTACTGAACTCCAAAGCCGGGTGGATTTGGAAAGATTTGCTGCTGAATTGATATTTCAGGTACCAAGCAATGACTACTTACACTAAAAAGCTTAAAATAAAAACAAATATTAAAAAAACCGACTTCCAAAACCACTACAAAGTAAAAAATAACTTTTGTTTTTAGTTTCTACACGTGTAGGTATACTATGTATGTATGAAGTCGGGCGAGCATAAAAGAAACTAGAAATCATAGCGTGTAGCTCGCCCGACTTCAACACGTCAACAACGTTCAACGCGTGTAGAAACTAGAAACAATAGTTATTTTTTACTTTGTAGTGGTTTTGGAAGTCGGTTTTTTTTTAATATTTTTTTAGATTTAAATTATGAAATACCAGTTGAATTAAGGCGTACGTGTGAGATTTGAATTGAAAGGTATTGAATTGCTTTTACTTTAGCATAATTATTAGCTACATAATATATTTAACAAGCTTTTTAAAAAGTTTTATGGAATAGGTACGTTTAGCTCTAATAAGTAAGTACTAAATTGTTTTTAATAGTAATAATGACCTTCCGACCGATTTTTGGCCTCGGCGGTCAATCTCCATAGAGCATTAGCCAACTGCGCGAGAGATGTTATAGTGCACAAGTGTGTGCGCAAACAGAGGTGCACTCACTACTCCTACGTCCCGATGGGACGGAAATCTAGCACGACCGGAGAGAGATCAGTCGCAGGACTGACGACTTTACGTACGTTACGTAGGCACGATGGTGACAAACCGTCAACGTCCAAACTCCGGGCTAGTATTGATAATTTCTCTATAGAAAATCCCAGTAGGTACCTATTTTTGTCCCGACCCACTGAATCGAACCCAGGAACGTCATCTGCAGTCAAACATGCTAAACACGAGACGAACGAGACAGTTAACTGTTATAGTTCTTGCATTTCACGATGGCGAGTGGCTCATGCTTGTGTTTAAGTCGTATCGGTATACATAAGGTAAAGTAAATGTGTGCGTTTGCGAGCGCTTGCTCGCGACTGATTGGTCCGACATGCACGCGCACTTACGCAATGTCCGTGTACACATCGTAACCTCAAGTAAAGTTCACTCGCCTTCGTGAATTGCATGAACTGTATGAATGTGGCATTAACATAACATTAAGTATGATACAGGTACGGTTTGGCAAAACAAATGAAAGGTAACCTACGATGCGGGTGAAAGATGTCGCGGCGGAGGACGTTTCGCGCCCTCCTAATATTTCTGAGCTCCGAGTACATACTACAGTCTAGCTCCACTTGACTGAACGCTGACAACTGAAACATTAACTTGCCTTTAGCAAGAGTTCTTTAGTTTATGATACCAGCCCGAGTGCATCTACGCTACGGATGGTTTATTTACATGTCACACTATAGTCACACTCTCGCATGCAATCTACTTATTAGTTAAATACCTATTAACATAGTTATCCGTCAAACTGGTTGATAACAGGAATAGATTCTTTTATTCACGACCTTAGTCCACCATTATAACCATGGGCATGGGTGTAAAACTGTAAACGTGTAAAGATATCGCCTTCTAAATAATACTTATTATTTCACCCCTCTACAGTGTATTTGGTGCATATACAATAGATGTATTACTAGATACTGATAGGTATTAGAATAAATTATTATAGTAAGGTATCGACAGTTCAAGTAATATTAGGTTAGACTAAATAAAAGGACTATGCATGCGTTATTATGCCTTGGATTTGTTAGTCACACAACATCATCTAATCTAAGTATCTATATAGGTAAACCCGATTGTAATTTTTTTAAGATAAGGACACACCACAACGGTAGCCAAAAGTCCACGACACGTCTTTACTAAATCGTTGCAATTGGCTAAATTTTATCTTCAATTGCTACGTGATGTGTACGTAATATTTTAAGAGGAAAAACTTTAAAAAACAACATATAAGTACATATAAACAAACACGCATGTGGAGTTATCTTCAAAGTAAACTAAATTAAAGTTGTATAATTTTAGAAAAGACGTATCGATTAGCTCCGACTGCCGCAAAGTAAGTTGAGCCTAATGCGAAGAAAGTGCAAAATTCGAAATCAGTATAGTATGCGACAGGTCGAGATGGTAATGGTATCGGGTGGGATCGCCCCGCACACCCGCACAGCCCCCGCGCTAACCCGGTGTGTGATAGCGCGGGTGACGTGTGGGTGTATGGTGTACGGGGCGTCCCCCCGCCTCATACCTCGTTTGCCATCTCGTACTATAGCTACTACAGTTTATAATCAGTTTCTTGCGAGTCATATAATGTGCATATTACTGATCAGGTATAAGAGATCTTACGAGGCGATCCTCCGAAGATTGCATTATATTTATTACGTAGTGTGAAGACGTTTTACAATCATAAAATAAACACTCGCAATGGCCGCTTGACCTCATCTAGAATAGCAAAAAAAAAACTTTTAGCCTAATAAAATCAACGTTAGGAACATCTACTATAACTTTTGCAGGTATACTATCATTCATGTACCTACTTACTAACTACTTGTGCAATGTTGGTAAACCAATTTAAATCTAGCTACCCACTAACTGTTCACCCATCACCATGGTTATAAATTAATAAAAATAGGAAAGATAAAAATGCTGCGATGAAAGTTAAGCTAAGTGCGCATGCTCCTGCTACTGCGAATAAAGCGAAAAAAACTCATGCAAAAACATCATGCTAAATGTGATAAAAAATAAAACGTACAGGCAGCGCGTGAGAAGCTCGCCGGTACTAAAATCACCGCTTATGTCTATAATCTCACTGGTACATAATCCCCTATGTTACTAATTTAGTCTTTGTTCTTTATGATATTCTCTATGTACAAATTGTTCAGGAACTCCGAGGCTATTTCCTGAACCAGAAGAATGATCTGGGAGCGGATGATTTTAAACCTAGAAGACAAACACAAACACAAAGTAATGTGACCGTCCCAACCACCATGATATAACACATAGTGTTAATTTTAATAGGTGACAGAGACTTAAAACAAAAAAAGTGCATTTTAATTCAAAATAATGTAGTTAGGTACTAACTAAAATATTTAAGTGTATAAAAGTGAATTCAGAAAACAAATATTTTGATTACTCACTAATAAATTACGTAACAAGACAATCTTGTTTTAGATACGACTATATTCAAAGTGTTCTAGAGTGCACGTAAAATTGCTGTGATTTGTGGTAAAATTACCATTAATTGTTTGTGGAAAACACTGTTTAATTAGCTAAAATTAAGTACATTAAATGTGTTGTGTGGTAATATAATGAAAATTATTATTATTTTTATCATACATTTTAACAAACACTTTCGTTTATTGGGGCCGATTCTCTAGTACACAATCTCTAAACTAAACTAAATTAACAGGTCTAAATCTAGTGCTTTCCTTTTCCGCAAGCAACATTATGAAAGGGATAGCAATAGATTTAGACGTGATATTTTAGTTTAGTTTAGAGATTGTGTACAAAGGAATTAGCCACATTGGGGCCGATTCTCTAGTACACAATCTCTAAACTAAACTAAATTAACAGGTCTAAATCTAGTGATTTCCTTTTCCGCAAGCAACATTATGAAAGGGATAGCAATAGATTTAGACGTGATATTTTAGTTTAGTTTAGAAATTGTGTACAAAGGAATTAGCCACACTGTTAGGTTAAAGTAAACTCTTTTAGGTTTTTTGTGATTCAAATTTTCATTACATTACATTTCAGTAGATTCGGGATGCCCAGAAGCCGCGTTGTCGTCCATTTGAATCCACCCACCGTCAACCACTGCCTTCAGCAAAACCTCAAGCTTTAATATTTACAGATTTGTTAAAGCACAGCCGATTATTTTTTTAGTAAAATATTAATAAAGGGTCTTTAAAAAATTATGTTGAATATTAGTAACATTATAAAGGTAAAAAACTGAGAAAATACCTTCTTATTATTAGATTTTCATATTGTTAGTAGTGTAAAGAAAAAACATGGTATTAGTGTTTGTACAAGCTCTGTCCATAGTCAGACGTAGTTGACGCAGGTTACAACCCAGTATAAACTTGGCAGTATCCAAAGAACTGCTTGCCTACTTATCACTGGAGCTATGAGCACCTCTCCGGGGGCAGCCTTAGAAGCTCTTCTCAACTTACCTCCTCTCTTCCTGTATTTGATGAAGGAGGCGAGAATGGGCATGTATAGGCTGATTAGCCAAGGAAAGGTGAATTGGCTATCTAAAACACTGAGGGACTTGCAGAACTCAGTACTCGAGATTCCAGTTTTGGGAATGCCGTCAGACACGATGATCCCAAAATACAACTTCCAGAGATCCTTTTCTGTGGAAATCCCAGATAGGGAGGATTGGACAAACAACAAAATCACATGGCCATCGGGATGTTTAAAATGGTTCACCGATGGCTCAAAGTCAGGCAAAGACGTAGGATGTGGAATCTATGGAGAGAAACCCAGGATCAAACTGTACCGTAACCTGGGGGCCTATACATCTATTTTCCAGGCGGAGGTATACGCCATAATAATATGTGTGGAAACCATCCTGCAACACAACCACGTCAATAAAACGATTTACATTCATTCGGATAGCCAAGCAGCTCTTTCAGCTCTGTCTTCAGAGGTTGTTAACTCGAGACTGGTTGAAAACTGCAGAGTAAACTTAAACACCCTGGCCCAACACAACAGGGTGGTTCTAAGATGGGTGCCAGGGCACGCCGGAATAGTAGGCAACGAAAATGCGGACATTCTGGCAAAATCAGGCGCAAAGGCACGTCAGATAGGCCCAGAGCCTGTCTGCGGTATACCTAAAAGCCTGGTTCAACTCACCCTCCTAACCTATTGCTACTATGACACACTCAACCGCTGGAGAAACTTGCCAGGGTTAAACCACTCGAAAGCGATGGTTAAATCCTTCAGCAAGAAGGTAGCATCTGAGGTGCTGTCGCTTAACAGAAGTAACATGTGCATCCTGGTGCGAGCTTTAACGGGTCACTGTGGCCTGAAAAGGCACATGTATAACCTTAGGCTCCAGGGCTCGGACATCTGCAGGCTGTGCCACGAGTCTCCCGAGACTCCGATGCACATTATCTGCTTCTGCCCTGCTCTGATGCACAAACGTAGCGTCCACCTAGGGAGACACATCATTTATCCGGAGGATGTTACTTCAATTCCAGTCAAGAAGGTGCTGCTATATCTGGCGGCCACTGGATTTGACAAGGAAATGTGAAGTGGAGGCTAACACAATAGATCGGAGACGGTCGCAGTGATTCAGGGATAATAAGGACCTGTATAGCCCCAAAGAAGAAAGAAGAAGAAGATAGTCAGAAATATTTCTTGGTTAGTATCACATGATCTTAATAGAATGAAATTGAAAAAGAAACACGAAACATAATACACAAGACTATGTAAGAGAGAGAAAATTTTGTCTAACGTCTCATGAAATATCTAAAACAACAAAGGAAGACAGTATTTTAATATGTACCTCAGAATACATACACAAACACACAATAGATACAGTAAATAGGAACAGAATTGAAACAAGGACAAAACAATACACAAGAGCGAGCATTCACGACACTTAACAGTGGTAGACGGTACCGTAGTCCGTAGACAATATTTTATTATACTGACTTGAAACAAACGCGTTACTTAAATAGGATAGCTCTTGATATAATAATTATACTAAACTATACTTTATATATAAAGGTAACTAAACTGTAATTTAATTAAGGGCTGATTTAAAAAGATCAAATAAGCTTTAACTGAAAATTTACATTACCATCATAAATTCATGGCTACAATTTACTTTTCTGATCTATTTTAAATACTAAATCATTTGACCCTCATTTCTGGATCAAGTTCGTTCGTTTCTGTTTGCAATTATCTGAAACTGTCAATTCCTCAAGAGCTACCCTGTACCGGGTCCCGAACCTACCTGCGTCAAATATGATATCGCCCACGTCGTCATCATCGTCGCCGTGTGCGTAGTGCGAAGGGACGGAGAGTCGCGCGTTACCTCCGACAGTTCCACGCGGCGCACTGCTGCAACCCAACCACCAGTAACCAGTGGACCTTGGGAATGCGGGATTATCGGTGTCCACCTGAAATCAACGATATTACAAATTAGCAAACTCTTTCGTTGTATTTCCTAGCATTTTCTGACAAGTTACAGCTGTTGAAGTCTTCGAACAGTGCGTGTTGCCCGTGATGACATATGACATGGTTGCTAACTATGGGCCTCATAAGAAAGCTCAGAGTCCTCAGCGGGCGATGGAGGGAGCTATGCTCGGAGTTTCTCTATGTGATCAAATCAAAAATGAGGAGATCCGTAGGAGAACTAGACAAACCGACATATCTCAACGGGTTGTGAAGCTGAAGCGGCAATGGGCAGGACACATAGTTCGGAAAACCGATAGGCATTGGGGTGTCAAGGTACTGGAATGGCGACCTCGCACCGCAAGGAGCAGCGAAGGAAGACCTCCACTAGGTGGACGGACAACATCAGACGAGTCACAGGGAGCCTCTGGATTCAGGCGGTACAAGACCGTGGCGTGTGGAAGCACCTAGATCTATGACCTATGCCCAGCTGTGGATATATTCTATCGGTTGATGATGATGATCATGATGATGGTGATGATGACAGCTTGACTGCCACGTTTCTGCTTCACCAAAATGCTTTTAATATTCTTCATTATTACATTATTATTATTCATTCATTCATGTATTTTATCATAATGTACACTGTCCTCCTGTTCCTCCTTATTTTTTTTTATATGTATATTATTCTCACATATATCTATTCTATCTATTCAACAAATAATAACCAACAAAGGTATAATGCTATTTTGAATAAATGGCTTGACTTTTACTTTAAAAACTACTACTATACTATACTATTAGAATATTTTAAAGCTCAATATCAGCTGTTCAATAAACAAGGTTTTAACTACAACAGTGGTCATAAGTATCTCTGTCTACCTCAAATCAATCGAGATGTAAGATTTTTTCAAAATCAATGTCTATTAAAAACTACATACACTTGCCAGAAATGTAGAGAAAACACTTACACTGAAAGTTCTATCATTAAACCGCCAATATGATCCACCCTTGAAGAAATAGGTATATCCATTCGTATACTGCAATGCTGCCTCGATATTATCGGGTATTCCTGACCAGTTGGACAACGGTTTAGGATACGTGGACTTGACGGGAGGGCGTTGCGCAGGGTCAAACCTCCAGAACTTGGAACCTTTGTAGAAGTAGATTTTTCCATTGCCAGACCATACTAATGCTGCATCTATATTGTCTGGGATGCCAGTGAACCCTAGAAGATAAGGTTATTACGATGAGTTATGCTACCTACTAATGAACAAGAAATTTCAGTAATCCATACGAATATTATAAATAAATAGGCTACTCTTTGTCCCGTTAAATCTAAGACTTCCCACGAGACTTAAAAACCTAAATCCATGTAGTCGCGGACACCATTTGGTATTGATATAAAATTCAATATTTCCCAAAGAGGTTTGCCAGTATTTGAAGAGGAATATCTGTTAAAAGTTAAAAGTTACCTTCGCTAATTTCCTTTGGATAAACCCCGTCCATCTTCTGTCCATTATACCTCCAATATTTAGAGCCCTTGAAAAAGTAGGACTTTCCATTTTTGTAAGTGAAAGCTGCATCGATGTTTCCGGGCAGGCCGGGCCATGATTGTGAGATGAGGCGGGGATAGCCCGGTGCTACGCCGTTCTCCGTCAGTCGCCAGTAATGTTGGCCTGGAGAAATTAAATAATTTAGTACCATCTTTCATCTCATCATCATCTCAGCGGGCGATAGAGAAAGCTATACTAGGAGTTTCACATTGTGGTCAAATCAGAAATGAGGAAATCCGTAGGAGAACCTACTCTGGTCCTCCTACGGATTTCCTTATTTCTCACTTCTCACGGAAATCTGAAAAAAAATTGATAAACTTACCTTTGAAAACAAAAGTGGCACCGTCGGCTGAATTGAAAATAGTATCAATGGTGGGGTCCGAACATAGCGTGGCATCCTCCGCTGAAGGCTGTGGCGTGGTGATTCGTGGCACGGTGGGGTTGGGCAGCCCGCCGCCGATATCGATTTGCGTTTTACGACCGTACAACGCCTGGAATTAAATTTAATCATTTTTAATCTCTTTGCTCATAAACCTAATCTAAATCCTTCAAGGTTTGATACTATGCGTCGCTTAGACAGAAAAACACACCAGGGACTCTGACAATATGTATTCAAGTGGTTTTAAATTAATAAATGGCTTAAGTAGAGTAAATCATCGTTGTACCTGTATTCCCTGTATGTCGTCCTGGTCGAGTTGGAAAGTAGGATCGTAGCCTCTGTAGAAGGGTGCCATTAAAGCCGAGCGGACATCGCTATGCGAAAGCCCTAGAGAGTGGCCGAATTCGTGGGCTGCTACCTACAAACACAAATCAATCTCATCAATAGATTGTTAATATCATAATTTAAAGTTATCTAATATTTTTTTAAGTATTACAGTAAAACTTAAAGCTAACCTCATCTAATTACTATACAAACCATGCCCGCGTGGAATGGGGCCAAGAACACTGGCTACATTTTCGCGCTGGACAGCCAGGCTGACCGTTGTTAAAAACTAAGCCAGCATATCTGTCACTAGATGAGGTTATTAATCGCGGTGAAATGTCTCGTAATATTTCTTTAGCACTAAGACTCCATGGCCCCAGGGTCCCCGTGGCAAACGGAACAAAAATGTAACTCTCGATAAGAGAGACCTACTTACGCCGCTTGCCATTATCAGCCATTTCTGCTGCGGATCCCAGTCTTGATACTGTCTCCCTGATATGACACGGGGCCAATGGGTCCACGCATGTTGCGTCCCATATTAGTTCCCGCCCCAGTTCCCGGGGAACCAGCGACAAACCATGAGGTCTCTTGCCATCATCCCAACTAATCTCTGCTGGCTCAACGAGTGCAGATATGTCTATGGTGGCAAAAGCCCTTTTAATTAGAGCCAATAATAATAATCTTATTCAATAACCAGTCTTGTTCAATAAATTGTTGCATGACAAGTGACAAGTGACAACAGATGAATTAAGTAATTGACTTATTAAAATTCCTAATATTCCGCAAAGGAGCAAACCTTTTGAATCATATTAAGTGATACTCAAATATTAACAAATGGAAGTTTTCATTTAATATTTAAGGACCACAGCAATCCACTTGTAGCTTAGCACATTGTATCCTAGTTCGTTATATATATACGTTTCTAACTGCAATATCTAAGTAAAATATTGGCAAAGGTTTGAAGATTGCATTGTGCAATTTGCTCTTGGATTCAGGGCAGCCGTGGTTTTTACAGTTGAAACCGAAGGTCGGTTTCAAAATAAATAATTTTAGAGTAATGACAATATCAAACCGATCAAACTTACTTGGAAAAGATTGGTTCCTCTTCTGGAATTGATGGACCACATTTCAGCGTCATCAAAGTGAGCATCACCACCGTATACCTTTTAACCAGAAAATTATTGTGGCTAATTCCATTGTACACAATCTCTAAACTAAACTAAAATGGCACGTCTAAATCTATTGCTATCCCTTTCATAATGTTGCTTGCGGAAAAGGATAGCATTAGATTTAGACCTGTTAATTTAGTTTAGTTTAAAGATTGTGTACTAGAGAATCGGCCCCATGTTATACTTAGCCATAATTTTACATTTTCACATATTTAAAACTGCAATGGTCACAATACCAGTGATAAATTATTATGTACTATTTAGTTACAGTGTAATTATAGCTTTCACTATACAAATATTATGTAAATTGTGACATAGATGTAAAATCCCATTTGTGTGTGTCACTTAATTGGTCTTTACGCTCAAGTTTCTATACATGTTGTATGATGCCGTGAAAATGTGTACATAAATAATAATCCATTCCATTTACTGCGCTGAACGTCGTATAAACATCATTTCCAAATTTGCAAATTGCTCTTTACATAACTTTTAATTTACGAAATCCGTTTAACTATGTTTGTTGATGTTCTTTCATATTCTTGGATTGCAATTTTATATTTTTTTTTAATTTTATAATTTATAAAAAAAATTATATTACGTGACTCAAAATGGTTAGCGCCCACTGAGACATTTGTATGGGATATCGTAACAAAGAGAGCGCTATACTAACTTCTTTCCGCGGATAGGGTATCGTTTCAAATATTTTGTGAAAATGAAATACTTACAGGAAAGTAGGCATGGGCGAGGGTGCCACCAGGGCCGTCGAAGGGGTCGCCGTCACCGTGCTCGCCCTTTTCAAACCTTGGGAAATAATCATAATGATGATGTTTGTTCAGTTGTTTCAAAAAATTATATCGTTCTAAAATATTTCCCCAAAATTGCCTTTAATTTTGCCTTCAGTTTTGGTAAAGTATGTACCTTGGGGTAATTTTCACATTGATTCCTATGAGATGATCTAACGTTTTTAATTCGATTAAACTATATAAACAATTTTTTTTAATTAGGTTCATTTGAGGGAAAGGGGAAAGGGGAACATTAGTCAGCGTGATAAACTTGGCTAATATTCTTTACAAAAAAATTATGATCTACCTCGTTCATTTATATCTCGTTACATACTGAAATACATTTTGAGAAACACTTTATAAGATACTCATAAAGTAGATAGTTTTTCTAATTTCAGCATTTGAAAAATTGAGTTATTATTCCTGTAATCGGGGTAATTGCGATCTGTCTTAGGGTATTACCGAATTTTATCAAAAGTGGTTTTAATTGTACTTTGACTGATGATTTTTTAAAGTTGATTAATGATCACATATTACATGAAACGTGATACTATTTTTAATTTCATTTTTTTATAGGTATCCTTATATGTAGATTTTTCAAAAAGCTCGATGAAATCTTTAGTCCTACAATTTAGTTTATTTTGGACTTAGGTACCGCTAAAATTCTTATGTAACTATTCAGTAGGTAAGTACATTAAAACTAGTAGGTTAAACCTACGAGGATGTTGTACGAACTAATACACGTATTCGACATCGATTTGTGGTTATAGCCCTACATTATATAAATCAATGTTAACAATATAGGCTTCGTTACGCAACGCAGATTAGCATTGTACAAGACCATGCAACAGATACACACATCGGAATCATAACAGTCATCGCCATTAGTGATGCAATTTATCTTCCCATGTATTTTTCAATGTAAAGTTAATAAACGATTGTAATATAAGGTACGCCAGTATTTTATTTATAAACTAGCTTATGCACGCAACTTCGTCCGCGTGACCTACATACATTTTAAACCCCTGTTT
This sequence comes from Maniola hyperantus, assembly GCF_902806685.2. Classification (NCBI taxonomy): domain Eukaryota; kingdom Metazoa; phylum Arthropoda; class Insecta; order Lepidoptera; family Nymphalidae; genus Maniola; species Maniola hyperantus. Next base: position 9,292,880 of record NC_048539.1, on the reverse strand, counting down.
TACCCTTTTAGGGATTGAATTTTCAAAAATCCTTTCTTAGCGGATGTTTACGTCATAATATAAATCTACATGCCAAATTGTAGCCCGATCCGTCCAGTAGTTTAATATCGAGAATTACAAATATTGACAAATAAAAACAAAAATTAATCGTGGTATGTACCGTTTTATATATACATTAGAATTTTACCTTATTTCAATATGAACCTGTCCGGAACGCTTCTGGGTAAAGGTTAGGTCCGTATAATCGGACCAAACGGAGAATGCTTTTGCCAGCTCGGCGTCAACCTCTGCATGGTTCAGTCTAGATGGATACTTAGAGATCTTGTATGTGAGGTTCTTTACACGCCATCTTGAGCCTGAATAAAAAAATAAAAAAATCAATTACGCCTGCTGAAAAATTTTGAATTTTTTTCTTTGCTTTTGGTTGATTAGTGTTTGTCACAGAAGTTCATAACTTACCTTGAAGCGCGTATCGCTTTGACCGACTTTCACCAAAGCCTACTTTATCTTTAACTCCACACCTTGGCAATGACATTAGCTTGACGGTTTCTTCGTCCAATTCACCTGAAATAAATAACAATTTTATTAGCAATTGTTGTTATTAAGAATAAAAAAAATTGATGTTGGAAAAAAGGGGCCGGTTTGACCTTCCTAACAAACTGACGATTTGATGTACCTACCTATTCATTAATTTATACCGTAGGTGGGTAGGTACCTTTTAATGTAAAATAAAAAGACCCTAACCTAACCACGATTCCGATCGTAACCAAACAAAGAAATCACCAAAATTACGAGCAGGTATGATAACGCTAAGTAGGTATGTACTCTTTTGAAAACCCCATATAATATTATTATTTTACATTAACAGGATATTATTAAATCAAAATCATTTCAAAGCGCATTCTCAATATGTATTAGATGTCAAGGAAGTAATTACACAATCATAGCAACAAAAACCGCAAGCGGAAAACACGGACAATCAGCCACAATGGTTTAGAGGCAAACTAGTCAGCATGGCTTTTAAAATTCATCTGTTTGATGGCCCAAATTAGACACTTTGCATTACCTAACTTTAATATGGAGAATAAGAACGTGTATCGAATAAATAATTGTAATTTTGTAATCCATATATAATCAGGAAAAATACTGTAGGTATAGTGTAACAAAACTCGTATAAAGACGTACATGGTGCGTTGACTATTTTCAGAAATATAGATCTAAATATTTATTCATAGACATGGATGGTGCTTAGGACGCTGGCGATAATGCCTTTCTGGAGGGCCAGCATAACCTTTTTGTTAAATAAATACTAGTTCTTTGGGCGCGACACACCTTATGAGTAAATTGGGTTGCAAACAGTAAAATAATACGGGAATTTTATATTTTATTATGAACGAAAGAGAGACCTTAATGTCTTTAAATACGAGAACTATTAAAATCTTGAAAACAACCAGCGACATACAAAATACTGATAAATCAAAGCGAACATTTTACGTTTAGGAACTGGCGTGGTAATAAACAATGAATAATGTATTATGTGAGTACTTCGTTATTTGCTTACATAATAACTGCCCCGTGTGGCGACCAATAAACTGCTTTTCGTATCAAATCACGTACATCGCAATGAAGATTCAAGTTCTGCCCACGTAATGGTATGGTATTCGAATAGTTTGCTGCCAACAGTACATACTGTAATTGCATTACCAATGTCATGTGGTACTCGTGACAGCGCGAATTAAAATGGTTCTGTTATGACTGTTACTACGATGATAATAGCTCCACATGTAGTTATCGTCAATAGTACAAAATAGGGTATTTTATCCCTTTTTTGAAAATGTGTCTTAATTTGATCCTAAAGTGATAATAAACTACCAAAATATTTAAAAAAATTATTCGATCGATAAGTGCAATAAAAATGCATTTAAATTTAGTATTTCAAATTTCGAAAACGCTACCCGCCATCTTTTTAGGTTTATAAGCTGTCCTGACGTTACACGGATTGGTAAGCAACGGTGTCTTCTTATTGAAATACATAACAATTTCAATCTATGTGACCTCACAGTCGGAATTAACATGGCGGCTACGATATCATGCATTTTGGATATTTTTAGAACAGATTAAAAAGTAAAATCTTTAAATTGAATTAATAAATTCATTGTATCATTTATAACCTGAAATTAATATTTTTCGATTGCTTATCGCTAATTATTGCATTTTGCAATCCCTATTAAGATCTCGGAGCCTACCACTATTTATGCAATGAAGGTGAGCATAGCTTATGATACTCTCCCGAGATTTTACGTAATTTAAGGTTTCCCCGTAAGTAAAATAAAGATAAAGGATAAATATAAATAAATTAACTAACCGTTAGTTCCAGTGTAGTTTTTGACCAATAAGAAAAAACCTAAATCTCCAATGACATAATTTTGTACCGCATGCATTCATCCCACAATTATCATTATTAGTTTATAACTAAAGCACAAAAATGTAGCTGAAAGTAATTGCTGAAGAACGTTAAATAACGTTAAAGCCATTCTACCTAATTGGGTAAAACCACCGCTATACAAAATACATATAATACCAATTACTTCCAATACGTAGAAATTAGTTTTTCTTTTTGTACCTATGACTGAATATTCACAAGGTTCACAATGCGAACAAGGTCGTGACGACTTCGATATGGGTTACCAGTTCCCACTACTACACCAATTATTATTATTTTCTTTTTTTAATTTATAAAGCGCTTGGCTGCAATGGGACCTGCTAGGAAGTGATGATGTAGCATAAGATGGAACGCGCTTGTCTATCAGATGCCTATTCACTATTAACTTAAAGGTACCTATATTAAAAGTGGAGGGGAAAATTGATGCCGGAAGAGCGTACCATATCCTAGCTTCGAATCAGAAACGAGGAGGTAAATCGCTTCATACGTATTCGCGAAATTTCCCCCACGAACGGGTACATACCTTGACGATACCTTGTGGTATGATAGTAAAGAGGTGAACGAGGAACCAAGTTAAAAATTTCATGGGCACACCCTCCGAAATATTATATCCTATACGTCCATGTATCACATCAAACCCGTAATTTAACAAATGCACTGTCACACGTACGAATGTTGTACCTATTTATCCTCTTTCATGGTGGTAAACACAAAATATCATAAAGATCAAAGGACGAGATTTGTAAGAAATTCTTGTGATTATGATAAAATAGTGGAAAAATGTCGCATTTCGCATGCGGGACTTTTGTTTGTACCACATTTTATTCGAAATTGTTATGAGTCACCAGAAGTTAACAGTTTTACTCTCGTTTAAACGGGATTTCTAAGAGCTCTAAGTAAAAATAAGCTGTCGGAATAATGTCACCGCTAAACAACAACTGAAAATATTGTATCTTATCGGAGTTATGTGCATTTTAAGCAGTTAAATATCACTTGCACTAACAGTGAAACATCGTGAGGAAACCTGCATGCCTGAGAGTTCGCCATAATGTTCTCAAAGGCGAGTGAAGCCTGCAAATCCACACTTGGCTAGCGTGGTAGACTATGACGAAATCCTTCTGATTCTAAAATAATCTCAGAATTCTCAGTAGTGCGCCGGTAATGGGTTGATCATGATGATGATGATGGTGCAATCGTTACTTACCGATAAATATTCGATTGCACCACATCAGTATATTTAAAGAGCCGGAAAAAACATTCAACACAAGAAACGTCATTTTTGTCTCCGGGATAAAAAAATAGATTACAACACAACTTGATGTTCATAAGATATAAAATAACAACATACCTGTACTATTTAATCCGGCAAAACTTTGGAACTCTGCGATGGCTTTTTTCCATGTACTTTCGTCCATTATGTGACCGCTGGAAGGATTTCGTACAGATGGGCTGAGGTAGCCATATTGGGCCAGGTACATCTGGAAGTCAACGTCATAATCAGGCTGCCGCATCCAAGATTGGACATGGACCTTTGTCGAGATGAAGTTTATTAGTAATGGTGCAGGAAAGCGGGCTAAGATTAAGCTGTTAGGTGATTACTGCGTCGACCTAGCATTTTCCTAGTATCAATAACAATAATTAATAAGTAGGTACATTTTACCAGGGTCTGCTTATTATTCGGCTTGAGATACCCTATTATTATTTTGAATTTACTGAGACTGTTATCAAGACCAGGGAGTTTTAATTTTGTTTTTCAAATAATATACTTAGTTGTAATTACTTTTATTTATTTAAATAAATACTATAATACCTAGATAAATTATTCGTTATATTTTATTTTTATTGTTGTTGATCACTTAGAAAATCAACTTCGTCGAGTAAAGCAGATGGTACTAACAGACACGGCTTTGTTTGCAAGGAGCGCTATGGAAAATAATGGCTATACATTCATGGCGGAATTTCCTTTAATTACGGAACCCGTACTATCGCATAACAGACTATGAATAACCCCTAGCACATGAGTAATGCTAATGAAAAAAACCGGCCAAGTGCGAGTCAGGCTCGCGCAATGAGGGTTCCGTACTACAGTCGTATTTTTTCGACATTTTGCAGGATAAATCAAAAACTATGATACATAAAAATAAATAAAATCTGTTTTAGAATGCACATGTGAAGACGTTTCATATGATACCCCACTTGATATAGTTATATTACTTAGAAAATTGAAAATACTAATTATTAGTTCATGACTACAATTTAATTTTTTTTGTGTGATCTAACCCTAAATTCATGGTTTTCAGATTTTTCTCCAAATGTCAGCTATAAGATCTACCTACCTGCCAGATTTCATGATTCTAGGTCAACGGAAAGTACCCTGTAGGTTTCTTGACAGACAGACAGACAACAAAGTGATCTGTGATCCTATAAGGGTTCCGTTTTTCCTTTTGAGGTACGGAACCCTAAAAACACTACTGCTTGATGCAGACACTATAAATATTATATATATTTTGTTTGTTTTCCTTATTTGTAATTACTATTTAAATTACAGCACGAATATGATCCACATTAGGTAGAAACTAACTTTAAAGACGTTACTAACTTAATTTTACTCTATTCAGTGTTAATAGCTCAAGTGAAAAATTTAGTTCTGTACAAAAAATCTACCTGAAATTGATTTAGCTTATGTCGTTCAAAACACCTTATTTACGGTTTCTTTGAAATAAACCCAATAAATTACATCACTCTCCTATCCGTCATTGACCTGTAGGTATTAATAGTAGTACCTAGGTAAAATAGAGGTCAGCGATATCCCACCACATAAACATAAGTCGTACATGCATGATGTGGCATTTAACGATAAAGTACCTACTTTTTTAAATAAAATATTATATTGATGCAATTTTTCAAATGAAAATACAATAAACAAAAATACCAAACTTATTCTAGAACATAAAAATTACAGATCGAAAATATCATCTAAACCACCGCAACGAGGCAGGGTGCCCAGAACGCTGGCAGCGTTACCTCGTTGAATGGCCAGACTAATATGCTGACCGAGGTAACTGCCAGCCCTCCGGTCCCCCGTGGATTCCGCGAGACGGGATGAAAGGTCCTTAAAAAAGGATCTAGCATCCTCGCCCCACGAACCCATGGTTAATTAAATTAGATTCACTTTATTTAAGTAAATCTTTCAGTATCTAAGATAACTCTGAAAAAATATAGGTATAGTCAAGACAAATACCTAGTTTATTGCCAAAGACCAAATTCAGAATTAGAAAGGTTGCACGATTGAAAAAGCGAACTATAAGTAGTTCATCAATTTAGTTTTTACAATGTTAATTACATCTGCACAATTCAATAAAAAAATCTGTAGAGAGAAGCCATTATTTATACTAACAACCAATGATATTAGAAGAAAATAGGTAGATACGTTATACGCGGACCGCAAGTGGCACGTTAAAACTAAGCTAATTAGCAAACCTGAGCTCAGTCGCCCGCTGGCGTCGCGCTATCGATGACGTCGTTGATAGTAATGTGTATTTTGTTTTCGTCTCCCAAAACAACCGAAAATGCCGTCGTGTGTGATGAGATTCTGCACAAACTACACAAGCAAGGTTTCCAAAAGTCAAGGAATCACATTTCATTCGTAAGTAAAACTATTTCTTTTATATAATTCGTATTTTTCACTTATTTAACAATAACAAACTCGTGCACGTTCGTGTAAAATGCAACTCATTGCAATTTGTACCTTATGTCACATGCCATAAGTACGTATCAAGTTATCGTTGTACGTATTTTAAAGTTTCCGATCAAAGAATATAAAATAAACAGATAGGTCTCTTCTGAGTATTGACAATTCAAATAGTGTGCATATTTCCTGTTTTAGGGAAGGATAAATTAACTATGGTCTAACATCTTTTTACGGTCCACTGCTGGGTCTCTTCATACAATGAGGGAATTTTGGCTATGGGTATGTAGATTGTGTAATAGTAAATATTTTCAAAAATAAAAAATATTTTCATTTCACATTTTATTCCTTTACCTACCTTCCCGCGGCTTCGTCCGCGTAAAATTTAGTAATTTTATTTCGACTTCTTTTCCATGTATGGGAGCCCCCTTTATTTAATTTAATTTAATTTTTATTATTTTTATTATAGCGGCAATAGAAATACATTCTGTGAAAATTTCAACTGTCTACCTATTACGGCTTACGAGATACAGCCCGCTGACAGATGGACGTACAGACAGCGGAGGCTTAGTAATAGGGTCCCGTTGGCACCCCTTGGGCACGGAACCCTAAAAACGAGCGGAACCGCGGGAAAAAGCTAGTTCGTAATATATTAAATACCACAGTATAAGGTTTTTATTTTACTATACAACTACAGTGTAGGCATAAATCGGCATTAGCCGAAAAGACTTTACTGTTTTTTTTTTCTTTGGAGTTTCTAGTTTACCGTCTCGTCCCGTCTCTTTTACGCTCGCATTATTAGGCATATATCCGTCCTTCTTCCACTCTTCTGTGCAGGACGAGGTAGTGCAAAATATAACCGTCTCTTTTTCGTGCGCAACTGAAGCTGATGTTATTAGTTCACCGTCCTTTACTCTCTGTTGTGTGAGGTTAAAATACTATCTATGCGATTATGTGTGTTGAGTCTTTCGGCGCTGACGCAGCGTGCCATTAATAAACATCGAATTTGATATAAGTAACCTATCTACCTCATTTTCTTCTAATATCATTGCTAACAACAGAGCCTAGTAATCAAATCATTACCACGTATAATGTAACTATTATTATTATATGACAACAAGTTATCGCTATTGAAATACAAATAATTGATGAGCAAGAAATCTTCCGACAAGATAAACAATAGAATGGCAGTAGGTAAGTGTTTAAGATTAAAGAAGCACGCTATAACGAGATTATCAAGATTCAAAGATTAACCTATAAAACGTCACCTGTCGTTATCGAGAGCTCAATACATAGTTTTTAGTGTTTATTACAATGAAATACCTCGGCTATATAATAGAGAGAGAGAGCCATCGCGTGCCAGACCTTCGTTATTTTATAAAAGCTGAAAGTTTATCTGCGTGTTGTTCCCAATACTGGGAGGAACGTTTGTTTGGATGAACCCCCTGCCAGACAGCCAAAGTTTAAAAGGGTGTCTGGCAGGGGAATGCCACGACACTTAGTGTCTGGCAATGCATGACGTGATTTCTAATACTATTCTGAAGAAAATTTAAAACTTAGACTTTATAATTTGACGTGAGATTTTGTACACCTTTATTACCTGTTATCTCCCAAAGCCACCATGATCCAAACAAACATCCAAACAAACGTTCCTCCCTTGAAAATATACACTGGAGCTTTGTAGTGTTTAGGGTGTACCTACCTATTTATTAAGTCATATTTTAAGTTTTTGCTAATTATAAACTATTCAAACAAACACAAAATGGTTAATTTTGAAAACACGATATACTTACTTACTTATGCAAACATTTGCAACATTGTTTTTATTCTTCATAAAGGTATACTTAAATGAATAAAAATTGGAAAGCGGAGAAATGTTTTACACAGGGTAACTGAAGAAACCAGTACCAGCATCACTGATCTTTTACAACAAAGATTACCTGGAATGGGTAATCTTTACACATTATAGTATATCATACAAGCGCAAGGTTACCCCCATTGTTTACTATAGACACCTTTAGATAACTAGGTGTGACGAAGGTATCGAGCAAAATGGTTCTTCGTTCTTTTACGTACTAAATAACCCATATTATAAATTGCGAAAGTAAGTATGCTTGTTTGTTAGTTTGTCCTTCCATCACGTCGCAACGGAGCAACGGATGGATGTGCAAAATGCATGCCTATCACATGGGAACCTCATTTCAATGAATCTGGACTTATTAAATTACATTTGTGCATGTAAATTAATAGGTATTATTTATTTATTTGGTGTATTTTGTGTTTATAAATTGTTATTTGACAAAAAAGACTTGTCGACGAAAGATCTATAGGTACATTTGCCGTAAGATTTGAAGCTTTGTCAAGTAAAATTTTATGGCACACAAACGCAGGTATTATTTTGCGATCGTTCACCGCAGCTCAATAGGGATGCAAGTTCAAGTCGAAGCCGGCCTTGGGTGCGCGTGCGCCGAATAGTAATCCATGCAACCCGTCTGGCACCGACGCTCTTTGTCTCTTCTGTGTTTCTGTATTCATATTGGGAAATAACCTCAATATAGAATAGTTCACTTGTTAGTAGTTTTTGCACTTTACACTCTAAATGAGGAAAATCTAAGGGAAAAATTGTCTGCGATGCATAAAAACCGGTTGGCGTTGCTTGGCTTGATAATCGGCGCGATGTCGCATTTGGACGCTCCTTATTAAAATTACGCTGCTTTTTACGTGCGCCAGTTAAGTAATCCTTTTTATACATTAAAAAAATTAAGACTTTAAAGTGTAAGTAAAATACTATAATAAAAATCTCCTTGTTCAGGTGAGAATAGTTTTATTAATCCTAACCACCTTACCATCTATAGGTGATCTATAGGTATCAACTATCAAATTTTCTAACTTACCGTACCTACAATACCTAAGGTAAGGCGTGTTAGATATATTTCTCTGTCTTAAATAATTTAACCAGTGCAAGAGTATGAAAAGGATCGTCAAATGCTAACATGTTGCGTAAATACACTGTGTTTTATGTTGAAAAAATATTAACAGCAAATTGACATTGGTTTGGAACTCCCATGCCGCATAAAAATAGACGTGTAATATGTACCATACATCTTCATCAACGCTCGCAAATATTTTATGCAAACAGGTAGGTATGCCCTTTTCACAGACTAACTACATGAAATATTGAGCCTGCAAACATTAAACCAACACGATAATTTTAAAGATCAAATTGTAGAGAACTAAAAACAGGCACCAACTTTTATTTTCGGCGGAAGAAAACCCCCCGACTTCCCTACAAGTTGTTCTGCCGTCATGCACGGGCTAAAACAACCAATTTTATTCTTGTCTTCCAGATCAACTTGAAGCTACAATTGCATTATTTCGTGCGATAATTCGTATACAGTACTACTGTATTAAAATAGGCCATTTTTAGGGTACCCTACCTCAAAAGGAAAAGCGGAACCCTTATAGGATCACTTTGTTGTCCTTCTGTCGGTCTGTCAAGAAACCTACAGGGTACTTCCCGTTGACCTAGAATCATGAAATTTGGCAGGCAGGTAGGTCTTATAGCAGAAATTCTGGGCAAAATCTAAAAACCCTGAATTTGTGGTTACATCACACAAAAAAAATTAAATTGTGGTCATGAACTAATAATTAGTATTTTAAATTTTCGAAGTAAGATAACTATATCAAGTGGGGTATCATATGAAAGGGCTTTACCTATATATTCTAGAACAGATTTTATTTATTTTTATGCATAATAATTTTTTAATTTATCATGCAAAAAGTCGAAAAAATACGACTGCAGTCAATGATATTAGAAGAAAATAGGACTGCAGTGCGGAACCCTCAGTGCACGAGTCTGACTCGCACTTGGCCGGTTTTTACTTATTTTATTAGCCATTTTTCAGGCCACTTTGATGTAGCCACTACCTACTAGCCGTTGACAAAGAAAACCTATAAAGATGAATTACGTTAACAATAATGCAATAAACGCACTGAAACTCTTTTAAGGGCCACAGCAGCCACGAAGCTTGCATCGAAGTGCATCGCGTTTTGCCAAGTTGTTACGTTCCATCGCTGCATTGAAATCGCGAATCGCTGATGATAAAAGCTTCGTGTCTGAAATTCTTTAATGCAAAGCTGTAAACTTGAGTTCAACACACTATTAGCTTCAATATCAAACAACACGACGTAAAACAGAAAACAAAACAACTAAATCTACTAATGAAGTGCTATGTAAATGGACTATGACTAATTTTACCAGTTTTCGGTTGTATTATATTATGCCTTTGGCCGACAATGAGGGGCGATGACTCCTGACAAATGCAGGCTGCAGTTGAATAATTACTGACTGTCAGTGACAAGATTTGTAACAGTAAATTTTGTTAACATTCTCTTCTCTTATCAGATGTGAGCCTTTAATGTTTGCTTACATGTTGTCTGTTTATTGCGGATTGTAAAGGTGAACGTTATCAAATGATCTTTTTTATCCTTAGTATATTATTATTACAGCTTGTTGTAACGTCTTGGATAGTTGTGTAGAATAAATAGTTCTATAGCTAATAGGTAACACCCAACATACCTAGTAACAATACAGAAAGTAACTACGGGTAAAGCTTTAATAAACTTTCTCTGGGCAATAACAAGTATGCTTTTGTTCGTAGATTTTTATTGTAACTAACAACTCCCAGTGCAGTATTTAAATCACGTGATTTGTATTTTGTAGATTACATCACAGAACTCTAAATGAGGTAATAGAAATGGTATCTGAATCTCTTGTAATTAACAAGAGGACCGTATATCACCAATTTCCATCCAGGAGACGAACAGAGGCTACGTTTTATCCCGGAAAATCGAAGAGTTCTCACGGGATTTTAAAAACCGATACCTAACGCAGACGACGACTTCGCGGTATTGTCATAAGTGGAACTTATGATAAATACAATTAATCTATATCTAAATATAAAAAGAAAAACTTGGCATGCAGATAGCAATTATTACGTAGACATCCGTTAATAAAGGATTTTTGAAAATTCAAACCCTAAGAGGGTAAAATAGGGGTTTGAAATTTGTGTGGTCCACGCGGACGACGTCGCGGGCATCAGCTTGTCACAAAAGCGACATGAGACATAGCTACCTCGTTATTAAATCGGCAACAAGAAAGTCCGAATGTAATGAATGCAAAGACGTTTGTCAAGGTGGTGTAAAATTTGGCACAACCGTATCGGGGTCAGTGTGTCCTTGTAACGGTCGGAGGCTGCGCTTGCGTCTGAGATCTTTATATTATCGCAAAACACCCGAAGCAATTAGGTACGTATTCCATGTTGCTTTCTTTAAAACATAGTTGGTGAAATTTAAACTCAAAAAACCACTTCTCTCTTGACTTTATTTAATTTATTAGATACAATTAGTGCATTTGTGAGATTTAATCTATTGAACATCGAAATGAGCTAACACGCCGCATAGCCAAGATTATTTTGTACAGTAGGTATAACTAGACTAACCTCATACATAAACGTGACTGTCAAAAGCCATACTCCAGACATAATAAATGTGAGGCGTAAAAACACCTAATTTATATAGTATGTAAGTGTGCGTTTAAAGAACCTCGTTACGAGAATGAAACTGTCCTGCAATTTCTGTTAGTGTCCAGTTTGAAATCGTAGAGAAAAGAGCCGATTGACGTTTTTTTTTATAATGAAGCAATTTCAAGCAAGTGGGAGTACTTATTGCTTAGGTAGGTACTCAACTCGCACTTGTCTGGTTTTTGTTCTTATTGAACAGGCACGCTTTGTATCAATAAAAATAAGAGGATAAAAGTCGAGTGTTTCCAGTTTGAACGATTAGTTACCAACGAGGCGTGATGATTGGGCCGTTGCTTGTCCCCAAACTTCAAATTTACATAAGGAAATGTGTTAATGCCTTCTTTACACGGTTTCAATAAGAGCCGTCTCGCTGTTACGAAGATATAGTTTACTTTGTGGGGTTTCCTATCTTCAGAGAAAAAAGGAACCCTTATTCCTATAAAGGTTCCTATAGACAGACATACAACGAAGTGATCCTTCACTTCGTTGTATGTCTGTCTATCGTATTTGTCAAGACATGTAAAGGGAATCAAAAACTATAGGATACTTTCCTTTGAATCTTGTATAGCAATGTTTTGTAGCACAATTAAAAAATCCGAAAACTGTATGTTGTTTTATTTTTTGTACTATGGTAAGGAACCCTTCGTGTGCGAGTCCGACTCGCACTTGACTGGTTTTTTCTTGAGGAATGTATATAACAGTATTAACATTGAGTTTTTAATTACATCAATCGATGTAACAAATTATTACATTACAGATTATTTTAGTTACGCGTAGTGTTTGTAATGTCGTTAGCTGAGTACCTATGTTCTTATTATGAGCAACGACCTTTAGAACTAGTTGCTCTGAATTATAAGTTAGGAATTATGACTAATCCATACAGTATGCAATAGTACCTATATATAAGACCAAGTGCGGTGTAAGATTTATAAAAGATTAATTTATGTAAATGAGAAAAATGTAAATATTAATATTTTATGATACAAATAAGAAATAGCATACCTATTTATTAAAAAAATCCTATTGCGAAAAAAATAAGTCTTAGTAAGATTTTTAATTTTTAATTTAATTGGATCCATTCCGTCATCAGCATGAAACTGATGTACCTAACTGCTTTACATTTTAGGAAAATTTAGATCTATGAAATTAACGACCAAGTGAAAGTTTTTTGAAATATAAAAAAACCCCAAACATAAAAACAAAAGTATAACTTGTAAAAGGCAAAAAAAAGAAAAGCACTTCCTTTAATCCCTTTGTTTTTAATTATTAGTATCTACTCAGTGCGTGAATCACCTACGAGTATGTTAATAATCGTATTACGCTTCTATCGAAGGCATTGCGAAAGAGATTACCTATTTACTAGTTACTATTTTCACTATCACTACAATCGTATCGTAGATAGCACATGAATGAAATTTATCGCATCAATCACTGTTCCCTGATAAAATTAATTTGGAGCTTCCATCAATTTACATTTTGAAATGAACGCTCATAAAACACTAGAAGCTAAGAACCCAGTATTTTTCAAGCTTAGTGCTATTCATATTACCCGAGACACCGCGTGAATTTAAGTTATTACATCCCGTGGGAACTCTTGATACCCGTGATTTTCCGGGATGAAATATGGGTTAATTCAGGTTATACCTAAGCTATCTCCATTCCTCAGCCAAATGGGTTTAGTCATTGTGACTTGAAGGAGTAACAAACATCCAAAAATTCAATCTTTCACATATGTATTTATGTATTATTATATTTGTGTTGGATATCATTTGATGCGATGCAACAATTGTCTAACGTAATATTTGGTAGATAACTTTTTTTATGTTCATGGGACGTCAATACAGTTTTTAATTAAATACTTACTTAGTAAATTATTTATTACTTCAAAGAGGCAGCAATTTTCATAGCTAAACAATCAATTTGCATATATTACACAAAATATTATGCAAGGCATGTTGGTAAACACGTGGAGAAGTACAAAGTTATTAGGTGATTATACTAAACGTGCATTGTAAGTTATATGCTTTATCACAGATTATATTAAAATGTCGCAATAATTAGAATACACGAGACTATGCCACCTTTAAATTTATTATCTAATTGAATCTTTGATAGGCTCCAGAAGTATTACAGTCTTTACGGGCAAGGTCGATTTGCAGAACAACCAGACTTAAGGCAATTTCATCATCATCAACAACTCATCACCGGCCCACTACTAAAAACAGGTCTCCACTCAATGAGTAGGGTTTAGGCCTTAGTCCACCACGCTGGCCAAGTGCGAATTAGCAGATCTCGCACACCTTTTAGAACATTATGGGGAACTCTCAGGATAAATTATTCTGAGGCAATTTAGGCAAAGTCATTTGCCTTTCTCCTAAATAAGCTTCAAGCCTTCGGAGCCTGTTTTTATTTTGAATTGCGTATTTTAGTATAAGTAGGTGTTAATTAAGTTTTCTATTTAGTCCGTCAATGAATTAAAAATTAATGTTCAAATTTCCTATCAATGACCTGTAGACACTCTGAGCAGGAAAGCCTTTAAATTTGAAATCGTTGATTTGAGAATGTGGGGCAGCGCTCTATAATCTGTTCTATCATCTGGTCTTCCTCGTCTCAGATGGCGGTAAGCTTTCGACCCCATCTGTGCAGGAGATGTTAGTTCCCCTGCCTTGTCGTTAGTTTATTCACTCGGTTATTTGGACCACAAATATCGAAGAAGAAAGCTTGTACTAGGACCCTAGGACTAAAAAGCCAGCAATTTTTAGTTACCACTTTTTCGCGACTGGGTTTGTTTTTGTTTTGCACATCTCTCTATGGTTACATCATGAGTAATTAGAATTCCTTACTTATCAATTCATAATAACACTTATTGTTGCCCTGTGCCCGTATTGGGTGATGTAAAAAATTATATTAAGTCGATGACACGTCATATTCTAGGAAGTATGCAACTGTTTTAGATTTAGCCAACCGTGGATAGGATAGCCTTTGGAAGATTGAGACACGTGCAAAACACGTGCGAATATTCATAACGACTTCCTCGTCATTTGAAATTCTATCATCTCCTCATAAAAGTCACAAAATCAGGTTGCGTTTTATCAATATCCTATAGCAGCGGTAGGTAACGTGCTTTCACGTGAAAGTGAAAAGTCAACGCAATTTAGATACATACTTTTTATTTACGTACATACATAATACATATTATATTTAAAAGTTCGTGAAAGTTTCAAGACCTACATTTATTGATTACGCGAGACCTAGACTAAAGTTGAATAATTAAGAAAAAAACTTGAATATCCATAGAATTAAAACAGATAATGTAGAATCATTGTCTTGAATTATATTTTTATCTAAGTAAATAAAAGTTTTCAATTTAGATACATACTTTTTATTTACATACATACCTACATCTAAATAAAAGTTTTCAAATTGTATTGTATGAAACGGGTAGGTACATACCACGATATGTCGTTAAATCACGAAGTAAGCTTAAAATCATTAGTTTAAAATTGTCCAAAGCTGCCACTGTAACATTGTTGTGATTTAAACATAAAAAACAATACAATATGTAGATATATAAGTAACGAGCTCCTATAAATTACCGACATTATGTTTGAAAATAGGTTATGCGTGTAAATGGGGTGATCATTACTTGCATTGTATAAATAACATACCTACACGTGTATTTGTACATTTGAGACGCAAAATATAAATGGGTGGAAAAGATTTCGCTATGCCATAGCGAAGCTCGTGGCTTCTATAATATTTGTGGCATAATTGGATCATTCACGTGAAGCGATCGATGATTTACTATACAATTATCTTGTAAACAATGACCTACGCATTCGAAGTGCACATGTTTTACTACGTGCCAGCAAATTCTTTACGTGTGTAAGGGAGTTATTAGTTTTATAGCAAGCAGAGAGGCTGAGAAGTGAGAGCTTAATTTAATATAACAGTAATTTAAGTCAAGTAACCTCAATGTTGTGAGTTTCAAGGAACGCAGCTCTTAATTTATTCATTTTTTTCTAATTATATCGATTGACAAGGTTAATTTGTTTAATGCGTTTTTAATTTAGGTATTTAGATGGACGACTAATCCTGCTACTTGCAGTCCAAATCATTTAAAAGGGTACATATTTTTTTTAGGAAAATAGTCATCAATTCAAAATGGAAGACGGTTAAAAATAGTTTTTGTAATTATTTAACTACTTTTTGTAAATATTTCATTCATCGTTTTGAGCGATTAAATAATAATGTTTTGTAAAAAAGGATACGAAAATAATGCCTATATGGTTTTTAAAATCCATTGCATAGTTAGGACATTTGTTGACATTATAACATGAGGCAAGTAGTTGTTAACATGGAATACATAATAAAATCTGAGAATCTTTGTAAAAATGAGATCGGTACGCGATATACGCAATAGAAACAAGCTATTAACCTCGCATCGGATTGTCAGGTTTATAATGTTTATTACTATTTTATTCAAATAAATGAGGTTAGTTTAAAAACAACTGAGCGATGACTCCTCGCAAAGCCTTTGGAACATAACATTGTTTGCAGCAAGCTTAGAGAATAAATAAAACAGCAATGTTTAGGTATTGTTCACAGGTTTTTCTTTGTACTCGTCCAATATGAGTAAAAGTTTTTAAAAAGTGATTTAAAAAGCACTGAAGAATCAAAACTTTTAGTGTAGGTACTTTTTTGAAGTTGTTAAATGATGAATAGTATAGATAGGACTCTTTGATTTTCCGGGCTAAAAAGAAGCGTTGTGGATGCAACTATAACTTTTACAAAATTTCGTTAAAGTCTTAAAACGGATGGGCCGTGTAAAGGAAATAGTCAGACATACTTTTGCATTTATAATATTTGTAGGTTTAAGGATTATAGGTGACTTTTCAGTGTCACAAGCAAACAGGTGGCCCCTATACCGTGGCCATGACCATATCACTTTATCCGCGCATGCAACAGATAATTGGCAGTAATTAATCACAATTACATGGTGATTGACAAAACATTAAAATAGAATCCGTAGCGTGTGAACTAACATTTTCCGTAGAGAGTATTTTTTTCTCGGTTGCCCTTTGTCGACTGAACTCACGTTTGCTCACGTGGAGCCATGTTGCTAATAATAATTGTAGGCTAATCATCTCCTGACTTCTTACACGCGCAATAAATTTATTGTGTGGGGTCAATAATTAGTGGAAAAGTGTACCTAAGTAAATACTTTAACTAAAGTATTACTTACTTTAACTAAAGTAACTACTAGCTAGCTGATCACCGCGTCTTCGTGCGCATATTTTTTTTAAATTTATATTTATTTACATTTTATTATTGTAACTCACGATTCAAAAGCATTTTTAATAGTTTTTTAAATAAAATTCTATTTGGATCAGCTCAAACTACTGCTCTGTGTCTTAAAACTCATGTTATAAAATATATAGGTACTTAGAAAAAAATCCATACATTTAGAGGTTTCTTTAGACCACATTGAAATTCCTCAATTAGTTGAATTGAGGATTTTCAGAAATTCCATCACAGTGAAACAGGGTCAGATCAGCTAGAACTCAGGAGGTACATAAAATAGATTAAAAATCTAATATATAAAAATCAGATAATGTGTGTGTGTAATCCTTACCTATGCGTTCGCGCATCGTTCATCTGATTGAGTTGATTGACACGTCTTAATATGTGAAGGTTTTTGGGATAAATTCCACTGACACATACAAAGCGATTCGCATCCTTGTTTCTGATTCAAATCGCTAGGATATGGAACGCGCGTCGGCATCAGTTTTCCGCTCCTTCTAGTCAAGAGTGAATAGGCATCTTCTAGGCAAGCGCGCTTCATCTTAGGCCGCATCATCACTCGCCAGCAGGTCTGAGTGTCGTCGTCTGATTGCAGCCAAGCGTTAATAGTATCATCAACGCTGATGAACGTACGATAGATGGTGCGCGAGTCGCATTACTACGCATGGCGTGGCTAGTAGATTATATTATAACATGGAAATATCGTATTGTAGAGTTGTACTATTTTGTCTTGACAGAGAAGATGCAACAATTGGCTGTAATTTCCTATATTTACCCTAGAGCGGACTTCATAATAAAATTACGATAAACGACAATAGTTTAGAGTAATGATTGAGCGTCAAAGCGAACAATGAAAAGCGATCATCAGAGGACGGTGGCCGTGGCGCGCGTGTTGAAGGTCGCCGCCTGCTTCCTGCGTGCGTGACGAGCATGCGCTGCCACAAGCCTGCACACCTCATAATGATATATCACTAAGCCTATATGCTATAGACCAAAGTCGAAACAGCACAGCAGTTGCCTGGTAAAGACTCACTCGACTAACTAACCAAAGCTACCTAAGTATATAACGATTATGATATGGCTGTAAATCTTGGGCATGAATAAACACAAAAGTAAAGAATAAGCTCATACTATCATGCGAGAGCGATCATGGGAGAACGGTGATAGCCTAGTGGTTAAGACGTCAGCCTTCTATTCTGGAGGGCCGGGGCACACAATCCAATCCCGGGCACACACCGCTAACTTTCAGAGTTATGTGCGTTTTAAGAAATTAACTATCACTTGATTTAACGGCGAAGGAAAACATCGTAAGGATAGCTGCATGCCTGAGGTGTGTAAAGTCTGATTTGCACTAGGCCAGCGCGACGGACTATGGCCTTCTCATCTGATAGGACACCCATACGCAGTAGTGGGCTGGTGATGGGTTGATCATAATGATCATGTTAGAACAGCAAATTTTTCAAGAAGATCCATAGACCAACCAGAATAAGAGGACATAGGAAAATCCAGAAAAATTATCTGGTAGCTAAATTAAATGTGTTTGGAGAGACTGAATCGTTGCCGGAATTGCTGGGTTGGACATCTACAAAAATATGGGAGAGGATCTTGTTATGAAAAAGCCCAAATACTTAGGTCGTCTATTTGGGAAACATCCTGTTGGATCTATTAAAAGCTTTTGCACTGCAAGAACATTTTGAGCTGTTAGTTAGATACATATAATTTAAAAAAATCGTAAGCGCACACGTTTCCGACTTGTTTCGTTGTTCGCTTTTTGAACATCGCATTTAAATACTGTAGGTAGTAAGTAGGCACATGTTCATTACGGGCGTACCATCGAGGTTACCCGGTCGCTTTTTGTACACAGAAACCTATTGTCGGATGATTCCGGTCACATCAACGTCGATGCTATTTTCAGAACATATTTTTACATTAGATACTAATCCTGTTTTGCCGCGACTTCTTTTTATTACACGGGTTTTCAATGGGAACAAAAACAATAGAAATTTACTTAGGTTATAAACTCTATAAAATGAAACTTTTAGGCGAAACATCTTTCTTTAGATTCCCACATATAATTATTATACCCAGAACTCTTTTTAAAGTTATACATGTCACAAATTTGTGAAGAATAATAATTATATTTTAGAACAGAAAATGACTATACCTTAAATGTAACGATAGTGGCTTACGTGAAACAACTAAACACATATACAAATTCCTTAAATTCACATCGTATTACTTATCTCATCTTCTGCGAAATACTTAAAACATTCATTTCCCAGGAGTAAATTCGTGACTAGGGTTAAAGACTTGTTTGGCGGTTTAGTGTTCTTCAAATAATATTTTTTGCCCGTTTATCTCTGGGTTGGCACGCCGTGGTGCGATTGCGAGATACCAAGTCTCTTGTTTCCATAGCTCATAACAAGAAGGTGACTGAAGTTTACTGTTACTTATGCTTAACGTGTATTCCAAAAGCTTAGAGAATGGAGAGATTTAAATAATTGCATGAAACAATAGACATCGCAAATGATAAATCTCCTGTATTGAGGAATCTTTAACGTTTGCGCTTTCCATACATAAAAGTGTTAGTACAAAGCATTTATACGCTATCCTACGTCCTGAGAGTTCATTGTTCTAAACGGCGGGCGGCGTAGGAAATTTTACGAGAGATGTCCGCTGTATGGAACATGCGTCGAATTTTTATATCGCATTAATTGTACATGTTGTAGAGTGATAAAAACAAAGAACATCAGTTCCTCGCACTTTTGCTGGGGCCATTGTTCCTGCGCAGGTATTTGATGGGAGAATGACCCCCTGTATAAGGGTTCGTTATTCATAACAGTACCTATTGAAAATGGCAGGAAATGGCTTCCTTGCGGTGAAGCAACAACGGCACGGTATTCACGTGATTGCAAGGTACAATGACCTATAAAATTTGAACCCTGTATCCCAGCAAAAACAATGCTGGCAGCCTGAATAATTTCGTGACTTGATTTATAATTCTTCAAATCGTATCCTAGTAACCGTTTGAGCATTTCAATACTTTTGATGTCAATTGAGTTCATTTCCAAGCTCTCGACCTCTTGAGCTCTCGGACCAAGGAAAATTATGTTCCTCGTTTTTAGAGCCCTTTTATTATTTACCAGTTTTGCAAGGCAGATAGGGAAGTGCTGTATTATTTTTCGTATGAATTTATTTAAAGTATTGGTTGAGCCCATTCCCGTCTTCGGACATCATTGTAAATATTTTGGGTGTTAGGTAGGAGGTATTCATCTGTGCACAGTGCAATTATAAGAACATAGACTAAATAAGAACCTATGCGGAAAACCCTGGGGAAAATTATACAGTTTTTCCGTCCAATGAAACTATCATTTTGATCAATTAAGAACTGTTCATAGGTCTAAAGTTGCCTATCATGCTGGCAACCGGTTTTAATTTTATGAGCCATAGAATATTTTAAATATGCTATTTATGATCCACTTTATTTTTAACTAGATGATACCCGCGACTTCGTTTACGTCGATTTAGGTTTTTGAAAATCTCGTGATCAATTAAAAATCTTTCATTTTCCGAGATAAAATCTATCTCTTATGTCCATCTCCAGGATGCAAGCTGTCTTTGTGCAAAATTTCGTCACAATCGGTTTAGCTGTTGAGCCGTAAAAACGTAACATATTTGCATTTATAATATTCCTAAGATAAGATTTCTCGGACATCAACAATTAAAACAATATCAGTACTAGTTTACTAATATTTTTCCATGGGAGGATGTAGGGGCCTAAAGTTTAGAGACTAAACCATAACGGGATACCGACAACGTCGAAATCCCGCCGTCTATACACAACCCCATAATGAACAGAGCAAATAAACTACTTACTTAATTAAAATGGTCATGTGATATACCTACTACCTACCTATTGTCATTTAGTTATTTATTTTTATTGTATTTTAGTTTTAAGTTTATATATTGTATTGGGTTTATACCTTTAAATAAAGAAAGAAAGAATAATAACGGCGGTTAGCCACTCATCCGATCCGAGTCCGTGAAAATACGTTCCTTCTTAGAATAACAACCCGCGTTCCTTTTTGTTTTGTATGGTAGCTTATGACATATTATGTCGTAGATATTTTTTATATCCGTATTTTCACGAATTCGGATCGAATGAGTGCGTGATCGCTGAAAGGCATGGTTAAGTAACTATAATATAGTGTTACACTAAATTTTTCATTTCCGACAGATTTTACTTTTAACCGCTTTTCCTTTTAAGCTTCATATTTATTACATGTTAGAATATGAAAACTAAGCAGGTCAGTAGAGCGCTGATTAACCCTGACATAGTGTTACGAGTAGCTTATCACATTTAAGCTGTAATTCGAATACATACAGAAAAACTCATTACAGCACAGCCTTGCTAGTATGACAACAGTTTAGTAAGAAGTAAGAATCGACTATAAACGAATTACATTACAATACACTTAGCACTGAAATGATGCTATGAAATTCTGAAACCAGATGCCTTTTGAACCAACATAATATTTTGTTTTACTCAATTTCGCACCTCTGTTAAGAGAGCGACATAAAAAATTACATATTAAATGAATGAGCCAAATTGTGCATTTGTATGATCAAGTGCACGCCGAAATCTATGCACTTGTACTAGGCACTTTTTTGAGTCATACTTCTATGCCTTGAAATATTTCTTGATAATTATTCTACTGAATTGGACTTAAAACTTGTTCATCTTCGATTTCTTGATCACGATTAGGTTCGTAGTCTCAAAACAGAAAAATATAAAAGGTATTCTATATCATGCCTATAATATTATAAATTAAGTAGGTATATGAAAGTTTGGATATTTGTTACTTAATTACGCTAAAATGCTAACCGACTTGGATAAAACTTAGAATGGAAATCAATTACAATTAACCTAACTTAGAACATCGTACTCTTTCTCCCGGAAAATCAAAGAGGATTTTTAAAAACCTATATCCACGATATGACCTAGAATTTGTTACTTATCGATGATATCTTGATTCACATACCACTTTATTGTATTATAAGCCAGTTGCCAGTTGGTAATTAATTCAATGTCATGTAATGACCTGTTATACGCACGCTCTTTAGGTAATACGCGATATTTACAGGCTCTATGGCCTAGAACTTTGTACGAACTAGGGTTCCCACTTTCAATTTATTGATGACAAATTAGCGTTTCACAATGAACTTTCCACTATAATTTTTTACTGTTACTAACTACTTCTGGACTATCATATAAAATGCTAGCATAATAATAATCAAAACCCAAGCATAATCATTGCGACAACGCTTTCTCGCGGCTTTTGCAAGACATTGTCGATACAAAAGTCTCAAGAAAACAATTGTCGCACTAATAATTTGTACTTGGGCTGATGTTTGTCTGTAACACAGATCTCCTAGCCACCTGTCCCACAACCTTTTTTTTCGGTAGTTGTTGAGTATTTTATTGAAAAAGAAACAATAAGGAGTATGTAAACTACCGATAATACTTTCGAATGAATTTACGACACAGACAGACTTACAAAATTGCTAAAATAAATAAAACTACTATTTCTTGGCGATTCTGTTCTATTATTCAGTTATATATGTATCACCAGCGACAACCCTTGGCTTCTGCTCTTGAAAATATAGGCATTTTTTTATTTCCCATCCCATGGGAATTTTGAAAAATCCGGTCTTAATATTTGTTTACATTATAATATAATTATGTACCTACCCAGGATTTGGGCTGAGCGTGAATGAGTCCTTCATGACTTTTCTTTTTATATTTAGATTTAATGACCCAAAACAATTTTCTAATGTAATATGTTATTTGTTGTTATTTATGTTTCACATGAGTAAAATAAAGTGGAAACCCTACGAGAATTGTTGCAAGCAGTGAATCATAGCGCGTTCGAATTGTTCTCAGAAAGCATCGAGTTTATGGTCGTTTCCTTCTGAACCCTAGCAATAAGTAGGCATTCTTGCCCCTGAGTCACGAAACCAGCGGAACCACTTCTTTTCCGGACTATACGGTATTCGAAAACAGGTTGTAGAACATTTTTATGCAACCGCATTTAAATATTTCTTGTTTATTAATTACTTACAGTAGGTACATTTATGCATATTATTGGATTAAACCTTAAATCTTTATTTTTTAATGTTACTACATTTTCTCTATTTACGCACTGTTTTATCACCCTGGTGCCCTTTTTTGGGAAGATGGCAACTTGCTGTGGCACAAGCTGCCATACCTCATAGCATGGTGCAGCCAGACATTGGTCTATTATTTCGAGATGGGCCCAATAGACGTCACGCAAGGGGATCACCGATGAGTATGCACTGAGATTGGCCAACGACGAGGCTTTAGTACTTAGGTAAATCTTCTACGTAGCCCGATGTCACTCCCAGCACGTCGGGTATCTTAAAAAAATCTCCTCCGTTAACAAAAACAAAAGGTAGGTACCACCTATTCGTAGACAGCGTTCCGTTAGAAAATTAATAATTTTTGTTAATACTCAAGGGTGATTGAACAATGATTCATAAAAAGGATATCCATAAACGCGCTTTTTTTTCGGATGCTGATATTATGTTAAATAACTTGTTACCGGAAATTAAAGAGCAGAGTTTTAGAAAGCTCCACCACCAGCTAATAGCCAATAAAATACGAGTATGTGTAAATACACCTACGCCATATGAGTATGTATTCGTGAGTCATGTATTACTCCAACGAATTTGGGAGGCCCCTGATACCTTTGAAGTGACGTAAACATCGTACGTTTTATCTTGTCGGTGTATCATTCGTTATGAATGAACATTACTATCAGGTGTGGCTACTACGGATATACCTACCTATTCAGTTTCAATTTTATGAGTCGAAGGCATAAGTGATCGTATTCTGAGAAATGTGAGTCAGTTGTCGACCAACTGCGAGATCATTTCCGATTCCGATCTACCTAATCGATTATGGATGATGTTGCATTGCATGGGTACCTATTCATTTAAATTTTAACGGAACCTCAATAACATTACTCACCGGGACGAATTTAGTTTCATTTGATTTGATCATTATTATCAACAAGAAGCTAATTAAATAGTAAATAAATTCAATCTTTTCGGACAGGTAAATAAATTAACTAAATTTTCGTTTTTTGGCACGAATTGCAAATACAAGTTGAATAGTATCTTTTTTGAGGTAAAAGTGTAAACAAGTAAATTCCAAATTGAACTAAGCAAAAGTCGAAAGGTTAATCATGTTGTATTTATTTATACTTAGTGTAAATAGTTTTCAATGGTGTATTGTAATAATCATTAGTTTCTTAAATTGATATTATTATATTCGGCAAAGCATGACATGAGATATGAGATGGGTGAATTCTTATACCTATTTAAATCTAATTAAACCTTAAGTACTTATTAATAGAATTTAATAAGATTGTTATTAGAGTGAAATTCGGCTGATACTGCAATGTGAATATTGAAATTTGTTCACTCACCATTGCGCTGTTGGTTTCACCGTAAGCAGGCGCTGCACTACTCCTCGTCAGAAAGACCATCGTTGCCGCTGCCGCCCATAGCATCCTTAAACTACTTCTCAAACCAAAGAACGCCATACTTCTAGATGATATGTTTTCTCTTATCGTTAATAAGCTCATTTGTTCTTAAAATTATCTATAAAATACTACTCTGTTATAACAAACAATATGTCATTCTTATTTATGTTGAAAATAATATTTGTAGGCCGCTACGGTTACAAAATATTCCTATAAAATCATTTAATGATGTATCTCGATATGTAATTTTGCGATATCCCGTTATCTGAAACAAAATAAAAGTATGTTTATTATATGCGTAATATTATTATTTAATTTTATACATAAAAATAGTGTTTATCTGTCTGTCTGTTTGTTACCTATGCGTTAGCGCATTGTTCATCCGATTGAGTTGAAACTTTGTATAGATATTGTTGGGACTTGCGGAATGCGGATAAGTTTTAGACATCGACGTACTGTGTTCGGCAGAAAATAATGCACATCGGCCTTTAGAATGACATTTCGGCTTTGTAGAGCGTTGTCTCTGTCACTCATACCTATATGATGTTTTGTCGGTCTCAACGACAGAGACAATGCTCTACAAATCGGCTTACTCCTTCTAAATATATATATTTTTTTATTTATTATATTTTTTTCCAAATATCGTCCCGAGTAAGGACCGAACTCACGACCTTAAGATAAGTACTAAGGTACTAGCTGGTATTAGCTATTATTATTATTATATATTAGAATCAGCAAGTGTGTAATAAAGATTAATTTTCAAGATAATTATTTCTAAGGGTCATAGTCTTGGTTGACACATCGTATCCGCTACTGTGAGTCACAGCTCACAAGCACTTACTAAGTTGATTCCACTCACGAAGAGTGCTATGCTAGCAAGTCACAGTTTCCACTAAGCAGTAAAATTATTATAATGTCCACAAAGCACAAATCCTTGTGTTTATACAAGGCTTACTTATTTATGTTAAAAACATAAGATAATTTATTATATTATATTAGATGCTTGTGTTAAATCCATACTAATATTATAAATGCGAGAGTATGTCTGTCTGTTTGCTAGCTTGTCACCGTCTGTTTAACCGATTTTGACGAAATTTGATATAGAGATAGCTTAGATCCCGGGGAGAAACATAGGGTACCTACTTTTTGTCCCGGAAAGTTACAGAATTACCTAACTGGCGTTTCTTATTGACACTAGGTAATAACTACTTAATCAATTCAAAACGATAATAGTCAATTTTTGATTTGAAGTAAGTATTCAAAATTCGGTTCAAAGTCATAATATATTTTTTAGTCTATGAAACCTCTAGGTATTAATCTAACACTGTTAACCCAGATACCGGCACGAGGTACGGGCCCGTCAACAAACAGCGTTATCAATACGAAAGATAAGTTCTTTTCAACATAATCACCACTTACAGAAACTTTTCCCGCATACAATTGCTGAATAAATAGATTTTTTAGCTTATTATTTATGATAAAAATGTATTAACACCGATAGGAATGTTCTGATTTCTTAAGTGTTTGTTTTGTCACACAATTGGTATTTTTTATCACAGGTAGGTAAATTGTTAGTGTTAAAGGTAAAAACGTTATAGTCGCGCTACATACGTTAATATTTCAAATCAAGCCGATTAGCATGTAACCAGTTTGTACACACTAACTGACAGATTTGTGAAAATAGTAAGCGACAGGTTGAGGTGGCAATCGGAGTAAGAGGCGAGGGGACGCCCGCGCATATCCACACAGCGCCCGTGCTCGCCGCACCGGGTTAGCGCGGGGGCTGTGCGAGTGTGTGGGGCGTACCCACCCCCCCTTTGCAATCTCGACCTGTCGCGTACCCGAGTAATCACATTTGAAACCTGAAAACTCAAACTTTATGGTTACGTACATATTATGTACCTACCTAACGTCCTGGGATTGCTCCCGACGCTCTAAACACTAAGTACTGGCAGCAAGTGAAACGTATCTTAGTAGTTAGACCGTCGGGCGCGATCCCAGGAGACGTGGGTTTGAATCCTGCCGGTCCGCAATTTTTGATATGTATTTAATTTTTTTTTAATAAATTATCTGATCTATTAGTCTACAATAAGTATAAAACGCTTCTTAAAAGAATGTCAGTATAAGCTAATTTTCGCTGTTTAGATTAGTAGTGATAAGAATTCGATAGTGTAGTGGTAAGAATTAAGGCCTTCCCAATCCCTTATGACTTCATTGTGTGAGTTGTGACTGTACACTGATAAGATGAAACAGTGAGATAATACACATTGTTGCCTACGAAATGAAATAAAATTAATTAATTAATTTGTGTAGTGGCACATGATATTAAGACTTTACCACCGGTTTGGAAAGCAGATTCTACTACGAAGAACATCTGCAAAAATAGTTGAACAAATTACCATCTATACTAATATTACAAAGAGCTAAACTTTATAAGTTTGTTTGTAGGGAGTAATCTCTGGAACTACTGATCCAATTTTGAAATTTCTTTCACCAGTAGAAAGCTACATCAGTCCTGAAAGATATAGGCTATATTTTATTTTTAACCGACTTCAAAAAAAGGAGGAGGTTCTCAATTCGTCGGAATCTTTTTTTTAATGTTTTATGTATGTTCCCCGATTACTCGAAGATGCCTGGACCGATTTTGAAAATTCTTTTTTGTTTGAAAGGGTATACTTCAAAGTTGGTCCCATTCAAATTTGGTGAAGATCTGATGAACATCTTTGAAGATAGATAATGGAACTCCTCAACGGATAATAGTAAATTGCTCGCGATCAGTGTAATAGCTTAGTAAACAGTAGATTTTTAACCAGGCATAGAATATTTTAATACCATGGGGCCACTAAAAATTGTGAAATAATTTTTTTTACAAAAATTAAATAAAAACCTACTTCATACCTAGCCTCAAACACTAAAAATTAAAAAATAATTTAATTTATTACCGAATTTATTATGTAACAAGAGTTAATATAGTTCCATGATCATATTTTTTGGGGTCGGTGCCAATGAGGTGCCATTGTGGAGTCTCATAAAAATATGAAGTCTAGACGATTCGCGCAGCTAAAGCCAATTGGCACCGGCACCAAAAAGTATTATCATGGAACTATATTAACTCTTGTTACATAATAAATTCGGTAATAAATTAAATTATTTTTTAATTTTTAGTGTTTGTGGCTAGGTATTGAAGTCCGTTTTTATTTTTTTTGTAAAAAAAATTTACTAATTAGAGATCCCTACGAAAATTATAATAAGCTACCCGTGCGAAGCCGGAGCGGGTCGCTAGTAGGTATACATATAAATTATCCTATTCCCAGGCCTTTCGCTACCCTTAATTTGTATGGTAGGTATATACAATATACATATATTTTGTATGGTGTTAAAAACAGCGAGCCTCTATTTAATGCCTCGAACAGTTTTCTGCTCACCAGAGCGTGCCGATGAAGGTTTCACCGTCATTGGAATCATAATATTACCTAACTTTATTTATCGAAACTTTTTTGTTTGCCGGTAAATATTGCAATGTAAATTTTGGCTCCGAAAAATAAACTCGTGCCTAATTATTTTGCGAAATTTAATAATCAGTGTCTAATTTGTTTGACCGTAAGCAAACGAAATGCTTAAGCAACCGCAGCATTGAGCTAAAGTGCCGTGAAACAATATCTCGGTTTTAAGTTTTCACTTGTAATACGATATTCTTATTGGTTCTGAAGAAATCCAAGATTCATTGATTTGAATCTATCAATTCTGCGGTTTAACGGATTATTGATGATGAATGAAATATTACGATCTTTATGTAATGTAATTATTTAAAATTACTTTTTAGATTGTACTAGCTGATGCCCACAAATTCGTCCGCGTGGATGCAGGTTTTTAAAATCCCGTGGGAACTCTTTGATTTTCGGGGATAAAAAGTAACCTATGTCACTCTCCAGGTCTTCAACTATGCCCATGCAAAACATGACGTCGATCCATTCCTCCATTGCGACGTGATTAAAGGACAAACCAACAAATAAACACACTTTCACATTTATAATATGGGTACCTAACTACCTACTGATGGTATGTGGCTGAACTTTCAAGTTAGGTATGTTTTTCACTTAATAAGGTCTTCTATAATTACTTATTACTTTTTAAACCGGCAGCATTTTGAAACATCAAGTTCAAGAAGTTTAAATAAAAACTTATTTTCTTAATTACCTCGTTCCAAGGTTTTGATGCTAAAGTTGTTGCTTTCAGGTAAGTAGGTACCTACTATTTAAAGTAGTTGCAATTAAGATCGATTATTTGAAAAAGAATCGATATTATTATAGCAATAGCAGAGTCTGAGATTGAGCAAAAGAAAGAAATATAGTCCTGATTCTGAGCCAGGACTCACTGGTTTTACTGATTCATGTTTATACTATAAAAGTAGATGACCCGCTAAAACCACGAAAGTGGGAAATTGTATTAAAAATTAAAATGTTCAGTTCACTTTCTTTTAGGAATTACGTAAACTGAAAACTCCTTTTATTGAGTTTTTACTATGAAGACATAATATAACCGGGTTATTTACCTAGTAGAGATCTGGGTTAAATTAGGTAGGTAGGTACTTTTTGATGACTCAGCTGCAAAACTTAGTGAATTAATATTTTCAAATTCGACTACATATTTTATTAAGAGTATGTAGGTACTTAATAACTTTTTGAATTATTATTTTGTGTTTAGTACGAGTTAGAAAGTCCGACAAAAATTCACCTGAAAAACTAGTAGAGCCATCTAGCTCATTTTGATTTTCGTAAAATTTTACCTAATCGCAGTCAAGTTCAAGGATTTTCAGGTGTACTTCTATTAACATTTTATGTATATTTTCCTATTGTTCATTATATCAAACTTCCTTTTCATTACAACAAGCGGAGTCGGTTAAGAGGTCATCCGTTAAATGAAGTCAGTCATGCGTACGATTCTGGAAATCTTGTAATTAGGGAAAATCTTATTGACTGATTACAATACTATTAAGGAAAAGTTGGCAGCTGTTGCTTAATATCTTTAAATCTCTTGTAATACTCTTAATCAATTTAAGAAAATTAAAAAGCCGGACAATCACTGTACTTTGTTAATGCGATAGGCAATCCCTTCCCGCGTCTGTAGATCATTTAGTAATTTTGGAACCTATAAAGCATGAAGAAAAGAAATTGAAAGTGAAAGATACAAATAATATACTATAGATTTAGATTTTTAAAAATCCCGTGGGAGGTCTGTGATTTTCTAAGTTAAAAAGTAGACTATGTGCGTCTCCAGGATGCAAGTCTGTCTGTAATAAGTAGGTGATGCCCGCAACTTCATCCATGTGGTTTTTTACAAAATATCGTAGAAACTCTTTGATTTGCCAGGACCAAAAGTGTACTATTTTGTCTTTCCCCGGGATGCAGCGAGCTACCTCTGTACGAAATTTCATCAAAATCGGTTAAACGGATGGGCCGTGAAAAGCTAGCAGATAGACAGACAGACACACTTTTGCGTTTATAATATTAATATAGGTAGTAAATATAGTAAAATAGTAAATAGTAATATTTAATTATTTAACATTCGGGGTCTCCGGGGTTCGATCCAAGGCTGTCTGTCTGCTAGCGAGCTATTCACGGCCCAACCGTTCAACCGATTTTAACGAAATTTGTTACAGTGATAGCTTGCATCTCGGGAGAAGTCATAGGATACTTTTTATCCCGAAAAATCAAGGAGTTTCCACGGGATTAAAAAAACTTAATCCACGTGGACGAAGTCTAGTGTTAAATATTTTTGCACTTCCGTTTCCAGACAACTTCATGCTAGTTTTAAAGCCCAAGATTTTTGCAGTCACTACTTAACAGGCATATTAATGAGACAGCACGCATCTCGGGATGACATGTCGCGTACATACATGCAGATTCACATCTCGCGCGTGACCCTCACCACTTTCCTACTTCCGTAGGCTCACTGACAGGCAATACTAATGATTAAATTGCTAGATGGCAATTCAGCCAACATCATTATCTAGCAAAGTCATCGTATAAGTAATTAATAGCTACGAATACAAAGGAAACATCAGATTGTGATTTTTATTTGCCTGTCAGTTGTTGCTATTCTTACATGAGCTAGGTACCATGGTTAATGATTTCTGATGTGTTTTTTATGTTTAATTTTTTTTCATGGTGTGTATACCTAGACCTATCGAAAAAATAAAAGATATCTTGTTCATAGTATGATTAGAATATTTATTTCGATCAAATACTATTATATTATTTAACTACATAAATTAGAACTCATTTAAAATTACATGTAATTTATAAGTAAATATTATTGATGTTGTCTGTTGCCGATTTAGCTAGACTAGGTACCTATAGCTGATCTTTAAAAATCATATTTTCATTCATTTTTTGGAATAGGTATATTGTACACATATAGATACTAGTGGAACATACCACATACATACATAATATTATCTCGACGCTCGCAGATGTTCAGTCAGTGAGTCATAAAAAATAATGACCTGTAGGTATACCCAGTGTTATTATTCTAAGAGGTATACCTATGTTATATTTTATTAATCTTCTTACGTTGCTGTACCTACGCGTGATAAATTTTATATTTCCACAAGATCTCTTTTAATTTTAAGAATAATTAATCATTAATACAAAATCATATACATAATGCCGTCACGTTTGTAGAGAAAAAAATACCTAACAAGTTTCCTCTTAGTATATTTACGTCAATGACATTTTTGTATGATGTGAATGACTCATATACTTAATAATTTAACTACCAAGTGACCAATGCAAAAGTACTTACTGATGATAATTGTATTGTTTATTTACCTAAACGACATAAGTTTAAGTAAATAAACTTGTGTCTAAATTGAAATTTAACTCTTATGTGTTATTGATACATAAATTTTTTCTCAGATCAAAAAACTGGAAGTGGTTTGCTTCCAAAGTTTAATAGCATAGATTAATCAATAATATTACATACTTACTAATAGGTCCTAATGGGATTGGATTCAAGTTGGGTCGATTTCGTAAATTAAATTTTAAGCTTGCTTTGTTCTGAATATTTTCACCTATTTGAAGCTTCAGTTGCAAACAATATTCGCTAAGACAGAAAGTATGTAACTATGTTTTTTTATCATAGTTACATCCTACATCTAATAACTGTGTAAGTATTTCCTAATTGTAACTTCTAAACTGTAACAATACATATAAAGAGTTTGTTTGCTTTATTACATTACACTTTTTAATATCCGTAACGACGCAATCAGGTACATTTAGCTTTATCTATCACTAAAAAAATAGAAAAGAATTTTGATGATAGGTACTGCATTGAAACATTCCCATTATGTGTAAGTATTTAAGTTATGTTATGAATCGATGGAATCAGTAAAATAATCGAAATATTTTAACGATGATCAATTTTTGCTTTATTTGTGTTAGCTGTTAGCACCTTACGTCAAGCGGTAGAGGCAAAAACCAAGAGCAATTACACCGGTTATACCAGTTCAAAATATTCGACATACCTAGGTATATTCTCAATATCACGAATGACGCTATTTTCAAATACACTTGCTATTAACATTCCAACAATCATACACAAACGCAGACTTGTAAGATCAGTTCTTATCAGTAAGATAAGGTTTAATAGTGTTATCCGCTAAATTATCTTTGAGAACAACGTTGTACCTACTTAGGTAGGTATACATTTTCTTTTGTTGGAAAATATTACATTACAAACAAAAATCTTCATAATAAGTATATTAAAAAAAAGTAAAAGTAAAATTAAGTAGTAAAAGTAAAATTAAATTGTTGGTAATCGCTAATTCTTTTATCATAATATTCCTTGAAGTACGAATATGGTTCTTACGGAGAGAAAAATTTAAAACAAAATCTGAAAAAGAATCGACTGTTAGGCGGTACGAAGTTCGCCGGGGCAGCTAGTATTATTATGAAAATATGATGAAGTACCTATATTTAGGACTAGCTTATGCTTGCGACTTCATCCGTGTAACCTCTATTTGACCGCCTTAGTGGTTGAATTTTCAAAAATCCTTTCTTAGCGGATGTCTACGTCATAATAGTTATATGCATGCCAAATTTCAGCCCGATCCGTCCAGTAGTTTGAGCTGTGCGTTGATAGATCAGTCAGTCAGTCAGTCACCTTTTCCTTTTACAAATTTAGATCATGAATTTTTGTGGCTTTAATGCAACATTTAAAGTTAATAAAGGTGAGACGTGCGTTGCCCTTTTGCAATTTATGATGAACAGAAATGGCAGAGCCATGAGTGTGAAAACTTCATAATTCGATATCGGATTCCGGTGTCATATTACTATTATTAATTTCACGTACACTCACAGGGCACGACTTTCAGGAGGTATTCGTAAATATACCTTAACACTCGGATTGCATATAATAATATTTACGAGTTTTATTACTATGATGACTACTTGACTAGACTAGAGACAGTAAATAATATAAAATGTATATTTAACAAGTTAAGGTTGTTCATTAATAAATGACAATAGGCAATGCAGTCATCTATTTGCATCGTGTCTAACAAGCTTATAGTGAGGTTTGCATGTTACACATGGATTATACGGATAGGTACTTATTAATCAACTTTTGTAGAAGGCCTAGGTAGTGCAGGTACGTAATACCTAAATAGAATTTTGCATCCTGCTTTACCTCCTTCCGTTTTGAATTAGTACATGATTATTTAGTCGTCATCATCATCATCTACTCATCGCTGGCTCACTACTGTGCACGGATCTCTTCTCAGAATAAGAAGCGTTTAGGACATAGTCGACCACGCTGGCTAGGTACGCCTTGGCAGACTTCACACACCTTTGGAAATATTATGAAGCACTGTCAGGTAGGTAGGTAGGTATATAAATTTCCTCACTCTATTTTCCTTTGCCGTTAAAACAAGTGAAAAATTGCTCAAAATACACATACCTACCTAATTCCCAATAGTTAGAGATTCATGCCCGGGGTCGAAAAATGCCACCAAATAGGGCGATCATTTATTATTAATTTATTTACTTGGTCACTCATCTTGGGCCAAGATATAAAATCGGCTCTCTATTTTAGGATATATAATCTTATAAGAATATTATATTGCTTGACTAATTAAAAATAATTATTTCCATTAATAGGTATTTCGCAAAGTTTTTTTGTGAATTTATTGGCTTTAATGGATAAAATTATTGGTACAAGTACGTAGTAAGTAAGTAACTAGGTATATGATTTGGCTTTAGTGCATTCATTCTTCATTACAATAAATTCCCTTTGTTGTTTGCAATATCTGTTCACCTTAAAAGTCGCCAGTGTTCAGAGCCTATTTATTGTATACTCTTAAATAATTCATCTGATAACGATGATAGATAGGTACATCGTGCCAGAATTATTATTCGAGGTGTGTTATGCAGGGGACTGACCAGTGTATCTAGCATTTATAATACAAGATGACAATCGCAAATACCATACGTGTATTAACTGAACAGTTTATTATTCCACATACAGAGGCTAAGAACTGTACTTACTTACGAAGTTTAGCTGATTTTATACTAAGCAATTACATTGAAACATCTTACTAACAAATATAATAAAAGTTTTAAAGAAAAGTTTCAAAAATAATAATTGTAAGTGAATTGGCTTTATTTTAATATGTATAGTACGTACAGCGTACAGTTACAGTACCTACGTAAGTAGTTTTGTAATATATAGGCTATAGCGCTCGAGGATTATGTAGCTATTTATATCAGTGAAAGAATTTTCAAAATTGATGAATTCGTTCAAGAGATTACTAATAAATAATTGCAGAGATATATTTTTTCACATATAGATATCATGTTACAAGTCTCTAGTAAACTGGTAAGCCAAAAAATTCTAATCAAAAAAAGGACTAATCTAACAAAAAAATCCAACTTCGAGTAGGTAGGTACCTTTGTTTTTACCATGATACAAAACCTGAATTTTCCATGACACAGCAACGTAACTTAAACAAGATGTTAGAAATAATAAAAACGTTTCATTACTGATCGGGGAGGGCTCTACTTATCTATCAGCTGAAGGATAGATACTGAAAGCGACATGATATGAAAAGAATGTTATCTACTTGCCTGTTCAAATCCCGATTTCACACAATCCGTACTACTTGAAACATTGGTTTGTTTCACTAGTGCGATGGTCAAACAAAGTCAACATTCACAGGGCACTACAGTCACCAAGTTCCGCGGGATAGGAGGATCACTTTTTTCTTTGCAATTGAGCGAATTTTCAAAGAAAACGTGTGTTTCGCGTGTTTCTGAGCGATCGTTGTGCCTCACGCAGCACGACCTATCGCTCGCGCGGCTTAAGGCGAATGTACGGCGCGCGAACCGATTCTCGGTTATAAACTACGGTGGGTGCACTTTGCATGGAAGCCTCCGCCCGCCCCTTTTCCCAACTGAACTTAATTTTGCTGAAAAGCTCGCATAAAATATTGGTATCAACTTCCTTTTGAAACATTTGATCATTTGTCGCTAATCGCGTTCTAATCAAAATTTAGCGTCATAATCAATTTAAAGCTTCGTTTAATAATATAAATTCTTGTAACGGTTTATAGATAGGTAGGTACTCGTATTGTCACAATGTCGATAGTAAGCAATTTAAACTTTAAATTAAGAATCCCATTGATGACGATGGCGGATGCAATATAACAGTTCATAACGTTTTAGTTTACCGCTAAGCTTGCGATAAATTAGAATACAATATTGCAGTTATAAAACTCGTGAGGTGATTGAACCCGCTACTTTGATTTGTTAGATCTCTTTTAAATAGTTCAGGGACAAACTGCACAGTTTCACGAGGTACACAGCTTTGAACTAAATTCGTCTTCGTTAGCTAGTGATTCATAGAGCCAATAAGGCACAGTCTATTTAATAAGTTAAAACTGCAATATGAAAGATCATCACTTGAGAATGGCTCGATTGATTTGGCTGAATTTTTTGTGCTCGTAATTATCAACGAGAAAAAAATACACGAGCTAGGTACCTTAAAAAAAATTATCACAATTTTATTTCACCACTTTGTCGGCGTGATTAATATTTATATTCATGTCTAATTACAGATTTCTAGCACTAATAGTCTCTGAGATTAACCGAGGACGGACGGACGGATGGACAGACGGACAGACGGATGGACATGGCGAATCTATAAGGGTTCCTACGGAACCCTAATAATAAAACGATTGATTCATCAAAATGTCGGTGTTTTATTGACTTTAAATCTATACCACAAATCTATTACACGTTTCCTTAAACTTTTACCAAGTGTTAGGTACCCTTTGTGCATTCTCTGAACTACCTAACTTGATGAAATAATGATTTCATATTAGGTATTATATCAATATTATACCGTACTTATCGGCACAAAGGATCTGTGGTAAAATATTAGTTAGTGCCAACACACACCTACGACACGAAAATGCTCATATTATTAAGTGGGTACCTACACCAAACTCTGTGTCTGAAAAAACATTCAGGAATTTTATTATAGTTATAGTCATCTTTACCTAACTTTCGGACATTTCAAACGCAACGGAACTTAGTGCACCAATGCCATGCCCCTATGATTCATGAAATATGCGTTGAAATTCATAAGTGACTTAGGAAGGTACACTAGTAATACTGAAAGCAGGAAGTATCCATATTAGCATATAGGTAAGTACGGCGATAGTGCGCGATACCTTGTTATTGTTACCAAGTAGGTATTTTTTAATAGGAAGGGAAGGATCTAGTTGCGATATATCTTTGACGGGAAGCAAATGAAAATGTAAGTTTAGGCTGATGTACAAAACAAATAATACTTTCAAAAGTTCAAAACGATCGTCAAAAAATAAAATAAATCATAAAAGTTTAAAATATACTGCGACTCCTATTATAACTAAAGGTTATATATTACTTAGTAAGTTTTTATTGGCATTAAGGCATCAACCCAAATTACATCAGTTAGTAGATATACAGACACAAAACATAGAATTTTAAACTACTATATATGTACTCACATACCTACATTAAAACTTACAGCTTACTCAGGTGCAGTTAATTTTCGGTTTTTGTCGCGGTGCAAAGTTAGCCAAGTCAATGTTCAAACATGGGACTACGCATGACAGATGATCTAGTTGAACTTACCTATTGTATAGTTGGATGGATATTGGATTCTATAAATAAGAGAACATTTCCTGATAAAAGTAGTACCAGAAACTCCTGAAAGGCATATTATGTATTTTATCATTCTGTGGTATAACGACGAAAATAAAAATGAAATGAAACTGCATTCAAAAGAATTACTGGTATTATAAATCAACAGTGTGTAGCCAACTTTTAATGACATGTGGTATAGTAACCTTGATAGGTCTGCGCTATGACGAAGCTATTGTCTGCGGTGAGTAAGGCAGGGTGGCTTCCCTGAACGCGGTGGAGGCATGACTACATGTGACCGAGTTCAAGGCCGCTTTTGTATGCCGTCTGTTAACCCAACAAACATTTGCGCCGCAGCCGACGACTGTAATTTTTCTTTTTGACAAATTTATAGAGGAAAAGCTTTTTGTATAGGTACCAGTTTTGCACACAAAAACTGGTGATAGCATAGTGAATAAGACGTCGGCCTCCTATTCGGGAGGTCAAGGGTTCGGTCCCGGGTACACGCACTTCTAACTTCATGGAATTAGGTGCGTTTTAATTAAATAAATATACTTAGCTTGCTTTACCGGTGAAGGAAAACATCGTGAGAAAATATGCATGCCTGAGATTTCTCAATAATGTTCTCAAAGGTGCGTGAAGTCTGCCAATCCACACTAGACCAGCGTGGTAGATTACGGCCTAAACCTTTCTCATTCCGAGAAAGGACCCATGCTCAGTAGTGGGTTGGCTATGAGTTGATCATGATCACACATTTTCCTGCAATCACTACCCATATTATAAAAGCGAAAGCGTATTAGATTTTTGGTTTGTCTTCAATCACGCTCAACTAAACAACAGATCGACGTGATTTTTCACATGTGCAGTTAATTAAAAACATAAAAAGTGATATAATAGGATTTAGGAGGAATCATGCAATCATGTCTATCATTTAACCGCTCCTGACTTTCACTGTACCTTTTCACACACCTAACAGATTATGTACTTACTGAAACAATAAATATATGTCATAATTGGAACTACAAATAAAAGACATGTTTATCATCTTTAAGTATTTTTATTTTAATACAAAAACCGTCGCTTACGTCAATATCACACTTGAACTTACATCATCTATTTATATTAAATTTAAAAACTATGACTTCGAATTAAATTATTTATCTTTCTCACAACAGTATAAAAGGACATACATCAGGCACACAACACTCGATCACAGAGGACTACGCGGTGGCTGGCGCTAGGCGCGCGGAAGTGTCCGAAGCGAGGAGAGTGAGCGGCTGCCGAGCGCTCGCCGCGCCGCTGCGCTGTCGCCGCCAGGTGCGTGGCCCGCATCTGTACACCACAAGCCAAAGCATTACGAAACAGGATGGGCTAGTGCAAGTGCTCAGTGCACCTACTACTACAACATGCTACGGGCTTAGAACAACACGAATGGGGTGATGATGACATAAAAGGCATAATCAAAACAGG